>NC_052532.1:164235370-164540093 GCF_016699485.2 Gallus gallus | reverse complement strand
GATATGTTGTACAGATATGTTTAGATTGTCATGTTAACTTTGAAAACCTCTAATTTAAAAATAAACGGTAAGACAATTTACAGGTAAACCAAAACTAGAAGCAGTACCAAGTGAAAAAAGTGAATGACTGTTAAATATTGCACTTTGTTGAATATCTCATCATCCTAAATAAATGTATGAGTGAGCTTTTTATAATTATTAAATGTTTTAAACCTCTATTCATCATATATATACTACACCTGTCAGACATTTGGCACTGATGAGAGCAATATCTCAAATCATGTCACAGGTTAATGTTTGGACAGCAGAAGAGGAAAGGATTATTAGATTCACTAGAGATTACAGATATGTCAACTTTCTTTTGTTCAACACTATGGCAACATTATAGACAGGATAAAAGCAAAATTATTGGTTTTGCATGGTCAGTAGGAGCACACCTTAATTTATAAATCTTCAAGTGTTATTTTCTTGGCTCATGTTCTTAATACACTGATTTTTATGATTTGAATCAATTCTCTCTGTATTTTCTAAAAGTAGAAAGTACAAGAAGTTCTTACATTTCTTTAGATAAGGATCTTAACATGGATTAAATAACACAGAAACAAGAAATTTACTTGTCTAGCATGTAATTTTGAGCCACAAAATTAAATTAATATATACATATATTTTTCCTGGTAGACAGCTACTAGTTGTTACATGCTATGGCTAAATAATGGGGTTGGATTGTATGAGCAGTCATAATCTTTGCCAGAGGAATAGAGAAGAGAGACTTTAAGAAATGTTAAGCCATGAAAGTGGTGCATGCAGTCAAGAAGATCTCAGCTGAAATACGTGCTGAATCAATATGCACAGTTCAAAATGTATTTCTCTTTTGAGTGGCTTTCTGGAAACGTATCTGGTAAAATTTTCATATCAATATGTTTCCCACATATTAATATAGAAACCATTTAGAGAAATAAAAGTTCATCTTTCCACTGCAGTGTTTCTCCAAAATGTGAATACAGTCAGTAAATCTTCGAACATGCCTCTAAGCATTATTTATTTGCCTCATGTATTAGTTTGTTATGTTTATGGATTTTCTTCTAGGCAGTAAATGACTGTTATTGTCTAATGCAAAGAAGGTTTGACTACTGAGAAGTTGTCCTTTATTTATCCACTTGTCATTAAAAAAAAAAAAAAAAAAAAAAAGTACAAGACTATCTACAGCTTTTTTACTTAATTTATTTTGCCTTCTAGTATATGGTCCCTGGAATACTATTGGGAATATGTTACTTTGCATATCAAGGTGGTGTCCCTACAAGGGACAATTCTACAGTTCTTAATGCATCTCAAAAGCCAATACAACAACCCATCATCCTAATATAATGAGGACTGAGTATAAATACTGGTGATTTATTGTCAGGGAAGGCACTAAGAAGGAAATCCCAGGGACAGCTGGCCTTGCCCCACAGTACTCAATGAGGCAATCAGGACAGACAAAGAGATGGTGGTCAGGGCCAATGGATAGTCCATCTCATAAGAACACATTGTAGTGATGTGGTCATAGTCTGAGGTTAAGCTGGAAAGCCAATAGGTTCAGGGCTTAATCAGATCTTTTTGTGGCCAGGCAGTGATGGAGTGTCCACAGAAACACAGTCAACAGGCTGGTGTCCAGATCAAGGGACTTCATGATCAGAATGAGCAAGGCTGTGAAAGAGCTACATCTGTCATTTCTGCAGCATTGCCAAGGCAGGGACTGAAAATTCCAGACTGGGCTGAAATGAGTCTCCTAGGCTCATGGCTAGAGTCGGATGAGTACTATGGGGATACCAGGTAGGAACAAGAAGGCTTACAGCGGTTTCATGTCCCTAATATATATATGCAAAGGGAACAAGAGTCAGGAGAATAATTTGACAATTTATTTGCTGTATTTCATAAGGAATATAATAACTTTTATATTTGAAGTTTCTCACTTTCCAGGAAGCAGTGAAATTTTGTAAGAGAAATTATGATGGAGCAGGGACACTTCTTGGTTTATTTTGGCACAAGCTTTTCATAAACTGAATAGACTTCAAAATATCTGAGAAAGCTCAGTAAGCACTTGCTTATATTTTCAAGAGAACTGTATTTCATGCATTTTTAATCAACAACTATGTAAAGTAAATGCTCAATATACTTTCTTCATGAAATAGATGCATGAGCAGTTCTTTGGACTATTATAGACAACATGGTGACCTCTAATAATACCCTTCGTTGTCAGAAAATCAGTCTTGCATTTTAAAAAGGAATGATATCTGCTTCTTGTACAATTCTTTCTAGCAGTGATCTCCAAATATTAACAATATACAATACACTTTTCTCATTGAGATGCCTTGAATATTAAATAATTTCCTCTAATCAGACTGAGAAATAAAGTAGGAAATAGATGCAAGGATAAACAAAGTCTCCTGGCATCTTATTCACCAGGCAACTTATTTGAATGGTATATATTAAACTGTTATTTAAATCTGCAGCAATTCATTAAAAACAAAGTCACAGGTTCACTAGTGCTCTCTGAATATATTATCTGTTCTCTTTTATTTTAAAATTATTTCTGGGTTTCTATCATACAGTCTTCTTATTAAAATTCTCAGATCAGAAGGAGCAACTCTCTAACTAAGGTGAATTAAACAGAGTAAGAATTATATGTTGCTCTTACCAGCTCAAGTCAGATCTACAACTCAGCAATTTTATGCCTCTGTTGCTAAGGCAGTTCTAATATATGGTGCACTCTGAAGAGGCATGGGGATAAATCTCTGTAGTTCGCCACTCTTATTCTTTTCTCCTTCAATAATTTTAACCACCCACTCTCACATAATAAATAGCATACATATCATCTAAGAATTAGATTAGTGTTGGAACACTGTAGTCAACATGTTGAGTCTTGGGAATGATGTGGAAAACATACAAAACATTAGGTATTAAGGGTGGGATTAATCTTACTTAACTTTAGCTATCTATCCATTTTATCTAAAACAACATTCCCATTTACCTTCATAGCCACAGGCCTGTATACCAAGCAGTCCCATGAATAAGGATTCAAGGTGATTCATCTAACCTACTGCAGTTTCTTGTCTCAGAATTAGATGAATTGCTCTTTAAAGTAGCTCCTTCTTTCCACTGACTATGAAGGAAAGTAACAGAGATCAACTCAGACTTAGAAATCACTTTTTTCTTATTTTAATACTTGAGTTTGATCTTACCCTAATTTTTCACAAAGGTTCCATAACCTTTTTTCAAATTAAAGTTTAAAATTTTCCACCCCAAGCATGAGGTGGAAGCAAGGGAGGCACTCACCTCCTGTCTCTGGTGAGCGATATCACAGCTTGAAGTATGTACTGGATTTTTGTGGCAAAGCTTTGGTAGCAGTGAGTCTACAGGAGTGACTTCTGTGAAAAGAGACCAGGAGTTTCCACCATGACAGGCACAAACAGATCCAAGAGGGACACACTGGTGGCCAAATCTGAGTCATATCAGCAATACTGTTGTTGTTTCTGTGATAAAATATTTAAGATTAAGATAAAATAATCTGCACAATAACTGTGTGTTAACTGTGAGAAAAACAGCCCTGCAGACACCAAAGGCAGAGAAGAAGGAGGTGCTCCAGGTTCTGGAGCAGAACTTTCCTGCAGTGAATGGAGAGGACCAGGGTAAAGCAGCCATGGTCCCCTGAAGCCAATGGAAGACTACATCAGAGAAGGTTTCTACACAGCAGCTTGTGGAAAAACCAGCACTGCAGCAGGTGGATGTGGCCTGAGGAGGATGTAGCCCACAGATGGCTCACATGGGAGCAGGACTTTGGTAGGAGATGTGACCAAATGAGTGTTCATAATGGAAGATTCTGTTCCTGAAGGACTGTACTCCGTGAAAAGGGCTCACAGTTCATGGATTAATTCATGAAGGCTGTATGCTCTCAGAGTGACCTCATCCTGGAGGAGGTTGTGTGAGGAGGAAGGTGTGTCAAAGAAAAAGTGTTAAGAATTGTCCATGCATCCGCTTTACAATCTCTCTGCACCAATTGATAAGTGGAAGAAGACACAATAGTTGGGAAAGAAGTTGAGATTAGGAAGAGATATGGTTTGTCGGGAAGGTATTTTAGGTTTTCTTTTCTTTTCTTTCCTTATTTATTTATCACTATTATTCTGTTATCATTGCTGGCAACACATTAAATTAATCTTTCCCATGTTGAGTCTATTTTGTCTGTGATGGTAAGTGGTGAGCAATTTTCCTATCTTTTCCTCAACCTTTGAGTTTTTTTCATAATTTTTTTTTTTTTTTTTTTCCCTGTTCTGCTGAAAAAGAAGAGAAATGTAGCATCTTGGTGGTCACCTGACAGCTAGCCAAAGATAACCCATTACAGAGGATCAAATAACTTATTCATATTTTATTTTACTTCTGTGCAGTAAATGGGTTGGACAGCAATTAGAAAGGAATATTCATTATCATTTTGATTGAGTAATAGAGTAGTTATTTTGAATTTCATATTATGAGAAGCAAATGATGATCTTTTGTGAAGAGAGATTCAAACTACCTGATTGTGGTATACTTACATTTTCAAATATTCAGTGTAATTGTTATCTTGAAGTCAGAAAAGAGGGCAAATGATTATTTCCCTCTTAAATGCACAATAACAAATAGATATCACAAGTATTTTAATATGTTCATGCTTTCAGGCACTAGAGATGGGAGAAAAAAAGAAGCCTTTTTAAAAAGTCTTCAAGTGAACGAGGAAATAGATATTTATATATCTATATATATATTGACAGTAAACAAAGTCATGCCCAACTGTATAATGCAGTTATGTATTTATGTTGGAACATGTATTTCTAATTTACAGTGTAACACTTCACATAGGTGACTGTGGGCAATAGTATGATACATACTAGTCACTTCTGCTACACTTAACCCTACAGGTTATCTTTATTAAGACACTGAAAAGACTAAACTGACATTTAATTGTGACAGCTTAATTTAATGATGGACTGTTGCCAAAGAAGTCACTGTCACTATCATGAATATTTTTTGTACTGTAAATTAAGATTTTTTAGCAAAACCGAAATATCACAAAAATGAATGAATGAATAAATAAATAAATAAATAAAACACAAATGGATCAGATTTGATTTTATATTACTGTGTTTCTTAACATTCTTCACTAACTAATTCATATTGAGAATACAGAAGTTTTGCTTATTACAGAGATATGTATGTATATATTATAGCCATAAGGTAAATTAGAGCTATTTACAAAACACAGTATTAATGCTCCTTTGTTCTAAATAAGTTGTCATAAGTTGTAGAACACACAGGTTATGCCTTGAAACATTGTTGAAAATTGTTTAGGTTTCCTTACTCCGAATTTGTTGGAGTGCGATCATTCATAATAATTTCCTCAGAGTCATTTCCAGATCTTTCCTTCATCCCAATATCTTCACAGTAACCTCATAGCCAAATATGATAAAAATTGTTCTGCCTATTCTCTCTTTCTCACTGTGACTCTCTTTTTTTTTTTTTTTTTTTTTTTTTTTTTAAACTACCGAGATCACTATTTCTCTTCTAAGTTTCAATATATGGATCAAAGAACAATATCCAGAGGACTTTGTTGTTCATTGTTACAGTTATCTGGTTAAGATAAAAGTTCTCAGATCATGCCTTACAGCACTGTCATGTCTACTTGAACTTTGTTTGCTAATCTTCAATTATAATGCACAATGAACTGGGATTCAGATCCCCTCTCAGTTGCACACAGTGCAGACAAACAAGATATCTGAGTTCCCAGTACCCTTACAGCAGCTTAAAGAGTAAGTCATCTGAGAGAAGTCGGGATGTACTAGATTGCCTGTGCAGTGCTGGAGTGAGTACCTTACCTTGGGCTTCATGACACAAATATGTATAGCTTTCTTCATTGACACACTGTATCTGCCATCTCCATGCAGATAAGCTAAAATATCATGTAGCATTAGTTGTCTGTCCTTAAGCAACTGTTTTGAGTATTCAGGTATTCAACTCCAGATGAATCCCAAATATATATGTACAAGGTCTTTTTGGATACCCACAGTGTCTTCCTAGAAGAATTAAAGGAAACAATTTATTTTTGTCTGTGATTAGGATGATATCATAGTATCAAAAAAGAACAGAACAGAGAGTTTTTCCCCCACAGAACATATTTGCCCATTTTCATTTAGGAACTGACTTAATTACTATGGGAATGTAACACTAATTCTAGTTGGAATGATTTAAAGAGTTCACAAAGTGCAAACAGTAGTTAGGTGTGTATATTAGGTAGACTGCATCCCAGTTCCACTTTTTTCATGTTGAATTCTGATGAAAGTGGGACTTAGCCAAGAACTGTATTGTTCTATGTTACTCTGAAAAATTTTCTTGTTCTTCAGCTCCCATCCCCTTTTGGACTTGTGAGACAAATAATCTAAATAAGGAACATCCATAGAATCATAGAATCATAGAATCATTAAGGTTGGAAAAGACCCACAGGATCATCCAGTCCAACCATCTACACATCACCAATAGTTCTCACTAAACCATGTCCCTCACACAACATCCAAATGTTCCTTGAACACCTCCAGGCTCGATGACTCCACCACCTCCCTGGGCAGCCCATTCCAGTGCCTGACCACCCTTTCAGAGAAGTAGTCTTTCCTAACGTCCAGCCTGAATCTTCCCTGGCACAGCTTGAAGCCATTCCCTCTAGTCCTATCACTAGTCACAAGAGAGCAGAGGCTGACCCCCAGCTCACCACAACCTCCCTTCAGGTAGTTATAGAGAGCAATAAGATCTCTCCTGAGCCTCCTCTTCTCTAGACTGAACAACCCCAGCTCCTTCAGCTGCTCTTCATAAGGTCTGTGCTCCAGACCCCTTACCAGCTTTGTTGCCCTCCTCTGGACACGCTCCAGGGCCTCGATGTCTTTCTTACAGTGGGGGGCCCAAAACTGGACACAGTACTCAAGGTGCGGCCTCACCAGTGCTGAGTACAGGGGAATAATTACTTCCCTGTTCCTGCTGGCCACGCTGTTTCTGATACAAGCCAGGATGTCATTGGCCTTCTTGGCCACCTGGGCATACTGCTGACTCATGTTCAGTCGAGCATCAATCCCCAGGTCCATTTCCTCTAGACAGTCTTCCAGCTATTCTGCCCCAAGCCTGTAGCGTTGCCTGGGGTTACTGTGGCCAAAGCACCGGACCTGGCATTTGGTCTTGTTGAACCTCATCCCATTGGCTTCAGCCCAGCTATCCAGCCTGTCCAGATCAAAGTCTTACTCTAAGACTCTCACTCTAATGATGGTCTTTCGTGAAGAGGGATTCAAACTACCTGATTGTAGTATACTTACATTTTCAAATATTCAGTGTAATTGTCTTGAAGTCAGTAAAGAGGTCAAATGATTATTGCCCTTTGTTACTCTAAGACTCTCTTCACTCTAAGTGATAAAAAATTTTCATCTCTGTCACTGTCACTGTCTGGTCAACAAGCCAATGTTTAGACTGTGTGAAAGCAGTACTTAAAACTGAAGGTAAGCTAAAGGTACACAAAATTAGGCTACAGCAGGTTGTATAACTGATTTAAATATGGTATTCTGGTAATTATGATGACCTTTATATGTAAGGAGGAAGAAGGGAAACATATTTCTAGTAAGCTAATTTCTTTTAAATTGGAGCTGATTAGATCTACTCAAAGGTTTGAAGTAGGAATTGTTCCAGTGGACGTGAATATACATTATGAAGGGGCATATTAGTATTTTTTGAAGTGAATCCCTATAATTGCACTCAAGAATGTGTAATCAAACACAAGAACATTCATTTGCACATCAGTTTCTTAACTTCCATTAATTAAAGCTCTTTCTGAAATGTTTGTACAGAGCAAAATCTGTCTTCTAAATGTTTGCAACAAGCAAGCAAGCAAGCAAACAAAAGAGGAGCTATTGACTTGGACAAGCAGTTCTGACAACAGGATTTGCCAGATCACAGACATAGAAACACAGAATCTCCTAGGCTGGAAGGTATGCATTCAAACTGTCCAAGCCTCTACTAAAAGCAGTCAGCTTACAGCAGCTTTCTCAGAACTGCGTCCAGTCTGTTCTTCAATGCCTTCCAGGACAGAGACTCAACAATCTCTCTGTGAAGCATATTAAATTGTTTAAATGTAACCATAAATAAACCAAAATAATAATAATCTTACTATTAAATAGAATTTAATGTAGTTAAAGTTGTGTGACATTGCCTCCTGTCCTTTTGACAGACTCCATTGAGAGAAACCTGGCTCTACTCACAGTATTCCCTACTGCTCTCAGTTATTTATGCATACTGGTCAGATCCCTCACATTTTCTTCAGGTCACAGTTCCAGCTCTCTAAGCCTCTCTTTGTATGTCACATTGTTCAGTCCCTTACTATTTTGGATTAAACTCAGCTCAACTTTTGCTGTAAAGCTGTCTTTGATAAATATATAGGTGGAAAATGTCTATCATCTGGTAGCTAGTGAAGTGGCTTTACAGTAGAAAGATCACTTGATATTTATATGTTCCGTAGGTCTTCAGAAGTCCTTTAAAATATACATTTGGTGGATACTTGACTTCTATTTTTCTCATTCTTCTATGTGTGTATAAATAAATTTTTGTTTGTTATGCTTTTTTGTTTGTCTGGCACCTTTTTTTTTTTTTTTTTTTTGACTGCAGGACTTTAAACTATTTTGGCATACTGTAATTTAGCAATAACCAAATATTTTATTAAAAATAATAACAACAACAACAACAACAACCAATTATACTTGTAAACATGGAATTTTTAATATCAAGAAAATATATAGAAGCCTCATATTCTGAAATGGAAAAATAAACAAAAAAACAAAGAAAAAAACACCCTCACATAATACTGCTCCATATATTATGCATTTGCAAATACTGCATTTTTATCAGAAAATTTGATTTCCAAATTTGTTCTAAAACAGGAGTTTCAATCTACTGCTGTTGTCTACCATCTGTTTTTTAAGGGGAAAAAAGAGTGGTTTTTACTTTATTTTATTTTATTTTTCTATATGACTACGTAAGTGTAATCTATTTTGAATTTATGACACCATTAGACAGAGAGTGAAACTAATCTCACTCTCTTTGTAAGTCTAAAAAGTTAGATGTCTGTAGTCCAGCCATCTTAAGACTTCTTTCACAATCTAGCAGAAAATACTTCCAGGGTACAATTAATGAATCTTTAGTTGTCCATCCTAAAATGGTACAATTTATCTTCTAGAGGTAGCTAATAGTATCTTACCATGTATGTATATGTATATAGATTTTTGATTGTATTCTTTTTTGCTTGTTTGTTTGTTGTTTGTTTATATAGACAAAAAAAAAATCCATATTAAACTATCAGATATCAAACTGGTTGATGTTCAAGTCAAGGTAGATCACTATCTCTCTGAACTTCTGTATTTCAGGGTAAGATTTATGTATCATCACCTGTAATTTTACAGAAATCTGTAATTCCTCACTGCTTGCCTGTATCGCACAATGTATAGATATGGAAAAAAGTATGAAAAAAAAAAAAGTATGACTTCTACCTTAAGACAGGAGAATGGAAAGTGAGTGGTTAAGGAAATAAAGAATTGCTTCAGTCTGTTCAGTGAATCAAGGAGTGAAGCTACACAGACTATTGAAGAGTTCTCAAACTAGCCATAGGATATAACAGTCTCAGATCATCAAAAACAGTTTAGGTGTTCAGTACAGGTGATAAGCAAAATAGGAAGAATATCACATTAGAAAGTACAGTTTCCCACTAAAGGTTCACATGCTTATATCTTGGAATAGAGAGGCTAAGATTTAATTTCACTAATTCAGTTTCACTCTACCTACTCAGGTAGAAAGTGCTGAAGTGTCCTAGTGCTCAATTCAAAATATTTTTAGTTAAAACAAAAGTATTACACATTGTTCCACATTGTTCCTCTTTTTTTTTTTTCTTTGTTTTTTTTTTCTTTTTTTTAATTCATAACAGTCATGTTATCCATCAGCCTAACTTAAAACTTTTTTTAAGTTAAGGAAAATATAGATTGTGAAAGTGTTAAATTTACAAAGTGTGGCAGCCTGAACAGTTTCATAAACAGAATGGAAAACAATGAAATTAACAAAGGAAAAGTTGTAATGGCTTGCATGAAGGTGATGATCTAAATGTCTGAAGAGTACCCTAGATCCATTTAGAGTCTAAAGAGTACCTCAGATCCTTTCATTTTCAATGAAAGCTCAGACCAGAGCAATAAAACATCTCCATTAAGTCATTAAGTATACTACATGATAAGACTTGATTCTAAAATGCAGTTTTTATAAAGTATTTGCAATTAATTCTCAAAAATAAAGTTACAGATCAAAGCTGTAAAAGATAAGAAGTTCCTAAACCTTCTGCTGAAAGAAGCCACTCAAGAAGTTGCCATATTTTCAAACTAGTACCACTTTCTTGTTTGAAATATGACCAATTTTGCAGGCAATTTTTTTCCACACTCTTGAAGGGTAGCAGTGGTATTTTCACTTTAATATTCTCACAGATCAAAAACAAAGTCAATGTATGCGCATGAAGTCATGGTTGCTAATGGCTCACTTTATGAACAAAGTTAAAATGTATTTTTAACTATAGTTGAAATGTAAGTATGAATATAGGAATGTAGGGAAAATATTTTTTCTGATAATTTGTATCAGAAAGGTTCCTTTGTAATATAGCACATTGTCTTGTTGATACAGATTTGTCACATGATGACATGTAGGTATGTGAACTTGCTAAAGAAGAAGTCTGCACAAATTATAGAAATGTTATGCTTATTCTCGGGGAAATATTTTGTGGAGTTTTGTTGGGTATAAATTCAGTGGTTAAAAACTGACATCTTATCCTTAGAAAATGCAGAATTGTAAGGGAAGTGAAATTGACTGTGGAATAGGAGAGAAAAGGAGACAAAAAAAGATTTTGTGGAAGCTAGATAATTGAGAAACAGTGTTTGTTCTAATATTATTGAAATGGTTACATTTGCTGTCTTGCAGTCACGGAATTTATGGCTTGTTTTGGTGGGTTTATACTGAAAGAGAGGTAGGGAAGTAGGAATGCTGAACTACATTTGAAGAAGTGGATTAAATACATGAACATTTGCTATGGAATGCATGACAGGCTAATCAGCTGTTTTTGAGGCTGTATTTGAAGAGAGATGACTGAAGAGAGAATGTCATGGTAGGCACTGGATAGTGACCTCCTGATCAAATCATTGGCAAAATATGATAGGATAAAATACTACGAGGAAAAACAAACAAACAAAAACAAAAACAACAACAACAAAAGAAAAAACAACCCTCATAGGTTGAAATAAAGAGTAACTTAATGAAATTAATCAGAGCTTTTTCATAATGAGATCTCCCCCTTTCTCCTTCATCCTTCCTAGCCTTTATTGCTGAACGTGACATTGTATGGTTTTCAATATCCCTTTGGTTAGTTTAGGTCATCTGTCTCAACTGTGCCTCCTTCTCACCTTTTCTACCTCCACCCCCAGCCTGCTGACCTTTGGAGAAGAGGGGAAATTGGAGAGACAGCCCCTGATGTTGTACCAGAACTGCTCAGCAACAGTCAAAGCACTGATGTGGTATTAACATTCTCCTATCTACAAGTGCAGAGTACAGCACTATATGGGCTATTGTAGGGAAAGTGAATTCTATCCCAGTCAGATCCAGTTCAGTTGGAATTAGGCCTAAAGCTCACTTGTAGTTGAAACTGATGAGGAATGAGAAAGGAAGGCAAGAAGCAGGGCTTCTGTAAATGTAGTGGCAACAGAAATAGGTTAAAAATCAGACCCTCCCCCCCCCAAAAAAGCCAGCTACTAGTGACTTGTTGATGAAAGAGACTTGAAAAGCTGTGATATTCATTTTCTCATTTCTGTCAATCTATACTTGGAGTGTCTTCTGTCATGCCTCCTATGTCTAATTATGTGAAGTACAATGTAACAGCAGAAAAAATATGAAGCTAGGGACCATGTTAACAAACTGTATAATCATGCAATGAGGACAGACTGAAGACATTTAGAAGTGCTGAGGGACCTGGCACATGCCATTTCAAGGTCCCTCTCTCTTATCTTCAAAGCTCTGTGCCTGTCAAAGGAGTCCCCTGAAGCCTAGGAAAGGCAAATATTATGCCATCTCCTATAAGGTAAAGACAATTCAATGTAATACAGACTGCCTCTGAGGAAAATTAAAAAAAATAAAATAAAAATCCATTTGGAAGCTAATTCCAAGCATGTGAAGGACAAAAATTAGTAGGGAATAGCAAGCATTGATTCACCACGGGTCAATTATGCCTGCTAAGTATGATTGTTTTCTATATGGAGATGAGTGGCTGAGTGAACAAATGCAGTGGGGTGACCCATGGTATCTGGGAGGAAATGGCCTGGAAGTATAAAGAACAAGGCTGACAAAATTGCCTGCACTGGTGAAAAATTTGCTCATAAAAATTTGCTCAGTCATCAATTCAAAGACATATTTATGAGTTGTGTTCCTTTGGGATTATCACTGGGACTGATCCTGTTTAAGATCTTCATGAACAACGTGGAAAATGGGAAAGAACACAGTGAGTTTCCTGAAGAAATAAAATCTGGGGAGCATTTAGTACCATCATTCTGAGGGACATCTAAAAACTGCAGGAGTGAGTTGATAAACTTAATAGAGTTTAACCACACCAAATGCTGAATTCTGTGCTTGGAATGGAATAGCCCCATGCCACAGTGTAGGCAGGAGATTTATTTTGTATGAAATGATTTTGGTGGTCCTTGTTATCAATAAGCCAAACATGAGTTACCACTGAGTCTTTGCTTCAGTGAAGGCTAACAGCTCACTCTGATAGAAATAATTTAACCATTGGATAAAGTGAAGTGATTGCTCTCCTCTGCATGGCATTTCTAAGGCTCTACCCGAAGGACTGTTTTTCCACTTTGGGCTTACCAAATACATGAAATTAATCTTAACAGGGAGTTGGTAAAATGGTGGAGAGGTAGGAGCACATGAGATTAAGAAAGCTGGAAGAAAGTGAGTTTCTTCAACGTTGAGAAGGCTAAGATGATTGCTGCATTCTTCTACATTTGGACTGTTACAGAGAAGACAGAGTCCTCCCGGAATCACAAAGTGAAAGGTCATGAGGCAAACACCAAAAGTTGCCATAATGGAAATTCTAGTTATAAATAGGTAAATAATAGATATATAGATAGATGGATGGATAGACAGACAGACAGACAGAAATATGATAGACAGGTAGAAAGATGATAGACAGATAGAAGGAGAAAGAGATTCAGAGTGAAGATAATCAGACACTGGAACAGATTTTTCAGAAAGGCTGGATAATCTCGATTTTTGTAGATTTTTGAAACTTAGCTGTACAAGGTCTTGAGCAACCTGATGTAACTTGTAGCAGAAGGTGAGACCAGATGACATTCCAATCTCACCTATCATATACTTATTGTAAAATATTTTACTTAAAGTCATCTAATACTTTGCAAAAATAGGATGGGTTTTCAGCAAAAGAAATTCTACTTTCTTTTCATCATTGTAATTTTTCTTTTAATGATTTTTTCTCTGGCATATTTTTAATAGGTTCCTAACATAAGCTATCTTATAATTTCTTACAGCTTGTTATACATGGCTATTGCTATGTGTCTTATGAAAAAAAATATGAAGTTTTTGTCTTACTTGTTTTTAAGATTTTTTGAAGGACACTGTAGCTGCACTGCTTCTTAACTTTTGACTGGAAGTGAAATCAAGAGGTTTTTTTTTTGTTTGGTTGGTTTTTTTCCCCCCCATTGTTCTAGCTTTGAGACACTATACATGCCTAACGAAGGACACGAACAATTCAAGAATTTGGAAGTAATGAAATGCAGTGTGCATGTTCACCATTTTTTAACAGAACTTCTTTGTCATAGATTAGACATAGTTACTCTGTAAAAGATGGAAATAACAGATGGCAAGCTCATTTAATTATTACTTATCATATACTCGCACTACCCCTCTTACTGTTGTCACTTAACATTAGTATTCATAGCACGTTATCTTGAAAGCAGAGATAATAAAACAATTCCACCTTAGTCTTCCCCACAGCAGAGCCCTGAAAGAGA
Organism: Gallus gallus; assembly: GCF_016699485.2. Classification (NCBI taxonomy): domain Eukaryota; kingdom Metazoa; phylum Chordata; class Aves; order Galliformes; family Phasianidae; genus Gallus; species Gallus gallus. The sequence goes on along the minus strand of NC_052532.1, from coordinate 164,525,949 downwards.
TCTGGCTCTCTGAGAGTCCTCAGTGATTTACAGTCAATCTTATTCTATTGCTTTTTTCTCTACCTCCCTCAGGATAACAGCACTAAACAAAAAAGATTCTTTCAAATCACACAATAAAGTTAGAAACATGCCAATAACAGATTCACTTGCTCATTCTAGAAATCATAACATAATATGATTTTGTTTTTTATTTTTATTAACAAATAAACAGATACAAGACAGCTGTTGGCCTACCACACATAGGAGTATCTGCTAAGGAAATTTAATATGTCCATAATATGTAATTAATGACTGTTCTTTCTTGTTCAGACAAGGAAGAAAAAATCTTTGCCAAGGAAAAACTGGAACTCATTCTAATTTACTGATGTAGAAATTAAACTTCAGAGGCCAGATATGACTCCCCAGTGTCTTTATAGCAGAGAGCAGGACAAAAAAAAATGTTTTAGCTTTTTTCCTTTATTTAAACTGCCTTGTATGTCATAATATGAGGACCACAGAAAAGAAAATCGGGGCGGTCAGGTATAAAGGTATAGAGTTCAGGGATAAAGGATGTGTCTCTAGGGCAGACTGCAGAGCAGAACAGTGTTAAGATTTTCAACAACAATGAAAGATAGGTTAGATCTTCTGGCACAGAGGCTCTCAGGATTATTTCCACTCTACAAACTCGCTCTTCAGGGTTTGGATATTGCTTGTTGAGCTCGGTGTCCACTGCTGTGAGAAAATAATCTCCAAACTTTAAGAAAATTCATGTCCTCCTAGTATGTCTACCAGAGCGATCATCGTATTGTTAAAGAGTTTCCTTACTAGCTAAAAAAGTATGATTGTAGAAATCAAATTTGATCCTTGCCTCCTATTTCACAGGTTGGTCTAATAAGAAACATATTCTCTAAGAGCAATTTCAAGCATTTGGAATTTTTATTCAATTCCCTAACACTGCATCTTTCTTATTTTCCATTCACAAAACGTTATGAGGATACCTTGGGAAAATAGGACTACAGTATTTGCTTTGAATTAAGTTGGTGAAATATGAGTATTTCATTCTGATCCATACCATTTGCCAAAGTCTACAGATGAACAGCACATCAGGGACAGTATGGAGTTCAGAATTCACTTTACAGATGTGTTAGAATCACATCACTTACACACTTTTTGTGGGACTTGAATAGTTACTCTTGCTCAGGAAACCCTGGATAGATGTGTGGATATCACTATTAATTACAGTTAAACAGTACACAGCCATGTCCACAAGAATTCTTCTTTGACTATATCACAACAAAAAAACCTGTGCCTGTATGAAGATCTGGCTCTGACTTTCTCAGTGAAAGAACTAAGCAACATTTTCCTATAAGCATTTAATATTGTGTATGTGATATGTAAGTCAAAACAAATCTGATCATGTGTTTTGAATAATTTTCTAAGTGATTTATATTTTATCAATACACAAAAATATTACAAATTTTCTGAATTCCTTAAAATGTCCTTATTATTCGTACAATTTGAACACTGAGAGATTTAAGATGATCAAAGAATCCATTAGCGTACAAAGTGCCCATCAATACTTTGATACCAAGTTTTTACAAACTGAATAGAAAACTCAATACAGAGCATAAATATATCCTACTGTGTCATTTCAGTTGAAAAATCCACACTGAGACTACAAACCCTACTTTAGTCTTTGCACTCACTCCTAAATAACTACAGTACTTATCTCTGAATGACTGAATGAACAGAACAGGTCACTCTGTAAATTTGCATGAAGATGTCAGGTACATGACAGTGAGATAATGAAAAATGCAAAAATAGAATAGAAAATGTAGCAGGCTTCAGCTCATGAATTTTGCAATGAAATTAAAGAAGAAAAAGTTCAAACCTATGCTGAAAAAGCTAGTGGTAAAACCATACACAAACTACAAGAAAGAATTGTTTTCTATCAATTATACCAAGAATATCAATTATACTGACTACAAAAATAGCTTTAATCTTTATTTAAGATCTTATCTATGAATCTTGGGTCTTTTTCATCTCCCTCCCTAATGTAACAGGTAGGTAGGTATGTAGGTAGATAGGTAGATAGATAGATAAAGAGAGAGTGAGAGAGAGAGAGAGAGAGAAGTAGGTTCTGTAGCAATAGCCCATACGGTAGCTTAGAACATTAGAAAAGCAAATTAAGAGTACTTGTACTCTTCTAAATTATGATGTAAAATATTACATCAAAGCATAGATTAAAAGTTGTACTTATGGAATTATGATTTTAAACACAGAAATGGGAACTGCTTTTACACAGGCATAAAAAGTTACAAGTAGTAAATAAAATACTCTGAAAATTATTTATTTTTCCATATATTGACTTTCTGTTCTAATTTTAAATGTTAGTTTTATTGAACTAAAATAGCTTCTAATGTTTGGATTATCATTTTTTAAAAAGAATCTACATTTTTGTGTCTAGTATTTCAAATCAACCTAGGAAAATTACAAATATATTTCCAAAATTAACAGAGCTAGTCAGATGTATCTATCAATAAATGTCACATGGTGAATCTTCTGTTTTATTTAAAGCCAAATTATGATTTCATGTTTGGAAAGTAAACGTCCAGTTTAGACTTTGTATAAACTGTTGAATATTTGAAGATTTTTATGTTCATTATTTTCAGATATGAAAGAGGATTTCCCATTTTTTTTTCTTTAATAGAAAAGGTTAAAAATATAATACAATCAAAGACTTTTTTTTTTTTTTTTGCTGTTTTTAAAAAGTATTTTTTCCTGCTTTACCCTTATTTTCTCTCTAGCAAGATGTATTAAACTTATGTATAGCTAATTTAATCTGAATTCTTTAGACAAATGTTATTGGTTTCCAGAAAATGGGCTAATTTTATTGACTGTAGCTGATGTTATCTGTCCCTGTAAGCTATTTCATTGTGAAACATGTGCCAGGTATTTACAAAAAGATGGTTAAATGGAGGCTAAATCATCTACACATAATATAGATATGATTAACAGCTTTCAGACTTCAAGTTAAGGAAGACATATTAAGGAGGCTTATGAAAGAAATTGAAGTCATTATGTATAGATTTAATCAGCTAGACCTGGAAGATTTACAATTTAGAGCAAGTTTTATCACTAATTATGTCCTGGATGATCAAGACTAACCACAAAATAAAAGATAGTCATCAACCCATTGCCTCTAAGTGGCTCATAGAGATTGGAGAAACATGGACAAAATGGTTATTTTATAAGTTGTTCAGCAAGGCAATCTTCATATTTGCTTCCAGGTTTTAGATCAAAGATATGCTTGAAACATAAAATAAGATACTGGAACTGAGCAATTCTTTAAAACAGAGAAAGCTGAAGGTGTCATTATGAGTCAAATTAAATAAAAGCAATCTTACCTCTCTTCAATTTCACAAGACAGATCTTTTATTCCTTCCTTCTTCTCAGTCTATCAATTTGTGAATAGAAAAGTCACTCAGTTGTCTTTCGGTGCTTTGGATCATTTTCTTCTTTTCATCACTGCTGTGACTTGGGTATCCCTAGATGCAAGAAAGCATACTCGTATGCTGAAAGATCAGTTTACTGTGTCCCTTTTACTGCTTTTTCTGCTCTTCTCTCTGGAATGTTCTCCCACAGACAGCTGTCCTTAGCTAAATTTCCAATGATCTAAAAATCAGAAACTGGGGAAAGACTTTCTTCACCACTGTCTTTCCAGAGAGCATGCAATGGTTAATCTAGATACCATAAATATCCCTTCTATCTGTCATGTTATCTGTCTTAATCCTGAGGCTCATCAACATTTTTAAATGTAGTGAATTAGTACTGAGTAGTAGCAAAAAAAATTGGGTGTTTTTAGTGGTTTTTGTTTACCCTTCTTGAACCAAAATTCCTCTAAGGCACTCAGACTGAAATTCAGATTTGGCTGTAGGAGAATAGCCAGACCAACACTAAGCAGAGCCCTTGATCTAAGGTTCTCACCTTGCTTCAGATAATAATCAATACAGTCAATAAAGTCATTACAGTATTACAGCTTCAGATGCTTTAAATTGTTTCCTGGCCTCAAAGATTGGCTTCTCCAAACAAATATGATTCACAACACTGCATTTCCATCTTCTTCCTAGGCCAGGAAGGTAGCTGCTAAAGATAACATTACTCATAGCTTAGTCTTCAGCTGAAAATGTGGAATATTAAGTGATAAAAGTGGATTTCTCTGCCTCTTCTCCAGTATCATAGAAGCATAGAATCATAGAATCACTAAGTTTGGAAAAGACCCACAGGATCATCCAGTCCAACCATTCGCCCATCACCAGTGGTTCTCGCTAAACCATGTCCCTCAACACAACATCCAAATGTTCCTTGAACACCTCCAGGGTTGGTGACTCCACCACCTCTCTGGGCAGCCCATTCCAGTGCCTGACCACCCTTTCAGAGAAGTACTATTTCCTAATGTCCAGCCTGAATCTTCCTGGCGCAGCTTGAAGCCATGAGATAGTGGCTAAAAAACCATAGATATGTTTGGTGGAAGTCTCCTGGTAAATTAAAGGGGGCAGATATAGATCTGGAAGTGATAAGGACGAAATGAAATGAAAAGTTGCCAAATTTTAGCTGATGTATTCACACACCTCTTGTGTTGTTTTTGTTTTCTCTGTTCTGTATTAAACAAAATGTATAAACTTTGCCTTTTTAATTCAAGGATGTCTTAAAATTAACCTGAAATCAGAAGATACACTCTAGAATAGTTCAGAGAAACAAAATGCTATGATGAATTCAAAGGGACCATCCTGCTTCATATATGTTAAAAAGTATGTCAACAAAAGTTTCATTAATTTCCACTTAAATGGTGAAAGCGGGGCATGTTTTCTTAGAACACATTCTTGTCTGTTGTGGTTATTTAGGAGCTAGTGAATTTGCACTAAAATGAGACACACAAGTTTTATTAGGATGGTAAATAATGGATTATTGTTCTGGTACCTCATAATCAGATCACCAAAGATAACAGGAAAACTAACAAGTTCTGAAGTAAAAACAAAACAAACAAATAAACAAGCAAACACACACACACACACACAAAACTGATGAAAACAGTGGTATTCAAAGATCTACTCTGAGTCAGAGATATAAATTAGTAGGACAGAGAGTAATACTCAGATTTACAAATGTCTATTAAGTGCAGGAATTACATGATCTTCTTTTGTTCAGCAAAAAAACACATTTCTGCAATATGTAGGGCTTTGTACTAAAAGGCTTACACAGTTTGATTTTCTCTCCCTTGTGTTGGTCCCAGTGAAGTGACATGCTGCATAGCATGTTTAATTATTTCTTTAGTAAGGATTTTCAGTATCAGTACAGAAAAACACATCTAGTGTATGCACTGACAGACTTGTACACTCTGTCTCAGCAAAGTTTCAATATGGGTTGCTCCATATGAACTTGGCTAGACATAAATACCATCTTCTATTTAGCATTTAATCTAAATGTCATGTTCTGCAAAACAATTAAAATATTTACTTTAAAAACTGGGAGCAAGTGGATTTATAGAGCGACTGAATTAAAAAAAAAAAAGTGGGAAAGAACTGGGTGTAAACAAAGAGTTCTAACAGTAAAAGAAAAAACAGTTTTATTTATATATATATATATTTTTCTTGTGTGAAAAGTGTAGAGGTGCCAGATAGAAACTAATGTCTATATTTATTCAAAAAAATAAAGAGGTGAACATTAACTCTGGAGTGTCATTTGCCTGGTAGTTACAGTGCTGTGGTTACCCTGAAAAAAGAAAAAAGAAAAAAAAAAATTGTTACAGCTCTTCAAAGGAGACTCTTCTCATTAGCAAAAATTTAAGTATAACTGTAAATAGAAAGCTTCTATTGAGCTGCATGGACACACATTGTGAATTTAATTTAAAGATGGGATTCTAATGTTTTGGCTTTCCTTTTGCTAGAGAATATAGGAATATTTGGCTTTCAGTGTCAAGAAATTTTGTTTAGAAGTTTCAATTAAATAATTCAGAAATAATTAATTCAGGAGACAACCCATTAAATTACAACTCTCCCCACTGGTTAACTTAGTGCCAAAATGTATTGTTTAATTTATCATTCTTAGTATTTTTAGAAGGCCTCAAGGCAAGGAATGAAGCAATAATAAATAGGGAATAGTGGATAATTAGAGAAAGAAATGTGGAACAAAATTACTAAGGGCTTTAGGTGAAGTTCATTATTACTATTTAATAGTGCCCAAGAGCATTTGATCAAATTATGGATCATGTTTAAAAGTGGGCTGAGAAAAATCCTGGTGGAGGAGAGTTTTCTCACTACTACTTTCTGAATTTTGCACCAAGTTTTACAGAATGTTAAGAAGCAGTAGAAGAGCCAAAGCATATTGACCAAACCTCCTAGTTTCTCACATGAAGTACTCTAGTGAGAGTTGAAGAAGACAGTTTTCTTCATTCTCTCATATATTGTTTAGGCAGAGACTATCACATGATTAAGCAATAAAGTACTTCAAGCATGAGTGATGAAGTGACAGATTGTAAGTGCTGTTGTTAGGGATTTTAAGCACAAGGTGAAGCTGAATTTTTTCACTCTTCAAGATTTTTTTTTTTCTTTTACTTTAAATTCTATCTTAAAAGTGCACTATTTTTTAATACAGTTCTTTAAAACTGACCTGAACTTTCCATATACTTTATTCTTTTAATGATCATTTACCTTATGAATATTTCATTTATTTGAACAGTTGTTTCAAAGAAACAATCCTGAAGGTACATTTGAACATTAATATATATACAAAGATACATAATTCACTTTTTTTTATGATGTCAAAAACCAAGGTTCTCTTTGTCTTATTCTAAGTTGAAAAAGTTAAGAAAACAGCAAGCACAAGACATGTGACACACAGCAAGTAAGAGCATTTAATTTACGGATTAAGAGAGTATTACATTTATGGAGAATTATTTTCTCTTTAAATATTTTTAATAAAAGATTATACCATTGAAAAATATGAAACAAAATAAATGTGTACATTTTACTTTTTTTTTTTTTTTAATCTATGCATGCTGATCCAAAAGTAATATCTCCTGTTTTGTTGTGTCAGCCCATGATATAATGCAGCAGGTGTTGGTGGTATGGCAGTAGAGGCTGAACCTTCCCAACAATATTCTGTTGTGTTTTGTTGCCATGTGACAGATGGCAGCAGAGGGGCAGTTTGACAAAATGGCATCTTAAATGGAAGTGCATATGAAGCAGATGTGTGCCACTGAATTTCTCCATGTGGAAGAAATGGCACCCACTGACATTCATTGACACTTGCTGAATGCTTCTGGAGATCAAATAGTGGATATGAATGCAGTGAGATGGTGGGTGGTGTGTTTCAGCAGTGGCAACAGTGACAGTGGGTCACCCCCATGGGTGCAAATTTTTTGTGAGCCTGGTGTGCAGGCTCTTGTTCATTGCTACCAAAAATGGTAGTTGTGGTAACTATCCATTTTTGGAAAAAAAAAAAAAAGATAATAATAATAATAATAATAATAATAAAAAACTGTGTTTTGTAGCTGAGAATTTGATCTATAAAATAGTGTTATTGAGCTTTTTGTATACGCTATGGTTTCCATGGAAATAAATGAGGCATTACTTTCAGAGCAACCTACTTATTTTTTCTATGTTCTTCTGTACTTAGAAATAAAATAAAAGAAAATAAATGATTTCTATTAAATACAAGAAATTTTATAGGATGGAGATTCCAATTTCTCAACAATACTGATTATTAGAAAACTCAAATCTGTCTCTTTAGACTTTTGATTTCAGAGATAAAGAAGGAACACTCTTAACATTATAGTACTTTTTCTTCACTTACTTTGTTAGATAGCAAAACCTTTGAACAGTATTTGCAATGACCAAGTTGTTCGATGTGTTTAATTTGATATTCTGGAAGTTTGTAAAACCATCGACATACATTAATGAATAATTTTAGTGGTAACAGTGCTTGCAGTAATAGCAAGAATAAATCATTATCCCCAAGATACAAATTGCTATAATTATTACTCTAAGCAGAGAAGCAGGATGTTTACTACCACTATCACATCTGGGAATGATTAAAAATGAATACTCATCTGTATCCAACAATGTAATTTAGGTAAGCACTTTGAGGCATCATAAAAAGTAGTAGAAAGCATCAGCAGATTCTCATGCAGATTCACATGACCAGAGACTGAAAGCCTTAAGGATAAGGAGATTTGAAATGTCAAAAAAACAAAACAAAACAAAACAAAACAAAAATGAAGATCTATTTGGAAATGAGTCAATTGTTTGGATGGGTTTTACACCTAGCTTCTACGGCAATGAATCATACATTGAACTAATCTAAGGAGCAGAGAAAGAGCATGGAACACTTTTCTGTGAGATTGTGGCTGCAGTGCAAAGAGTATCTTATTTATGGATCCCAGGTAGACTACAGCTCAGTCAGCTGTCTGTCTTAGTCTGACTTCTGTGACTTGGACCACCCCTCTCTGATGTATTCTCTGATTTCAGATGAAGTTTCTGGGCTGCCTGTTTGCCTGTTCTGTAATGATATTCATGTCTATAACCTTGAAAATAAATTATTTACTTTGAAGTTTGGTCATCTCATCATGTGTCTAAATCCCTTTACTATATTTCCTACTGTGCATGTGCAAGTACTTGATGTCTGACTGAATAAACATGGGGGCTGTATCACTCAAGAACTTTTATTCTAAATAAATATTCTTCTTTCCACTTTGAATGTTGAAGAAAATAGCTGAAGTGCACTGTCAGTGCTAATAGAAAAAGATGGGGTATGTTAAAGAAAGAATTATTCTTTCTTGGTATATATTTAATGTTTTTGAAAGATTCTCATCTCAATATTTTCCCACTGCTCTTTTCGTGTGTATGTCTGTGTGTATTCTCTAATCTTCATAATCTTACTCTTACTACTAAGCCCGTTCTTTACTTGTCTTTTTTTAACATACTTTATTAATTACATTATTTGCTTTTAAATTATATGACTTTTCCGCTACCAAATTCACTGCTGTGTCTTCTGCAGTCATTAATAATGTTTAGATAGAAATTTGAGCTGTCTGTTCAATGGCCCATTTTTAAGAGTTTATTAAGCTCCAGAGAACAAACAAACAAAAGGTCCTACTACTTTATGAAAGTAAAGTCTTTTTAAATTAAGATTACAAAGAAAATTATGATTATAAATTAAACTTCACAATGATCTTGAAAATCTGAAATGTAAATGCCTGTTCTTTTATATTTTGCAACATAAAGGTCATTAAACTGAACAAGTAAAAAGAAAATTACTTGTAAGATTTTCAATATTCTGATATTCTTCTGAAGGAAAAGTTCCTGCTACTTAAAATAATAATAATAATAATGATTTAAATATGAATTATTAATCAAAAGCTAGAGTCACATTTAGATATAATTTATATTACACATGTTATGATATGTAACTGTTGCAGTCTGCCTAACAATTAGGTCAATAGTAAGACAGTACCTTATAGACAAGTATGGGTTTGGGTCAGCCTGTGAAGTAATTCATCAAACTTGGTAAAGTGCCTCACAGGTAAGTAACTACTCACTTTAGTCTGGAAGACAAAGCAGAACGGCGAGATGCCACCCAGGAAGAAAATTAAGTGGGTCAGCCTTCGAGGCAGAGCAGGTAGGTGACTGTTCAGCTTTCCTTGAAAATGGATTAACGTGCTAAGGTGATTCCTGAGTACATAACTTTTGGCTTGTGCCAGATGACATGCCATTATTCATGGGCTTCCTTCCTTTGAAGGTCTGTTTATTGCAGCTTATCTTAAAAATAGATCACAAATTGATTAGCTTAATTCTAGTATGAAGTCTTGTTTGTGAGCAGGGATTAACATATTACCAGAAAATAAAATATCAACTGTGTTGGCTCTGTCTTTCCTAGTTATACAAAAAGTTCAACTTTAAATGTCCTTGTGAAACTGAAGCTACATATTAGTATCTAAGAAATTTACAGTTTAAACGGGGATGCTTATTTATAAATCTGCCTATATATAGGCCTCTGGCAGGTTTGAGAGTCTAGTGAGCATATATTCCTGGAGTTCACGTGTTCCTGACTTGGAAGAGAATGTCAGCAGCTTTGGATATTTAAACTGAATGTTTGTTAATGTTCATTTGAAAAAATTAAAAAATTATATATATGTATGTATATATTTTAAAGGAATAAGGTACCACAGTGGAAATACAGACATGAGACTCAATCAAACAGAAAAGGAAAACCGAAAGAGGAAGAGAAGCAGACTAGTACTCAACAAGGTTTTTTTATCCCATTTACTCTCAGATGTTCCCCTTCTTTTCTCATAAGCTCTTGTCAGCTTGTTCTGCATTAGGTCTGTAAGATTATAAATGGAAGTATGGTATTATTTGAGGAGAAGGAGCCAAGTGGAGAGTAGAGGGCATCCAATAAACTGGAAAATCTGATAGATCTTGCTGAGTGCCAAATGGCATTTGTGTAAGTTATCAGTGGTGAAATAATTCTGGCAGTATGAGAAATTTGGCACAGATGATTCAGAGAAAGGAAAGTTTTGTATAGAATGGCCAAGAGAGACCAGGTAGACAATGGAGCATTTAATGATAACCTGCAAAATACGGAACGAAGTTAGAGAAATGGAAACTTCAATATGGAATTAAGTGGGAAGATGCATATACTTCCTATGTAATCCATGGCAAAACAAAATATTTTATAGAGAATGTCAGCATGCTAAGGCATGCACCAAGATACCTTAACACTTTACATTACAGATTTTAAATAGGATATTAGCAAAATAACACTTAAATAAAATATCAAGTAAAACAACGACAAACAAACAAACAAACAAAAAAGAATATTAAAGTCTATGTTTAGCGAATATCTTAAGGCAGAGTGCTTGTAAGGACTGTGATTTGTACAGCAAATGTTTAATACAAATTCTTGAGCTCTACCTGGAACAGACTACTTCTTCTTCTTCAAATGAATACTTTCACTTCTGTTTAACATGACATATTTTGTTCTCCATGTGCCCCCATAAATCTCAAAACCAGTCTACTGCAGGATTATAGAGCAATTCTATTGTTGCACTTTAAATTCTTCCTTTTTCTTCGTGTCAGTGTTATATTAAAGGTAATGTTAAAATAAAGGTTTGGATGCCTGATTACTAGTCTTGTTCCATAGCTCAGGTATTCTTTCACTGAAAAAGGGTGAATGTGGCACAATCATGATGTGTATCTCATAGGCAGAGAGAATCTCCTTGATTAATCTCAGTGTAGAGATCTAAAGTTTGCTATCAAAGTCACCGTCAGCAGCCCTTTTATAGCCAAAGAGAAATACAGATCACCAGAGTGCCATTCATCATTTGTATTTCTGATTCTGTTTTAGAGTGAGATGAACCACATCTTAGAAGTGTCTTGAATTTCCTAAAGGACTTAAGATTAACTGACTGACTGAAGGTTAAATGCCAGTGCTTTTTTTTTTTAGTCGTTGAAGAGCTTTCTGTTTTTTAGGTTGGTTTTGTTCTGAAAACATTCTTGGAAGACATACAATCTTCTGATAATACTCCGTATTAACGGTTATTAAAAATCCAAGAGGACTCTTTTCAGAACCATAAGACATAGCTCAGAGTTCACTCTTTTTTTTTTAAATCTGTTCATTCTGCAGACACTCTATGATGTGTTTTACTGCCTTAGAAATTTCCTTAATACATTGCATTTTATATTTTAATTTGTTTATTTTTGAATTATTTTCTGTTATTTATTTAGCAGCAAACATAAATTAACCATTTTATTTTAAATAAGATGATACTATAAATATTATGTTGATTTTCAGAAAATAAAATGTGACATTTGCATTTCCTTTCTACTATTCAAAGTCACAGAAGGAATTATTATTGCATCAAGCATTGCTGTTCCCAGTGTTTCTCTGGTGGTGTTTTCCTTCCTCTACTGATTCTGACACGTGATATTCCTTTAACATACCATGAGGAGCATAGTACACAGAGAGGCCTATTGTGTCCTACATTGCTTTGTTTTTTTAAATCCACATTATCTAATGCCTCCAAGTAATAAAGAAGTAGATAAATCTATTAATCAATAGAACTGGAAAGTAAAGGTTCTGTAGGCATAAATATCCTTACCTCTGCCAACAGATTTCCTTGATAAGTAGGCATTCAGCACAAACCTGTGTACTTGGTATTAGCATACCATTCTGATCAGTGTTTAACTGTTGCAATGTCATGACATCCATCTCTGGGTTGTCCATGTTTCTGCTGTGTTTCCACTGAGTGCTAACATTCCTCTCACAGCTTTGACACTACACAGAATGCTTCTGAGTTCTCCCAAAGCATTAACTGTAACACAAACATCAACAAATAAAGTGCTATAGAAAATAATAATAATAATAATAAAGGCAGCAACATTATTTAAAAAATTCAAAGGTTTTCCCTTCCTTAGCAAAAATACTGCTACAGATGAAGCTGCTATGAACTGTGCTCTCACACTGAAGTTTGGATCATAGAATCATAGAATCACAAAATCGTAGAATCAGAGATGAAAGCAGTTTAAAGACATATTCAGGCAGCTCTATCAAGAGATAAAATATCACATGTGCAAGTTCTTATATTAGACAATTCTGTCATAAGTGAAGAAAACAGAAGTATAAGATAAAATCAGTGTAGTTAAGATCACATCCTGAAAACTTTTCTTCAAGACTGCTTTCTGTGAGTATATTTGTGTATTTGCTCTGCATGTACAACTATCTTTTATGCGAAGTATTAGGGCCCTGAGTTGTCTAATGGGCATTGATGGTGTTGACTAGTCCTCTCCTCCACCAGGACATGCCTCCAGCCCTTAAGCACTAGCCCAGGAGCCCCATTTCAACTCAGCCCAAGTCCAGGATTCTCTGCTTCACTGATGCCTTAAGACTGTGAATCCGGCCCAGATATGTGCCCCGCTGATTTGTGTTCAATCAGCCAATGGGCTGATCTCAGCTTTGTATTCCTGAGAGCTCCTTGGGATAAATTATTGGGCTTGTAAAATTGTCTTGATTCCAGATTCACAACAGAGACATGGGAAGAGAACATCATTATCATGAGGACTTAATCTTTAAACATCCATTGATTAATTTAAATTATCTCTTTTTGAAATGAATAGGTTCACTGATATCATGTTTCTGATTTCTTCCACCTGTTTTTAAGTAATAAACTGAGCCATATCAGCAAGGATCATTGATATGGTTTAATTTTATCTGACTTCAAGGCAATTGTTGGATGCCTCATTCAAGTTCACTGGTTCAACATCTTAGATCTGTTTTCACAGTGTTTTGAGAATGTTCTTTCTGGTACTAGTCAGAATTTTCAATACAGACTGGTGCTTAACTGAGAAGTTCAGAAGACTGGAATGAGTTCTGACCAAGGGATGGAAGAGACTAAAATGATCATTCAGATTCAACAGCTCTTCAGACAAGACAGTCATTAATATAATTATTTGGTTTTAGCCTGTAGCTAGAGAAGAAAAATAAAATAAAATAAAAACCTTAATAATGAGTGAAACTGGAAAGTGGCAAGAGCTTTATAGTTACACTGCTGCTAGACTTGGGTGAGGAAAATGTGTACAGACAGGGAGAAGAACTTACTGAGAGCAGCATTACCCAGAAGGACTTGGGAGTCCTTATGGACAGAAGGCTGGACACGAGTCAGTAGTGTGCTCTGGCAGCCCAGCAGGCTAACTGTATCGTGGACTGCATCAAAAGAGGGGTGGTCAGCAGGGAGAAGGAGGTTACTGTCCCCCTCTATTCTGCCCTGTGAAGCCCCATTTGGAGTACTGCATTCAATGGAGGTAAGAACAGGGAGAAGGAAGATCTGTCCACTGCAAATGAAGATCAGGTCTGAGACCATCTAAAGAACCTGAAGGTACACAAGTCCATTTGACCAACGTGACCCATCCACAAGTTCCGAGGGAACAGGTGGATGAAGTTGCCAAGCTGCTATCCACATCATGTTTGAAAGGTCATGGCAGACTGGTGAGATTCCCACTGACTGGAAAAGGAGAAACATAGCCCTCATTTTCAAGAAGGAAAACAATGAAGATTCAGGGAACTATAGGCCAGTTGGTTTCACCTCTGTGCCTGTCAAGGTCATGGAGCAGAGCTTCCCTACTAAAGCACAGGGAAAATAAAGATGAGGTGATTGGTTGTAAACAACATGGCTTCACCAAGGGCAAATTGTGCTTGACGAAACTGGTGGTCTTTTATGGTGGAGTTACAGTGCCAGTGGATAAAGGAAGAGAAACTAATATCATCTACCTGAATCTGTGCAAAGCATTTGACACTGTCCTGCATGACATCGTGGTTGCTAAATTGAAGAAGAATAGATTTGATAGATGGACCACTTGCTTTGTAAGGAATTGGGTGGATGGTTGCACTCAGAGAATTGTAGTCAATGGCTCAGTGTCCAAATAGAGATTGGTTGCAAGTGGCATTCCTCAGGGGTCAGTGCTGGGACCGATGTTATTTAACACCTTTGTAGGTGTCATGGACAGTGGGATTGAGTGCAACCTCAGAAAGTTTGCAGATGACACCAAGCTGAGTGGTGCAGCTCACACACTAGATCGAAAAGACATCATCCAGAGGGACCTGGACAGGCCTGAGAGGTAGGCCCATGCCAGCCTCATGAAGATCAACAAAGCTGAATACAAGGTCCTGCACCTGGGTCAGGGCAATCCCAAGCACAGATACAGGCTGGGTGGAGAATGGCTTCAGAGCAAGCCTGAGGAGAAAGACTGGAGATGTTGGTTGATGGAAGACTTAACATGAGATGGCAGTGTGCGCTTGCAGCCCAGAAGGGCAACCATATCCAGGCCTGCAACAAGAGAAGCATGACCAGCAGATCAAGGGAGGTGATTCTGTCCCTCTACTCTGCTCTCATGAGACACCATCTGGACTATTGTGTCCAGTATTACGTCAGACTCCCAACACAAGAAGAACACTGTGCTATCGGAGTGAGCCCAGAAGAGGGCCATGAAGATGATCAGAGGGCTTGGGCACCTCCCCTATGTGGACAAGATGAGAAAATTGGTCCTCTTCAGCATAGAGAAGAGAGGGCTCCGGGGAGACCTTATAGTGTTCTTCCGGTACCTGAAAGGGGGGGCCTACATGAAAGCTGGTAAGGAACATTTTATAAGGACGTGTGGCAACAGGACAAGGGGAAATGGCTTTAAACCGAACAAGGGTAGATATTTGGAAGAAATTATTTACTATGAGGGTGGTGAGCCCCTGGAACAGGTTACCCAGATAGGCTGTGGATGCCCCCTCCCTGGAGGCATTCAAGACCAGGCTGAATGGGGTTTTGAGCAACATGGTCTAGAGGAAAGTGTCCCTGCCTATAGAAGAGGGGTTTGGAACTAGATGATCTTAAAGGTCCCTTTCAACCCAAACCATTCTACAATTCTATGAAATTTAGATGTGAATGTTGTTGTAAGGAATGGATATACTTTCATATAAAATCTGTGTAAGATGCAGGCATTATTCTACAATGACTCTTGACCTGCAGATGTTGAGGTAAGTTGCTGATGAGCTATATACTGTTTAAGTTCAGAGTGATAATTACTGATTTGCTAATTTCTCCTGTAATTATGTGAAAATATGTCGCAGTTGAGGATTTTGGATGTTAACTCATGACAAACTTAGTCATGTGTTTTGCTAATGAACAAAAAGTTCTTACTCTCAAAATAAATGATTAAATTTTAAATTACCATCAAGCTAGAGTTTCTTGTTTTTAAATTGTGGATGTTTTTTTATTAAAAGTACAAAAATTCCTCCCTGGAGAAATATGATTCATTTTCCTAAAGGAACTTTAATTAATTTAGTTAGATTTCATATCCACTCTTTTACTCTGGGAACCCTTGACATAACTTAAAATGAAACTATAAAAAATTCCCTTTATTATGATGGAGATACAGACTTTTCAAAGTGTGTTACATTTGTATTACCCCCAAATGACAAACCATACAAATCAGACTGGTAACAGTTCTCATTTTGAAATAGATTAAAATTTTCTCCTTTCTTCAAACACTGTAAAGATATGCTGAGTTTTAGTATTACACCCTGAAGACAGTTAAAATTATCTATCTAAAGTAAAGAAGGGAAAGACAAATAATAAAGGCAGAAACAATGCCCGAGTTTCCTACAATATTAGCACATTTAGAGATGAGAAGCTGCATTTGTGTCCAAGTGTCCCAGTGAGGGAATCTTTAACCTGTCTGTCCTTAAAAGTGGCCTACTGAATGTGAGGAAATGAAACAACAATAGAACAAAAGGAAAATGCCATTTTGAAACACATGAATAAATTGGTTAGTTTTCTGGAATCATAAAGAGTTTAATTTCTTTACTTAGGGTAGGATTCACTTCAACTGATTCACTGCACCTAAAATCAGACCTAAGTCTGATCTAATTATTCCCTTTTTAATCAGTAACAAGAAATAAGAACATCTGGGGAGTGATTTATTTACCTTATCTCATAAATAATTTGTAAGATAGGAAGGATCAATCATCAAGACAGTTGTTCGCTTGTGGTGGAAAAAAAATAAAAATATTCAGACTTAGTTTTTTTTAAATTAGAAGTCACAGAAGATACTTATCGACTACACTAGTGACCATGACACATGAATGTACAGTCATAACTTTTCCATGAAAGGCATATACACTTCCTAACTTCGTCCATCAGTTTAAAAGTAGTTTATTAAAATTATCATACCTATTCACTGGATATAAAAATAAATTCTTTGCTTTCTAAGTTCAAAAATGTTCAGATGAAAGCTTTTGCATCTCCAGTTGAAATACATATATATATATGTGTGTGTGTGTTTTAGACTAAAAGTAAGTTGCTTTTCTTTGTCTTTGCTACCTAAATAGGTAGACAACTAAATTATTTCTGAATAAAAAGAATATATTCCCATGAAATCAGGCATTATTTGTTTCCAAAAGGCCTTCAGGGATGAGTGACAGAACACCCCATCAAGCAGAAGTGTCACAAGTTACTGGAATAGACTGTGACTGCGTGTTTGATAGAGCTTTACTTACAGACTTACAGAAAACAGATTTAAGAGGAGTCATAATCATAGAACTGGCAAAGTTGAAAAAGACCTCCAAGATCATTCGGTCCAAACATCCACCTATCACCAATATTTCCCCACCAAGTACAATATTTCCCTTAGTTCAACATCTAAATTCTTCTTGAACATCTCCAGAGAACATCAGTAGTTTTGCTTGTGCACACAGCTTTTATTTTACTACTTATCAATCTTTATCTCTCCCAGTACGTTCTCAAAGTTTTACCTTTGCAACTCTCTTTCCCATACCACCTAGAGAGAGTGATCAAGCAACTGTGTGATACTAAGCTGCCTACCAGGTTAAACCAGAACAAAAACTTAAGACTTTATGCAGGCATTTTGACGTAGCAGAAGTGTCTTAATATAAACACCAACTATTGTAGCATTCATGTGACCCAAGATGAAATTGCTGGATCAGGTCCAAGGAGTGGAGAATCAGCTAGGCAGCTGATAACCCATAAAGAGTGCCCATAAATTCAGGTGAAAAGCAACCCATTCATCTAAATTTCATGAAGTTATCTGAATATCTAAGGAGATTTCTCTAAAGTACAAGGGTGAGCTTGTTTTTGGAGTAACCACTCACATTATCATTTGGTCCTGTGAATTTTATTAAAGTTAGTCAGGGAAAGACTTCTAACAAATAACTCATCAAATTAATGTTATATGTTTCTTTTTCTATGAAATACACACCATTATCTCAATTGCCTTTGCTTTACCTATAAAAAAATTGCAATCTTCCACATCAATAATCTCATTACACCTACTTGTCCTCTTAAAAAATAAAAAATAAAAATAAAAAATCAGAACAATTTAACACCAATAAAAAAAAAAAAAAGAACAAAAGAATCTTCCTATACAGACGCAGTGCATTGTAATCCTATTAGAAGTTAATACTGCTAGTCAGAGCAGTCTATTGCAACAGCTATCCTTGAAGAGTTCTTATGTATTAAGCTATTCTCAACATCTTCATCAATCTAGGCATGGCTCAGAGAAACAACCAGGCTGTTCAGTATGATTTCACCTCATGGAAGTCATCTTTTCATTGAGCTAACTGGAACACAAGACTTTCAAATCTTTTTGTAATGCATTGAAACCCATTTCCCATGGTTTTGGATGTCCCAGCATTTTACTTCTTTATTATTGTAGTTGTTGTTTGTTTTTTGTTTGTTTGTTTGTTTGTTTTTTCATTGCTATTTCTTTTTGTGTTTTTGCACCTGAGTTTTCAAGAAAATATTCAAATTTTGAGATTAGTTTCTGAGTTTCTGTTAGTTTTATTTGTACTACTTGTATTAAAATGATTGCCTAGAAGAATATAAAAATCTTTAGTTTTTTAGTTTATACATTTTAGAAAGGATTGTGCCAGTAGCACCAGTAACACTAGAATATATCTGCATTTTCTGAAGAATAATTGTGATTCTTTAATATTGTTCTTCTTCATATAGGTCAATACAATCGTTGTCTTACCTGAACTGGCAAAACTAATATAAACAAAGTACAGTGCACTGTAAAGACTGTAAGAAGTCAACGTTCTTTAAAAAAGAATCAGCCTATTTTTGCATGATTCAAGCTCATAAAATCAAATCATCACTATTTCATCACTAGCCTAGTTTAAAAACTGGACAATATTCAATGACCATATGTGTTTCTTTAATTTAAGGGTTTTTGTTTGTTTGTTTGTTTGGCAAATAGTCATTTTTCAGGGAACTGGTAACTAAGCATCATTTAGAGCTCTCCTCCTCAAAAATGTGACTCTGGGTACTGACCTGTCAAAGCTCCATGTATTACTACGGCTTGGCACCCATGGAAAATAATACTGGTTCAAAAACAACAGCAATACTTACACAGTGTTATTCAGACAAGATATCTCAGAGTGCTTTATAGTGGAAAATAATAGAAGAAAGAAGCTAAACACTCTGCCAAGGATCCATCGGAAAGTGCTGGATTTCAATTCATCCGTAGCAATAGGCAGAGCCTCAGATTTTTTGCTGATGAAATACTTCTGGAAGTGTGAAGAGACATAACGGGGAAGAAAATTTCCTTCCTCTCAACTGACTACAAAAATGAGAGGCTAAACATTCCACAGACTGTGCTCTGGAGGACCTGAGAATGACAGTGGAGGACTATGAATTCACAGTAATGAAGGACCTTGTATTGTCTCCTTCTTTTCTCCAGTAGAGGAGAAAAGATAAATGTGTTTCAGGCAACCTCGGTGGAAACTTTAGTTCTGGAGCAATATACAGAAATTATTCAGTCTTAGAAAAAATGTTTGTGGCACTAATCTTTATTCAAAGGAAACAAAATATTGATTTAATTAGAAGTCTAGAAAAAGAGAGAAAGATAGTGTTGCTCAATATCACCGAGTTTGATATTTTAAACCTTTCAATAGAGAATAGAGAAGAGGGGAGGGGAGCCTATTTTGGAAGGTGCCTAGAGGAGGATTTTCATGCCAAGTTGTTCTCAATTCTTTGGAAAATGCCATCTAGAGTCATCTGGGATGAATGTTAAGGAGCAGAAATATATTGATGGTAGTTTAAAATTTAAAAGTATTCTTAAAACAAACTAATAATAATAACAAAACTTGAGAATTCACACTGAAATGTACTATCTGAGCTGCTGAAATGTTACAGATGTGGCATAAGTGATGTTTCAAACAAATATTTTCAATAATTTTGGATTCTTGAGACCAGATTTTCTGCATTTGTTTGCCATTTTAACTTCTCAGAAGACAGTGTTGGTTTAACATCAGTGCAAATTAGGACTCATTCCTGATACTTTTTCCTTGCTTTTAGGAGAATATATAGTTTAAAGTTGTGTGATGTGATCAGGTTGATTACAAGCTGGAGATGGAGAAAGACTTATTTTAGCAGTTTCCAGCTAGAATGCGTTCCCTTGAGGAATCGCAGTCAACAGTCATAATTCAGAGCAATACCTAAATTCTTCACATTTATGCAAACAAAGGAATGTTTAGCTTTATGTTCTAGAATCTGTAATTAGTGTCTTGATAACTACACTCAACATACGCACAAAACTATGAAGAACCTGCTACCAATTATTTCAGGTTTTTTGCAACTTAATTATCAGTATATTATTTTCCTTCATAGAAAAATAAAGTATAGTCAAGGGTGGGTTAAAGACACTTAAGATTCTTTAGCTTGACAGGACAATGATTATTTCATGTATAAAGATGTAGAAAAATTGTATTGATCTCAGATCTGCTAAAGAGGTGTCTAACATAAATTTCCAATTGATAAAGGAGTTACTTACTGAAATTTAGCAGAACAAATTCAGCCTTTGAAAGGTAGCAAAGATAACATAAATGTAAGGGAAGATTTCTTTTCCTATTGGTGAATCCTTGGCAATGCCTAATGTGTTAAGTTGATGTGTCAGCTGGAAGAATATCATATTAATTCCTTGTGTGTTCATCTCCCAGTGACCTATTCTCATCCCAGAACTGTAGTTGCTCATTCCATTCTGCTGGAATTCTCTCATGAATCATTGTTACACTAAAATCTGTGAAAGCTAGGTCAGGAACAGTCTTGAATTATTTTAACTTCTAATAAAGCAGAGAATAAACAACACTCTAGGGACTGAAAAATGCTGTAGCAAAAAATTGAGGTCAATGAGTTCCATTTTCTCTGGTCATGGAAAGCAATACTAGGAAAGTGACAGAGCGCTCACATTGTACAGACTTTGCATAGACAGATTTTTTTTTCCCCTCTGTTTTAGTAAGACTTCTCATAAAGATAATGGTAGATTTTTGTTGGCAGTGAGAAATGTTAGAAGAAAAATTCAATGTCCATGAAATATTTTTTAGGTACCACAGATTTGTGTGGATGAACATTTTGTGTTCCCAAATGAAGTATCAAACTGATAATGCAAAATTTTAGATGGAGTTGCATATTTTGTATACTATCCACAAATGCAACTATTTTTCAGTCTATTCTAAAAGCTTGTGCAACATTAGTATTTTTATTTCTGATGTTGTACAGGTAATATGCACCACAAATCAGAATTCCAGCCGTGTCACTAACTCTTGAGTGACAATTTGATATGTAGATAGGTTACATAGATGAATAGGGTAAGGATCAAATTAATTCTGTAATTCTTTTTCAAAATGGACAGAGAAGTGCTGTGAAATTATCAGTTTACATCAGTTTTGGTGAATGCTACTTCAGAAAATTGTAATTTTCTGAAGTCTTTTTTCATTGAGAACACAGGTTGATGAAACTGTTCCTCTTTTCATTCAGGGTTATGGCAGGCAGTACTCTCCCATCTATGTGCATCTCTAGTAATTGCCATAATGTAGCAACCAGGTAATCAGCCTTATGGATGCCAACAAGTTTCCCTTAATAACTTCAGGCATTTTCAGTGAAGTTTTGCGGGAGAACTGGCTGCAAGGTTTTCTGTAACAAATAACTACACCAAATAACTACATCAGGTGTGTACCTGTGGTGTTTTGACTTCAGACAGCAGCTTAAACATCCACACAGCCATTTCCTTATTGCCTGTCTTGTTTCCTCCATAGTGGGAAGGGGGAGAGAATATAAACATGGGTCAAGACAGATGTAGTATAATAAGTGAAAAAAGGGAAAAATATAATGCAAAGGAATTCATTCACCACTTTTCACAAGCATATCAATACCCAGACAATACCTGATCCTCAGCCTCCATAAAGTACAATCACCATCACCACCACATTCTTCTTCTTTCTCAGTTTTTATTGCTGAACATAATATGAACATTACATGGTATGGAATATCCCTTTTACCAGTGTGAGTCAACTCTTCTGGCTATGTTCTCACCTATTTTGTTGCTCACTTGATCCTATTTGCTCGGGAAGGAAAGTGAGAAGAAAAAAGCCCTGATACTGTGCAGGCAGTGTCCAGCAGCTAAAAGGTTGATGTGCTATCAATATTATTTTAATCACAACTCCAAGACACTGCATTAAATAGGCTGCTGTAACGAAAGTTAACTTCACTCCAGCCAGAGTTAGCACACTAGATCAGTGGAGAAGTACTTGCTTGCATTACAAAAATAATTATATTAAAGTATCACATCTATAGTCAAAGAAAAGTTGACATTGCAAACACAGGTTTCTTAACATAAAAAAAAATTCCAATACTTTGTCCAATAGGAATAAGGTATATTTACGTTCACAATATCATTACTGCTTGGTAGATTAAATTGTTTTCACTTCATTATTTCCAACTTAAATTAATCAGACTTCTTGCCTGTCTTCTGTTCTTTCTCCATCTGAGATAAGAACATAATTATCAAGTAGTGCTACTACTGTACATAGGATGAAGTTCTAGATTTTCACAAAGTTATTTCTAGATCTTTGTCTATGACAGGACAGCAGGACCACACTAGCTCAAGCCACGTTTAAACTCAGTAGATGGCTTTATATTTCTGAAAACATACAGATTATAAAGCAGGACCAGTGACTCCTGAATTTCTTCACAATGACATTGTAACCTTTATGAATGGTTGGCTCTTTGTGCTAATGATATAGGAAGTGAACATACGTAGTCCTCTGGTGATGTGAGGTGCTACTTTGGATGGTTGCTCTTTTTATGGCTTGATCCAAAATCCATTAATTTCTACAGAACTTCTTTCATACTTAAAGGTCAGCATGTTCTAAAGGATTTGCAAGACTGGTGCTGAATTACTAGGCCAGATGTACCTTTTAGTTTATTGCGAACGATTTTATGAACTTGTAGTAAAAAATTCTATGACATTTTGTCAAAGGCTTTAGCTGAGATTGTCACTTTTAGTCTAAAAACTGCTTTTAAGTTATAAGATTTTTTACCTCAAAAGAATATTGGAGTCTTGTTAAAAATACTGAGGAAAATGTGATTTTTTAAATTGTTTTACTTGAATAAAACTATATATATACATCATATATACACACGCACACACATATAAGAGTATAAATAATAAAACTATATAATTATTTATATTTATTATTTATACTCTTATATGTGTGTGTGTGTGTGCATGAGAGTAAAGATGAAGAAATTTCCATGTCAAAAGGCATATACATTGCAATAAAGATGTGTATTGGACAATGCACAACATCATACTTTATCTCTCTTTCATAAATCCTAATTTTTCAATTTTACTTGATTCAGTTTGTGCCATGTATGTAGTCCCATGTGTGATAACACAAGAGCCACATGAAAGAAGGTAAAGTTAATTAGCAACAGTTATTGAAAAGCAGATAACTTTTTTCAAGATTTTCCCCCTCCCCTTCCTTCCTCATCACAATCCCTCTTCCCCTGATATTTCCTGGTATTTCAAGACTATGACACCCAAGGATGCAAATTACTCTATATAGTTTTCCACTGCAGTGGAATGTGCATATTCAGTTTATATGTTTGGCATAAACTGATAGAGGACAAAGGATACACAAAAGTATTTATTTATTCTGTTTTTTTTTTTTTCTTTGTTTTTTTTTTCCTGTCACATACGCTCCAAGTTGTTCTCTCACTCCCCCTCCTCTGCTGGACAAGGTAAGAAAATAAGATTGAAAAAACTCAGGATGAAGGGCAGGGAAATCACTCACCAATTGTTGTCACATCAAAGCAAACTTAATGTGGGGAATGAGGAGGAAATAATGTGAGGAAAGAGAATTATCAACATCTAAAAATAGAGTAAAACAGTGAGAAACGAAAACTAAAAATGTTTTACCCCCTTACGTTGAGGCTTAGCCTCACTATTGGCTATTCTACCTCCTCCCATCTGTGCAAGGGAAAGGAGGCTATGGGGAGGCCATAACGATTTCTCCCACTTCTTCCTCCCCACTCTCTTCCATTGCTATAGCATGGGGTCTCTCCCACTGGATGTGGTCCTTCCACAGCTGATCCCATGTGAGCTTCCACCAGGCTACAGTTCTTCAAGAAGTGCTCCAGTACAGTTGTGTACCTGAATTGGCTCACCTCTGATCATTGGCATGTTCCTTTTGGAGCTTGCTGGAACTGGTTGAATCTGACATAGGGCAGCTTCTGGTTTCATTCCACAAAACCCTTTAGTGCCACTGCTACCAAAACCTTGCCACATAAATCTAGTTAAATGGCTAATTGTAGTCAGTTGCAGCACAAGTAGTCGGTACTGATGTTTTAAATAGTTTTGATTAGATTTGATTGTACTTACAAGCCACATGTTATATGATTTCATGACTGTCTGACTGCAGCCTTTATAATTAGATTTCCAGTATACACACTTTTAAAATTAGATTGTCATGAATATACTTAATATACAATTAAAAATGATTTTTTTCTAGGAAAGCTTCCACTGATAAACTCATTCATTAGAACAAGCATCAAAAGCATGGGAACTGGGAGTTTTAATCAAGAAAATTCTATGGTTTCCCTCTGAATATTCATATGGTATTTTTCAAGCCTTCCTCTACTGCAAATTTTGTTTGTTTGAGATAGACAAGCAAGAGAACCGAACATTATATAGAAGGATATCAATGATAGTGTAATAAATATAAACAATTAATCAGAGTCTGAATGGGACTAGCAAGCTTCTCCTATTCAGGGAACTGGAGGCCTGTCAATCTGACTTTGATGCTAGGAAAGGCCATGGAGAAGATCATCTTGACTGCCACCACGCAGCACATACAGGAAATCCAGTTGGCTGGTCCCAGGCAGCATGAGTCTATGAAAGGCAAGTCCTACATACCTAACTTGACCTCTTTCTATGACAAGCTGAGCTAGTAGATGAGGGAAAGGCTGTGGGTGTTCCTTATCTAGATTTTGAAAAAGCTTTTGATGCTGTTTCTCACAGCATTCTGTGAGGAAGTAGGTGCTTGTGGCTTGAATAGTTGCACTTTTCTCTAGAGAAAAACTTAGAAAGATGGCCAGTCCCACATACTTTTGGTGAGTGAGTTAAACCCAGTTAGAGGGCAGTCACAAGCAGTGTCCCCAGGTCTCAGTGATGAGGTCAGTTATCTTTAATATCTTTATCAATGGTCTGGATGAGGGAATCAAGTGTGCCTCTCAATGAGTTTATAGATTACTTCAAGTTAGGAAGGAGTGTTGATCCCCTTGAGGGTAGGAAGGCTCTATAGAGAGATCTGGACAGCTTGGATTAATCCAATTAATGTTGGATTAACGTTAGAGGTCAACATAATGAGATTTAACAAGGCTTAGCTCTGGGTCCTGCACTTGAGTCATAGCAACTCCATGCAGTAGTACAACCCTGGTCAAGTGGTAGGAAGTTGTACAGAGTAAAAAGATCTAAGAATACTGGTAAATAACCATGGAATATGAGCCAGTAGTGTGTCCAGGTAGCCGAGAAGGCCAACAGAATCCTGGCTTGCATCACAAAAAGTGAGAAGCAAGGCTAGAAAGATTATTATTGTTCCCCTGTAGTCAGCTCTGTTGAGGCCAAACCTCAAGTACTGTGTTCATTTTTGAGATCCTCGCTCCAATAAAGACATTGAGGTGTTGGAACATATACAAAGAAGGACAACAAAATTGATGGCATAGAAAAGGAGTGTAATGAGGAGGGACTGAGGGAACTGGGGTTATTTAGTCTAGAGAAAAGGAGGTTCAGGGGAGACCTTATCAATCTCTACAACTACCTCAAAGGAATATGTAGCAGGGTAGGGATCAGTATCTTCTCTCAAGAACAAATGATAGAACAAGAGGAAATGGACTGAAGTGTGAACAAATTTGAATGGTAAAGTATGCCTTTTTCCACTGCAGTAACCATGTTGTCATTAACATAAGTTGATAGAAGCCTGGTAATTGCTATTCTTGACTGAGTAATATTTGTGTGTAGTCTAGCATCTTGCTGCTGTGAGTTGTTAGAACCACATGCTCATAAGAGCTGGAATGAACAATTATGCAATAACTTTCCTGAGGCGGGATTTTTTTTTTTCCTTTCATTTTAGTGGCTGCCTGGTGTTTTATGTCCTGGAATATGACACTCTGTACCATTTTTATTTTTTTAAGAAATAAATCTAATTTAATGCAAATGTGAATGTTCTCATTATCCATATAAATGTTTAATCCTTTTTAAAATTCTTCTAATCTTTAAGGCCTCAGTGATATTTTTGTGGCAATAAGCTCTCTAGGTTAATTATGCATGTGCAACAAAGTATATCCTTTTATCAGTTTTAAATTTAAATCCTGCCTATTTACTGCTACACACAGGAACTTTATAAATCTATATTGTGCAATTTTCTGCTCCAGGCATTTTAGTGAAGTGAGCATATGCATGAGTGTAATGGCTGGAGGATGCCCTAATAGGTTCTTCCCATCTCTGACTTCTTTCCGACGTCTGTTTCTCCACAAAATGGATTTTTGGATCAGTGGGCTTGGATTGGAGCACTGTGTAAGGTAGAAACATAAATGAAAACTCCACCAACTAGCTTAAGAAGATGGTAAAAAGGAAGAATCTTTCTGGACTCAAACTGAATAGAATTCTGAAGACATACTTCACAGCTCAGAACATAATGTGAATACACATATAGACACAATTTGTAGAATTTTCATTCCGTCCATAGTGATTGGAATACAAATATATATGCATACATATTTAATCTAATCTAATCTTTGAGCTAGGAAAGGTTAATCATTTAGGTCAGGAAGTAAGTCTCACAGCTTTTACATACAGAGATCCAGCTGCTTTTTCCCAAGAAATATCAATCACATTTGTTAAATTGAAGATCGCTTATGTTTGGACATATGCTGCATACAAACACTCAGAGGATTTGTGAAAACTGTTTTTTTATGTAACGGGAACCATTGTGAATATTAAACAACCAATCAAAATTAAAGTTGCGAAGTCTTCCTGCTGACATCAGCCAAGTAACATTTGGATGATCAATTAATTTTCTATTCCTATAGAATTCTCATTGATATGAGAGCTTCTTACATAGAGAATTTGAAATTATTATTATTACTTTCACTCAAGTTAGTTAAAAAGAATCATAGAATCATAGAATCATAGAATCATAGAATCATAGAATCATAGAACAAGAAGATTGGAAAGGACCTACAAGACCATCTAGTCCAACCATCTTCCCATTACCCTTGCTACCACAAGCCACTAAACCATATCTCATAGCTCCTCATCCAGATGCCTCTCGAACACTGCCAGGAACAGGGACTTCACCACCTCCCTGGGCAGGCCATTCCAGCGCCTGGCCACTCTCTGAGAGAAAAAAGCTTTTTCTTATGTCTAACTTAAACCTCCTCTGGTACAACTTGTGGCCATTTCCTTGGGTCCAGTTTGTTGCCTAGGAGAAGAGGCCAAATCCCTCCTCATCACAACCTCCCTTCAGGAAGTTGTAGAGTGCAATGAGGTCTCCTCCCAGCCTCCTCTTCTCCAGACTAAACAATCCCAGCTCCCTCAGCTGCTCCTCATAAGGTTTGTGCTCCAGACACCTCACCAGTTTCATTGCCCTTCTCTGGACACGTTCCAAGGCCTCCATGTCTTTCTTGTAGTGAGGGGCCCAAAACTGAACACAGTACTCAAGGTGCGGCCTCACCAGTGCTGAGTACAGAGGGATGATTACCTCCCTGCTCCTGCTGGCCACACTATTTCTAACGCAGGTCAGGATGTCCTTGGCCATCTTGGCCACCTGGGTACACTGTCTGCTGATGTTCAGCCGAGCATCAACCAACACCCTCAGGTCGCTTTCCTCTTCAGAGTCATCCAGCCACTCATCCCCAAGCCAATAGTGCTGCATGGGGTTATTGTGGCCAAAGTGCAGGACCCAGCACTTGGCCTTGTTGAATCTCATCCCATTCACCTCAGCCCAGCAAGCTGGATAGCTTATCTAGATCCCTCTGAAGGGCCTCCCTACCCTCAGGCAGATCAACACCACTTCCCAACTTGGTGTCATCTGCAAACTTACTGAGGGTACACTCAGTCCCCTCATCTAGGTCATCAATGAAGATATTAAACAGGATGGACGCCAGTACTGACACTGAGGGACACCACTTGTAACGGGTCACCAGCTGGACTTACCTCCATTAACCACTACCTACTGGGCAGGGCCCTTCAACCTGTTCCTTACCCAAAGAAGGGTATGCCTGTCTAGGCCACAGGCAGCAAATTTCCCTGGGAGAATACTGTGGGAAACTGTGTCAAAGGCTTTGCTGAAATCTGGGTAGACTACATCAACAGCCTTTACCTTGTCTACCAGTCTGGTCACCCAGTTATAGGAGATGAATTTGGTCAAGCACGACCTGCCTTTCATGAACTCATGCTGGCTGGGCTTGATCCTCTGAACACCACGCACATGACATGTTATCTTACCCACGATGATTTGCTCCATAACTTTCCCTGGTACCAAGGTCAGGCTGAAAGGCCTGTAGTTCCCCAGATCCTCCTTACAGTTCCTCTTGGAGATAGAAGTCACATCAGCAAGCCTCCAGTCCTCTAGGACCTTTCCAGATAACCAGGAGAACTGCAGCTCAGCAATAACCCCCGCCTGCTCCCTCAGCACCCTAGGGTAGAGTCCATTCAGTTCCATGGACTTGTGACAGTCCAGATGGAGGAGGAGCTCCACCTGAATTACTGGGGGTGTATCCTGAGTTTCATCTCAGACTTCCAGATCAGAGCATAAAGTGCCCTAAGGATAACTGATCTGCCTATTAAATGCAGACCTAAAGAAGGCATTGAGGACCTCAGTCTTTGCCTTATCCTCAGTGGTCACATTCCCCACTGCATCAAGTAAAGGATGGAAATTGTCCTTCGTTCTTCTCTTACCACTGATATATTTGTAAAAGGATTTCTTATTCTCTTTTACTGCAGTGGCCAGTCTGAGTTCAAGTTGGGCTCTTGCCTTCCTAACTTCCACCCTGCATATCTTAGCAACTTGCTTGCAATCTCCCCAAGTTGCCTGTCCCTTCTTCCAGAGGACATAGACTCTCTTTTTCTTCCAGAGTCTCAACAGTAGTTCCAAGCTGTCATCCACACCTGTCTTCTTCCCTTACAGCTCGCCTTCAGGAACAGCCTGTTCTTGTGCCTTTAAGATTTCCATCTTGAGGAGCGGGCAGGCTTCCTGGACCCCTTTACCCTTCAGGAGCTACTCCCAGGGGACCCCTACAACAAGCGTCCTGAACAGGTCAAAGTCCACCCTCTGGTAGTTCAAGATAGCAGTTTTGCTAGTCACCCTTCTGACATCTCCAAGAATAGAGAATTCTACAGTTTCGTGGTCACTCTGCCCAAGACAGTTCCCAGCCTTCACATCTCCCACCAGTCCTTCTCTGTTAGTGAAGAACAGGTCTAGCAGGGCACCAGCCCTGGTAGGCTCTCATACCAGCTGTGTAAGGAAGCTATTTTCCACGCACTCTAGAAACCTCCTGGACTGCTTCCTCTGTGCGGTGTTGTATTTCCAACATATATCAGGGAAGTTGAAGTCTTCCATGAGAATGAGTGCTGGCGATTGCACAACTTCTGCAAGCTGCTCACAGAATGCCTCGTCCTTCTCTTCATCTTGTTTAGGCGGTCTACAACAGACCCCCACCAAGATGCTGCCCCTAAAAGGCCTGATCTTTGTCCATAGACACTGATAGACACTCCGTCACAGCACTCCAGTCATGGGAGTGGTCCCACCATGTTTCAGTAATAGCAACTAGGTCATAGTTAGTGCGTTGCACAATCACTTCCAGCTCTTCCTGCTTGTTGCCCATGCTGCGTGCATTGGTGTAGATGCACTTCAGCTGAGTCATCTGTCTCACCCCCAGCTCAAGCATTGCTCCTCTAGCTCATCTCTGGTGAGCCCTGTTTTGTCTCAATGCTCAAGCATTGCTCCTCTAGCTCATCTCTGGTGAGCCCTGTTTTGTCCCAAGATGGAAGAGCATAAAAAAAGAGAAGTGAGATGTTATTAATAAGAATGGAGTAGCCAACACTTGAGAAAACAAGAAGATTAAATTGGAATATTTGGGTTCTTGAGCCTGAGGAACAATAACATAATGGCTATTAATTAATTCAGTTAAGGAGTCATAGAAAAGCAGCTAGCCACACTTTCTTGGAAAACTGTAAATCAACAAAATATCTAAGATAGTGTCTTGAGGAGCAGACAGACTCCTGCACAACATTTCAAGATCATGGAAGAAGCAAGACTTTTTCCCAAGTGTGCAAGTGCTTTTGCTTTGCACAAGAAGTACCTGAAATAGTCTTTTACACTGGGCTGAGGGAAGTGAAAGTTTAGTATTTTCCATTTGTTTATTAGTAACATAGAAACACTTTGAGAAGTTCCTAATCAGTATGACTGTGGCAACCATTTGGTAAAGCCAAATAGGTATTCATGCTGATTTGAGAATACACTGAAGGTAGAAGGTGTTCTTCAGCTGAATGGAACAAAGAAAATTAAAATTCACAGTCAGAACTGAGTAATTGTTGGTTGCTTATTAAGAAAAATGAACTGTCCTGTAACCACACTGTGTCTGGGAGTTGAAAAAGTGTTCAACATGCCAAAACATACTGCGGAAATGTTGCTGAGAAATCATAAATAACTTTTTTTAAGGTGGAATATTTACACTAAGAAATTCTCTCTAGAATTAGTTAGAAATCTTCTGATTAAAAAGATACAGAAAAAGACTGAACTTTGGATAGCAGAATAGTAGAAAGTTAAGGCTGAAAAGGATCTCTGGACTGTCTTCAGGCTTTTGAGGTTAGGAGAGGATAAAGGAGATTAGCAAATGGAAGAAAAATTAGAGCTGAGAAAGTGAGGAATGTAATTTCCATTTATGATAGTAATACCCATGATGAGAGAAAGGCTGTTGTGTAAGGAAAGAGTAGCAGAAAAGAGTATGAGTAACAGAAAATGGCCACCAGGAAGATAGCAAACTCTGCCACTGTTGAGATATTCAAGAATGAGAATAAGATAGGGAAGATGGTCAGCAAGTTATTAACAGCTCCATATTAATTTAAGAAGCTCAGAAAAATGAAAGAAAGGACTTGCAATACTTTTATAGGCTCTGTAGTGAGACATTGGAAGTTTAGTAAAAATGTAGAAATGCCACAGTGTGGATTTGAATACATTTGAATTGCATCATCTTCTCAGAAAGGCAGAAATAGAACGTAAAATAGAGAGAAGTATCTCTTTATTAATGTAATAGAAAAGAAAAAATAAAATAAACTAAAGGTGTCAAATATTACTTTGGAGAAAAATCATAATAGCTATTATACTAGGGGAAAATGTTAAGTACCTATAAATACTTGTTATGATTTTCTTGTCAAATGTATCTACAGTGAGAAAAAGAGAGAGAAAGAAAGGGAGAAATCCATTATAAAGCAGTAGTGAGACAGTCCACATTACTGTGTATGTTTTCATCAAGGAAGAAGACATTCATAAATGAACACGTACTAAAAAACTACAAGAGTCGGAGGAATAGACATACCATATGTGGAAAAGTTAAAAACACAACCTATGGGACATTGTAAGAGTAAAAATGAAATGGGTTGGACTTCCAGTTGAAATATCATGAAAGTCAGAATATGTCATACAGTCATCACATCAGTGACGTCCTAGAATAACATCTTCATCAATGACACACAATGGCATTGAGTGCACCATCGAGTAGCTTAGATTAGATATTAGGAGGAAGTTTTTCACACAGAGGGTGGTGACACACTGGAACGGGTTGCCTAAGGAGGTTGTGGATGCCCCATCCCTGGAAGCATTCAGTACCAGACTGGATGTGGCTCTGGGCAGCCTGGTCTAGTGGCTGGTGACCCTGCACATAGCTGGGGGGTTGAGACTGGATGATCATTGTGGTCCTTTTCAAAGCAGGCCTTTTTATCATTTTACGATTAAAAGATGTGGCATTGTTGGAGAGGGTCCAGAGGAG
The DNA here is from genome assembly GCF_016699485.2 of Gallus gallus. NCBI lineage: Eukaryota > Metazoa > Chordata > Aves > Galliformes > Phasianidae > Gallus > Gallus gallus. Next base: position 164,494,022 of record NC_052532.1, on the reverse strand, counting down.
GACCATGAAGATGATCACAGGCCTGGGGCACCTCCCCCATGAAGACAGCCTGAGGGAGTTGGGCTTGTTCAGCCCAGAGAAGAAAAGACTATGAGGAGATCTCATGGCAGCCTTCCAGTATTTAAAAGGGGAATATAAACAGGAGGGAAATCAACTTTTTACAAGGGTAGACAGTGATAGGACAAGGGGAAATGGTTTTATGCTCAAAAAGGGAAGATTTAGATTGAATGTCAGTGGGAAGTTCTTTTCAGAGAAAGCAGTGAGGTGCTGTAACAGGCTTCTGAGAGAGGTTGTGGATGCTCCATTGCTGGAGTTGTTCAAGGCCAGGTTGAATGGGACACTGGGTAACCTGGTCTAGTACCAAATCTGGAGGTTGGTGACCCTGTCTGTGGCAGGGGAGTTGGAACTTGATAATTCTTGAGATCCCATCCAACCCGCACCATTCTATTATTGTATTATTATTACTGGTGTTACTATTCTTATTATTATTGCTATTGTTATGAAAAATTGATTGTTTTGATTCCATTTCATTTTAAAGATTGGGAAATTAGATTATGTGTGGTGACTGCTTCCGAAAAATAGCATGTACAGTTCATAAGTGTAAAGATGTTTGGAAATCCTACCTGTTCATAATCCAGCTTGACTTAAAAAAAAACAGAAGTAAAAAGCAGTAAAGCTGACCATGAAGAAAATCAGTAGCTAAAATACTATTGTCAATCATCTGAAAAGGTATTCTAGGTAATATAAAGAAAGCACTGTGTTTTTAAGCAAGAAACATGCAAAATAATTTTACAGAATAATTTAGATTACAGTTGCATGCAGGCAATGGACTCCTGTCTGTGACACCATTCCAATTCACTACTTGTACTTAGCTTATTTATTCCTAGAGGTACTCCAGACAGGAGTTGATCACAATGAAGTAGTACACATAAGAGAAATATATATATATATGTTTTTAAATAATTGATCCAAATATTAGAATGTAGTTTAAAACTTGTATGCTGGTATATAATTATAATTTTATCTGAAAAACTCCGAGGTTATGCAGAAAAAAATGAAATTCATTACTTTTTTGTGTTTTAGTTCTTTTCACTTGAATTAACATTTTGCTGTCCTTAGTTTGTGATATACAGTATAACTTGAAAACGTATTGAATTTATTAAAGGTAAATGTTTCAGAGAGGAAAAAAAAAAAAAAAAAAAGCAGACAACAAGTTTTGACCCTGTTCTTGGGATCAGATGAAAGTAGGAATTTTTATGGGATGGGCCATACATATTGATTATGTTGAATGGATTTTGTTTGCTATTCCAAATTAATTATACAAAATTAATTACTTTTATTTTTGCCAAAGAAGGAGACTCAAAGTAAGGAGAGATCAGATTTCTAGTGGAGAGTTGCGGAACTGTCTTCAGAGATGCAGTTCTGGGTACATGGAACACAGCACCTATTCCATGGCAAAGATCATTTTGGAATATCTAGTTTCACTTAACCAGGTGTATAGAACATGTGAAGCTACACACAGATAGAACTTTTAGACAAAATGCTCTCTCTCTCTCTCTTTTTTTTTTCTTTTTTCTTTTTCTTTTTTTTTGACACAGAAAATTACCTAAGAATACTTATTTTTATCCTTTATCTTTCCTTTCTATGTATATAATATTGTATATATCATCTGTATGCCCCATACCCATGATTAAAGTATTGAAATCTAACCTTTTTAATAATAGATATAGTAAGCGATGGAAATGATATATGATTCAACTTAAAGATAATGAGTAATTATGAATGATACTAATGGTCCCTTAATGTTAATGTCATCCTGTTAATTTAATGCAGCAGTTAATTTTACACATGAAAAACATGTAGATGCTTTGAATATTTTTTTCAAACCTTCATTTTCTAACTCTCTTGATAGTTCTGTACATTTAGAATTAATATTGAGTAACCATCATAGTCTTTTTTATATATATATATATATATATATAAGCACCATATATATAGCTAATATATGTATATATTAGCACCATAATAACCACTGAGCAGTTAGAGAACAGTTTTACATTATTACTATTTATGGTTAAACCTATTCATTATATTAAGGATGATTTCTGTAAGTAAAATTACTCCACTGATAGTCTCAAACTAAAAACAAAATCAGAACTTGGCTCACACTTGGCTCACTTCCCACATAAAGTACATGTTATAAACTGCTGTGTTTGTGTAAATATTGACTTTGAGGACCTGACAAACATCTTGAGTAAACATCATCAGTGTTATTTTCAGATTTCATGGAAACTGATAAACAGAAATGCTTTAAGTTGAAATGTATCCCATTTTGCAATTTGATAAACAATGTTATCTGCTTGGTATAAGATCATCCTTTAGGGTACTCAAAGAAAAATTCTTGACAACAAAATAAGAAATTTTAATTCAAATGAAATAAAGTATTATATTTCAAGAAGTCTGGAAAATATAAGTATTTTCTTCCTCCTAAAATCAGAAACATCCTTTGTTTATTTGTTGAAATCATTCTCACACTGTGCAGAAACAATAGAGTTGCAAACAGTAGAACTTAATAGATTGATTAAGCTCCACTCAGTACTACTTGTGCACCACGGCCTAGGCAGTCCTGCAGCCAACAGGTGCCAGCTTATCAGTCTAAACTGCAATCATCAAAAACATTGCTGTAGAAATCAAGCTATCTAGGATTTCTGTATTTAATAGTTGAAAATAATATCCATAGAAAGATATGATTCATTGCCCTGCACTTATCACAGGTATCTATAACACATGGTAATAACTTTTCTCTCAAGTGCATATCCGTTATCTTCACTGACTGGAGAGAACGTACATGGGACTTTTTCAAGGCTAAAAATAGATAAGACATTCTCAGTCAGTTGAATACTTCTTTGTTACTTCTATGAGAGAATTGATAAGATATTGTCTGTTCATATATTTATTGATGGCAATATACTACTGCTATTTGTAATCACATTTATTGAAGGTCGGGGCATTGAGTACACATGTGTACTATTAAGGATCTGGTTAGGGAATTGACTATGATTTTGTAGAAAGAATAGATAAACAGATTGAAAAAAAAATGCATTCTTAGACACTGATGTTCCTTGAATATCTTTAGAAAGGAAATTTTTAACTGACAGGAGGAAAAACAAGAAGTGAAAACTATTCTCCCTCATTCATCATCAACAATTTTGCCAGTATAATTCAGATTATAGATTTAAAATCAAAAGAAGTCTTGAATGTGATTTTTGTATTTATGTTTGTTCTTGACTTTAAAATTTTTTATGGAAGTCACTCTGAAGAAGTAATAAGGATTTTCACATGGAAAACTTGAAGTCACTCTTCTAACTCTAAAATATTCAAACAGCCTAAGGTTCTAAAACTTTTTTTTTTTTTTTTAAACCAAAAAGAATAGTTATAAAATACTGTAATAACACAGACCTCAATAATAACACAAATCAAAATCAGTAGAACAATAACATTTTTAGCCTGTTTGGAATCTTTAGTTATGTTTAGTGTTTCCAAATCTAAACATAATTTCTATTTAAAAAATATTGCTTTTGTTCTGTTGTTTTCAGATGAACATGAAATATTTTTCTAGCAGAAAGAAAAGTAAAAGATATTATTTAGTTATGAAGTTACTCAGCTGCCCTGATTTCCCTGTATTAAACTTTCAAGGTGAGAAGACGGAATATTAATTAAAGATTTACACTTTTACCCTATGAGCTTTGCTTTTTCTATGATGAAAAATCCTTATACTGTGAATTTTTAACACATTTTTATATTGAGATACCTTCAGCAGATAATTAGATTTTATTTGGCAATAATTTCCACTCTGAAGCTATGCTGTTAGGATTGCAATCTCACATTTTATTTAACTGCATCACTGCTACTATAAAAGGTCAGAGTGGAGCAAAACATCTCTTCTATTGCTCCACATTCCTGACACATCATTCCATTAAAAAAAGTAGCATGTAGGAGAGTAGTGTTTTTCCATTATGAAGCTGTTAAATGACAAAGATTACAGTCATGCAAAACACAGTTACTCTTCCACTTCATTTTGGTATCTGCGCACTACTGTTCCTTAAAGTATAATTTAATAAAGGAAAGTAATGAAGGACTGAATGGTCTTAATGACAGGCAATTTTTTTTTCCTCACTTCTTTTTTCTCATGAAATATACTATTGTCTAGAGTTTGGCTGTTTGGATTGTATTTTTTTAATCCCATTAAAAATAATTTTAAAAGGTTTTAATCATATTAAATCTATACGTAACAGATACAAAATCATCAACACCTGTTGTGAAAAACAATAACATGAAAAAGTACTATAAAGTCATAAAAGACCAGTGTTCACAGTGGAAGCCTGAAGAGTTCTTCACTTTGATTATGTTGTATGTGAAACAGTTTAGCGTTAATCCCATTTTCCCTCCACAAGATTCCTTCACATTTTACAGCTTAGCAGAATGTGCAGAAAGACAGTTGTTCTGTAAGATATTTGTTAGATCCTCGTATGACATTTATTTCCTGCCACAGTTTGTAACAGATAACTTAATGGAAAGCTTACAGATGACACAGACCCAATTAGTTTATCAAAGAACAATCAGATTCAGGTAAAGATGCTCTAGAAGAGAAAAATACAATTCACAACATATAGATTTTTTGTTATTTAGAATACGGTATGATTTTCATAAATCTACAGATATCTGAGACATTTGTAAAGTAATAGATGTTACAGTAAGGAGTCATAATTGAAGAACAGCCACGAAAACCTGTGGCACTGGACCTGAACTTCTATTTTTACATTGAAATCCCATCCTTTGTGACTTTTTCAGTGCTGTAATCTGGGCCTTTATCTAGTGTATGTGAATATTGTTCCACTGGAGGATTTCTATTTCAGCTGAAAAATTGTATATAAGAGAACTATTTCATCTACACAGTGATACATACATCTCTAAACCTTCTCCTCATAACTCAAAGGAGAGAAACAATTTTCATGAAAATTCACTGTTATATTTCATGGAAATGTAACAGAAGGCAGAAACTGTTGGACAAGAGCTGACCTATGGAAAAACACGTCAGTTTTAGAGCTCTGTCTGCATAAGGAGGACTGATCTCTGTTGGGAACACCTGTGACTCTGGATAATGTGGATGAGGATCCACAATTTCAACTTTTCAGGAATGCATTATGTTCTTAACCAGATTTTAGATTTATTTGGTGTCTAGTTGTCATGGTTTTGTAATTTTGCTATTGGTATTCCATATCATAACATCATGTACAGTACGGGTACTTAAAGAGTTAATACTCCAGTTCCATGGATTGACAACCTTCCAGATACCTGCTTCTCAAAAGAGAAGAACTACATATCCCAGAGGACCACATGGTCAGAGAAGGAAGATATGTCATGGAAGTCATGGGATCTGTCTCTTTCTGCCTCTCTCTCTGGCAGCCAGGCAAAGGGGTGGGTGTGATTCCAGGCCATGTGCCTTCATCAAGTAGGCCTTTCAGTTTCAGAAACTTTCTCTCTATTTTATTTGATTTATTACCCTTACTTTCAATTAGATTATATTATATTGTTTTATCTTACAGTCCAATATCATAGTTAGTAAAATAAGTTTTCCTCATTGCCACTGCTCTGTTCTTTTATCCTCTCTAAGCACAGCTCTCATTCCCCTACCCCTCTCCCTTTTCCCCTTCTCATTCATGGGAGCCAGGTGGCCCACGGTCCTACTGCCTTCCTGTCACAGGCAGTTTGCATTCTAGATTGCATGTCTGGATTGATCTAGATAACTCTATGACACTAGTGAACCTCTGTGTTTGTTTTGATTGCATTTCAGTTCTGACACTGACTTTCTCGCATACTTTTAATTTCACTTCTTAATTAATACAAAAACATCAGAGAAGACATATGATGATTTATTTACATGTAGATTCTTTCACTATTTGAATAGCTAGAATTTAAAGATGAAGTTGAAATACAGTTTTAATAATTTTTTTTTTATTGTTTGTTTCATTTGTCCAGTGGCTGCAGCAGAGTGAAACAGATATGTCATATGAAACACATTTCACAATGATATTACAATTTTAAGATATTCCATGAATCAGAGATCAAATTTCAGAACATAGGTTCTTCATGGAAAAAAAATCAGATCTTTTTCTTGATATTTTAATAATTATATATTGAAAATATATTTTTTGTGCCTTAGCAATCAACCATCCTGGGGATTACAGTAAGGGTAAAAAGGAAGGAATTTTAAACCAGTAATATAATCAATGTAGAGACCATAACTACTCTTGTATAAAAGTTTTGGGAAATAATTAAATAATGTAATAGCAGCAGATCTTGAAAGGTGACTTCTAAAATAATTAATGTCTCTATTATTGGTCGTTTATTTCAAGCAGTTGCATTTTAAGTAGTTTTTCTTTGGTAGACTTTACACAGAATTGTTTACTTTGGCTTAAATGCAGTCTTTAGTTAATAATAGCAAGATCCTAATGTACACCATTGAAAGAGATATGTGACTAACCTAGCACTCTGACGTGTAAATGAGATTTAATGAAGAGTCAATAAGCCTTGTAATTTCTGTAGTATATACATGGACAGAAGCCAATTACATAAGGCCACTGGGAGGGAAGTATCAGTCAAATGTGGGCATACACTCAGGTAGTATCTATCATCACTTAGATTTCTGTTAACTCCTATATTAAAGAATAGAGAACTCAGAAGCTCACAGGGTCAAATCCAGAAATTCAGCTGCTGCATCTACTGCAGATGTTCTGCACCATGGACACAGAACAAAGAACATACACAGATGGCTTAAAAGTCCGTTCAACGTTATTGACCAGTCTTCTTCGCTAGAGAAGCTGGCATTTTTTGCAATCCTGTCCGTAAATTCTGTATCTGATAATTCGTAGCATCTCCTTAAGTATTCTCTCTTTCTAATTCTCTTTTCTCTTCTCTGAATGTGCAACTGAATGCAAAGCAAATATGAAATTATGCTGTATGAAAAATCTCTCCAATACTTATCACTGTAGACATCCAGGCTGGATGTGGCTCTGGGCAGCCTGGTCTAGTGGTTGGAACCTTGCTCGTGGCACGGGGGTTGAAACTAGATTATCATTATGGTCCTTTTCAGACCAGGCCATTCTATGATTCATTCTGTGATTCTATGATTAAATCCATTGTCTTCTCTGAATTAACATTTTCATACCCAATTGCATTACCTGTATAATAAAAGTAGTTGTTACTTATGTTATGCTTTCCATATTTGTTATCATTATGATATTATAAACTCCTAAACAGGAGAGTTTAAACTGTTTAAAGAACAGTTTACTGTCTGAATGAGAGCATTTCTCTAGTGAAAAAATAAACATTTTGGTCAATTCTCTCGTAGATTTCTTCTTTGATAAAAGTACAGCATAATAAGCCTGTTAACATCTGGTACCTCTTTGATCCCTCATACATTTAGATTGGCTCTGAAGCATCTCAGAATACTTTTTCAGTTAAGCTTTGAAGTGAACTTTCAGAGACAACCACTGTAGAACTAAGCATAAGCCATATGAAATCACATCCCTCCTCCATTTCCCTCTGATTATCAATGCCAAGTAGCATCAAGTCAAGATCTATGGTTTGGCTAGTTCTTAATCCATTTAATGTGTTGAATAGTGATAAGATCATACGGATCACATTTGCTTGGCAATGAGTGAGATTCCTTACTGAACCAAAAATATACGACATTTCATACATTTCATTTGGAACCTTAAAAAAAAAAAAAAAAAAAAAAAATCAGTTGCAAATATTTGCTGGAATAAATTATATGGCTTTAATTCTTTTCTAACTACAGAATATATAATGTAGTTTTATGTTTTGCTCAGAGCTGATATGTTATGATGCCTCTTTTTAAAATTGTTAACCCAACATTAGCTTTTGTCTTGTTCTCTTATTTCCCCAGCTAAAAATCAGTGGTAATGACTCAATGTGCTCCTCAGTATTCTAAGAATTCGAAGAATTCTTTTAAATAGGTTACAGAAAATACTGGTATCAAAAATAATGTCAGTAGCTGCTGTTTTGTTCCCCCTTAGATACTTCTAGGATATTTATTATTTCTTCATTGTCATTGGGGTATGTCTATTTTATACCAAGGTTTTTCTTAATATAGAACAGTGAAAGTTATGAAAAATACAAAGTTTTTCCTCATTAATACTGACATTTCATATGTTTGTAAAGTAACAGACTGTTTTGATTCCTTTTATTTTTGAGTAGAAAACACAGATGGAAAAATAGCTTACAATGCATACCAATGAACCAATAAACAAAAGTGTATTTATAATCTCATGCATGTATACATATATGTTGATAAACATACATAATAAACAAGCCTTTAATCTAGATACAGATATGCAAATATATATAAAAATAAAGTTAATGTATTGTGTACAAAATTGTATATATAATCATAGAATGATAGAATAATTGAGATTGTAAAAGGCCTCAAACATCATCTAGTCCAACCATCCACATACCTCCAATGTTGCCTTCTAAGCCACGTTCCTTAATACAACACCCACACGTTTCTTGAACACCTCCAAGGCCAGTGACTAAGCCATCTCCCTGGGCAGCCAGTTCCAAAGTCAGGCCACTATTTTGGAGAATAGTCTTCCCTAAACTCCAACCTGAACCTCCTCTGGCAGAATTTGAGGCTGTTATGCACATAGATTAGTTGCCTTATGATCCTAATGGTCTTTCCCAACCTTGTTGATTCTGTGATTCTGTGATGTTTAACACTGATCTTGTTTCCTTTATATATTATTGCACTTCTCAAAAATTATCTTGATTATTGTAATTTTATACTTTCATTCACTGAATATTTACTTTTACATCAAAAGACATTGCTTTATCACTTACTTTATAGTTTCTAATTAAATAAAATGCATTCTCTTTACATTTGAAATATCAAATTAAAATCTTAACAGTGAAGTTTAAATCAATTTTCTTCAAAATAAGTAACATTCAAAAATTGAAAATTTTCATACTCCCACCGTTAACTGAGATGCTTTCAAAATTATTTTGAAAATATTTTTCTTGACTACATATTGTTATATGCATATATAGAATATAAGCATATGTATTACAAAAACATGTCAGTCCAACTATGATTTTAAATTTAAGGTAAAACCATTTAGTTTTGAAAAATATCTAGTACAAGATTTTAAAACTCTAAAGCAGTGTGAATCTCCAAAATGCTGAATTTTCTTACGAAAACACTGAGAATTTGGTGTGGTTTTATTAGCATAGTATGCTTTGAAGTAAATCTTAGATAGATTCAAAGCATAAAAAGATTCATTTTTGTGCATAGAAACAGAGTTTCAACTAATTCTTATCAAAATAAAAAGTTTTATTCTTATCTCTTAAGACTACAGTTAATTCTATACGATTTGTTAGAGAATGATTTAGCACTTCAAGAAGATTACTTATTTGAGAATATTATTTCCGCTTTTAAAGTATTCTTACTTTTTCATCCCTGAAAAATATCAGATAGACCTTTATAACTGGAAAACCCTTCTCTCTTTTGATGTTAATATCTTGGTAGGAATTAGTACATTTGCTTTACAAAAGAGGGTTATCAGCTATTGCCTTATCTCCTAGATGTTTAAAACAACTTGGCAAAGTTTTTATGTTCAGGAAATTATTGAAGAAACCATAAGCCATGCCACCTCCTTCACACTATGTAAGATCAATGATGCTTCATAGTGCCAGCCTAGTGATTTCACTGAATGACAGGTGACAACACTTGAATAACAATGAATATCTTGGCAAATACACAGTAATGAAAAACGTGGCAAAACTCTAAATCACTACTTTTGTATGCAATGAGATTAGTTAGGTATGTGTTGTGAATACCTCGTGTCAAGGAAGTTTACCTAAGATTAAACTGTGGTTCAGTTGACTTTGCTGAATAGTAAGCAATTAAGTTGGTTATCATCAAATATCCTGGCTCAATTTGTTATATGATATTGTAAACACGGCGTGTGAGTTTGGTATATGATATTGTATATAGGAGACTTGTTTTCTTCTCTACATAAAAACTCTGGTGTAATTAAATAGACTGTGTTAATTCCCAGGCATTATTAATCCTTTTCAAATAAATAAAGAGGAAAAAAAACAAACAACAAAAACAATAACAAAAGCACTATTTGTCCAAAATTTACAATGTTCCTTCAAAATCTGATTCAGCATATGCTGTAACAACTCCAGAAGTTAAACTGGAGTTAAATTGCCCATTGGAGGGCAAGTCTGGTGCCAGCAGCCGCGGTAATTCCAGCTCAAATAGCGTATATTAAAGTTGCTGCAGTTAAAAAGCTCGTAGTTGGATCTTGGGATCAAGCTGGTGGTCCGCCGCGAGGCGAGCTACCGCCTGTCCCAGCCCCTGTCTCTCAGCGCCCCCTCAATGCTCTTAACTGAGCGTCCCGCGGGGCCCGAAGCATTTACTTTGAAAAAATTAGAGTGTTCAAAGCAGGCTGGCCACCGGAATACTCCAGCTAGGAATAATGGAATAGGACTCTGGTTCTATTTTGTTGGTTTTCGGAAACTCTCTCTCTCCAGAACAGTACTATACAGGGCGCAGTAGGCACAAGCCAAGCCCCAGATGAGCCGTGCCTCCTTTGATCTATCTAAGCCGCACTGCCCCTGACTCAAACGCTGGCTCAGTTTCTCGGGATCCCACAGATGTTCAGGAGTGAAATCCCATGGCATGGTGGGTCCCCACGCTTCTAAGATTCTTCCTAAACCTTTCCATGTTCCTTGCCAGTCATCATTCTCTGGTCTTGGAGGAGGCTTCTTCCACATAGCACGAATGAAGAGGAATACATTCAAAGATACTGATAATATGCACAAAAGTATGAGCACTGACTCGGTATTCGAAAAAACGTTCAACAAACTGAGAGGGAAGCCTGGAAACTGGTTCGAAGGTCTCAAAATTCAAATTATACCACATTGCATAAAGCCACCAGGCAGGTGCCTCTATCAGGGCCCTTATTTGGTTGTATATGAACACAACTCCACAGCAAGACATGAAGAGGTTAATTATAGACCGGTAACTGGCAAGGAACATGATAGCTTTTAATCCCTTATACAGTGCTCTGACAATAAAGAGCAACCTCATGGTAACTGCTAAAGTGAGGGGGGGTGAAGAGAAGGAGAAAAAAGAAAACAAACGGAAACCACTCGGTACAGTGTCTGGAGTTTGGCGGACTTCCCAGGCTATAATCTAATCTATGAAGGTCACACCAACACCAGCAATGCTTTGTAGTCTCACAGTCTGGCCTAACGAAATCCTTTTTCTTACTAACGTTAAAGCTTCAGATGAATCCTGCCTGCATTCTCCACCAAAAATTTGTCACAGAGTTACCTAGATAGATCTGTGCCCATGACAGGGGGGCAGTAGGTTTGCGGGTCCCCCTCCCCCCCGGCTTCCCGAGAAAAATGAAGCAGCGGCAACGATCTAAGAAGGAGAACTTATTTTACTAACTATGATGTTGGGATGCAAGATGACACGATATAATACAATCTAATTGGGAGTAAGGATAATAAACCAAATGAAATGAGAGAGAGATCGAAAGAACGATAGAGAGGGAGAAAGAGAGAGAGAGTGAGAGAGTTTCCGAAACCGAAAGCCTTACTTGATGAAGGCGCCCGGCTTGGAAAGCACAGCCACTCCTCTCCCGGCAGCAAGCGAAAGTGAAGAAAAACCGCGCACAACCAGATGACGGATCTTCCGTGATGTGTCTTCCTTCTCTGACCGTGAGGTCCTCTGGGATACGTAGTTCTTCTCTTTTGTCCATGATGTTATGATGTGGAATACTGATAGCGAAGTTACAAAACCATGACATGTGGCAAGTAGAATCTGATTTTAAAAATGACACGACAGCTGCTTTAATTTATACAGAACTACTGAACTAGTAGGTGGATCTCATTATGTCACAGAATAAAATCTAGAGAACTAATCTGTAATGGAGCTCTGAAGTAGTTATTTCAGTTAGGACACAAGTTAGTTATCTTTGTTTTTATATAGTTTGTATGACCAAATGCTCACAAATTGTAAATCAATTTGGGTAAAAATAGATTCAATGACAAATATATATGGAATTTGACTGATTGATTTAGCCTAAAAACAGGAAAAAAATCTGACTTTGACTAGTTAGACAAGTAGTTAAAAATTAGTTTCTAGGAATTAGGAAAGACAGATTTGTGTCTCTCATCTATTCTGCTTAAGAAAATGCATTGGAATTGAGGTTTCAATTCCACAGAGATTTATTTTTTATTTTTATTTTTTTCCCAAGTTTCTGTAGGCTTGCATCCATTTGTCTGTAAGAATACAGTTTATTCTGATATTAAAGTATATATATTGGAATCCTCGTGTAGGGGTCAACAGATGTGCTTAGGCTACTTCCATAGTCCATGGATATGAAAAAATTTAAGTGTCCTGTGAAATACTATGGGATATTCAAAACATCCATATATAGAGAGTAAGTAACAGCTCAGGATTTGGGATAACCTGTGTGCTTTTGTACTGGTAATGAACTTATGAAGCACACAACTTTCAGTTATTCACAACATCTAAAACAATTTTGTAAGCACTGTGCTTTTGCCTAAAGATAGCATTCTAACACATGATATGCCCAATGGTAACTAAGACATACAAATCCAGAATGTGATACCAGGACTTGTAAAAAATCTGTGTCCTTCTGGACCAGTGCTAGAAGGCAGAGTAAATGTGACCCAGGAAAAGAGGTAGAAACTAAGGACTATATATATAGCAATCTTCACTGCACTGCTACTACTGAAACATTTTCCAAATGAGCAATGTGATCCCCTGCCTACAGCAGGTAGGTCAGAACTAGATGATCTCAAAAATCCCTTTGAACCCAAACTATTCTATGATTCTATGATAAATTTATTCTTTATCTCCCTGTATCAGTTACATTAGACTAACAATGACTTTTGATCAAGAATGGTTCAGACAAAGCAGGGCTGACAAGCCTCAGTCCTGAGACCATGCAAACTCAGTACAAAGATCATGGCTTGTTACTAGCACTGGTAATACCACACTGCAGGGCTAGAATGTCTTAGTTTAAGCTGGGATGGAATTATTTTCTCCAGAGTGTCTGGTATGATGTTATTTTTTGATCTAGGAGAAAAACAATGCTGACAACAGACTGATGTTTATAGTTGCTACTAAGCAGTGTTGTACAGAGCCAAGGACATTCTAGGATTCTCAGCAAAGGGCTGGAGGGGGTGCCCAATAAGCTGGGAGGGAACTGAATCAGCTATCATCTATCTTAAACTGGCCAAAGGGATATTCCATACCATACAACATCCTGTGGAAGGAGAGTTTTGGAGAAGGGAGAAGGTGGGAGTTCTTGCTCTCTTTCACTCGCTGGGGGTACTAGCTGGGCATTGGTCAGGTGGTGGTGAGCAATTGCTTGTGCATCACTTGTTATACATATTTATATATATATTGTTATAACTATAATCTTCCTTTTTTCTACCTTGGAAAATAGTTTAAATAGTTTTATCTCAACCCACAGGCTTTCCTTTTTGTTTCTTTTTTTTTTTTTTTTTTTTTTTTTTCAGATTCTCTCTCCCCCATTCCACTGGGAAGGGGGAGAGTGAGTGAATGTCTGTGTTGTGCTTAGCCACTTAATGTGTTAAACCACAAAACAGAGTTGTAAGTCAGGATTTTGCCCATTGCTTCTTTTTGACTTTCTGTGCAGAAAATGGAAATCGAGGCTAATTCACCAGTACTTCTTATAATGCAGAAGAACAAAGAACTGATTATCTAGTACTCTGTGAAGGCCGTGTAGCTGCACAGTCAGCTGAAGAGGCTGAAGTAACAAATCTGTTGATGTTTCTATCTTATACAGTGAGCAAAAAGTAAACCACTCATATAAAATCCGTGAAGACTGTTAAATAGTCAGTTACTGACTCTACTGTCAAAAATCAACACTGCTAAAGAGCAGACATCTAAAAATATTTATACTACTTTTACTTTAGTTTAGCAAAACACAAAAAAATGTGGTGTTGTGGTGTTGTTTAATGAACATTTTTTCCATTTAAGGCTGTTGAGTGGTTTTTTGCAAGTTTGTTTTCCTAAGTAATCCCAGCACTCTTTACTGAGACAGAAAAGTAAAATGATATTTGTGCGGTGTTATATGATTAAAACAGATACATTGTAAATGAGGCTCCCACTACAAAATACTGAAAATACTGGGAAAAATTGCTTCTTTCTCTCCCTCTCTCTTCTTTTTTTTTTTTTTTTTTGTTTTGTTTTTGTTTTTGTATGAAAAAATCAGAACATCTATGAATACCTTTTAGATTGGTTTATAAAATATTAATATGTCCTTTCATGGAAAGATGAATCAGTGATTTATAGAAATTAAAGGGAATTCATACTTCTGACTGAAAAAAAAATAAAATTTTACATTTAGCTTCAAAATACTACTGTATAGAAACTACATCTCATTCTTTTCAAGAGTCTGAGAAATATGTAAAGCAACTTTTTTTCTTGTGAGAAAGAAAATCAGTCAAATCTAAAAAAAATACTATAAAAGATATGGTTAAGAACTGAAATATGTCTAATAGTTTTTAAATCAAAGATTCATAGGAAACTATCAGAATTTAGACTGTATTTGTATAGTTGTGCCTTTCTTGTTGGAAATCTAGTAGCTGGCTACACTAATTCTTGAATATGACAATGGAAAATCTACTGATATTATCTTAAGGAATGTCAATGTTCTATTAAATTTAACTAGAACAGTAATAAAGCACATGAGGATGTTTAAATGTATTTATTTTTTAGCATAGACTTTTTGTTTTGTTTTGTTTTGTTTTTTTCCAGAAGCAGGAGTTTATAGGGACTTCTAGAACATCAGGCAAAAAAGGCTGAAAAGTCACATGATCTACTCCTGCAGTTTGTCTAAAAAGAAGACATAAAATTAAAATCTTTATATTTTAGTTCTGTCTACCTGAACACTACAGAAAATAAGGTCAAAATAAATTCTAAGTATCACACCCTATATCAGATGAATAGCTTCAGCTTTCCCAGTTATAGGTTGAAGGGATTTAGAGCATTTCTTTGGTGATCTACATGCAGGAAAATGTAATTTGTGTCTTACTTTTGGTGAAGTAAAGAGTTGGTTTTTTTTTTTACTAAAAGTCTTTTAGATTCCTCTAGATTCATCTGAATCCTATGATTCTATGATTCTATGATTTTCTGTTACATATAGATTTGATCCCCTAGATTAATGTGGATGGATGAAATGATCAACGGAAAAGACCTAGAAACCAGTCTATTAATACAGTATAATTTGTGTTGTAAGTAATTCACAAAGAAATACTTAAGTCCAGATTGTAATAGAATCATAGAATCATAGAAACGTAGAAACATAGAATCATATTTGCAAACCGTCTTTGCAAATATGTGATTTGCATATTTGCAAATCACCTTTGCAAACCATCTAGTCCTGCCAGAGGCAGGGACACCTTCTACTGGGTCAAGTTGCACAAAGTTCCATCCAGGCTGGCCTTAAACACCTCCAGGGATGGGGCATCCACTGCTTTTCTGGGTGATTTGTTCCATTGTCTCATTACTCTCCATGGGAAACTCTTCCTTATATCCAATGCAAATCTATGCTCTTTCAGTTTAGATCCATTACCCCTTGCCCTGTCTCTACATACATTAGATATATGCATATAAGAGAGAAAATGTTTTGTCAACTACATCAGCAAGTTCAGTATTTATTAAGTTTTGACAATGTTTATGTTTTTATTGATCACTGCAGCTTTATAAAATCTATCCAATTTTGGAATAGCATACTTTCATGAACAAAACGACTACATAGGTGCAATAAATTTACCAGCTTGTGTAGTAATAGTATTAAATGTTCTTCTAGGAATTAATTATCCAGCCTGTCTACCTCAAAGTGTTGACACTTCTCCTTCTAAATTTTCTTTAAATTAAGGGAAATGAAATACCAAAAGTTGTAGTCACTGTTAAAAGTTAACTAATTTCTGAAATATTAGTTATTTCTTTGATTTTAACATAGAAAATGCCACTAGATTAGTTGTACTACTCCTTGATGGAGTAATCATTTGATTTATATCTGTGTACACTTTTTTTTCTCCTTGGACGAGTTACAAATGATGCCTGAGCATTCTTCTGCTCCCCTGTAAGTTCTCTAGGTTGAGGATGGGTTACAAGAATGTGATAAACATTTTCTTAGAGCTTACCAAGCCATATGCTGCAAAGACTATCTGGGCTGGAAGACGTCCTTGGAAATATCTTTCATCAGATTTTTTTTGAATGATACTATTTAAATTAAAACCCTTAACCAATTCAAAATTTAATGAACAAAAGTAAAATAAATTAATGCAGTGTATGTGTACAATGTGAATAAAGCTTTTCTTTTTGTGTATTTACCTGAAACAGAGGTCATTTTTGTGCTTTGAACCACTGGAGAAGGCGAAAAGTATAAAAAGATCAAATCAGTGGCAGTTCACTCAAATCTTTTTTCAGCAACAAAACATCATGGACAAGTACGATTCATTCAAGTTCAGCATCCTTTACATTCACAGATAACATTAAATTTAAATCAGGATGCTTCAGGAAAGTAAAGTAAGACTTCAGTAAACAGAAGTCCATAAGGAAAAAGCAAGTACCAAGTTCACAGCCCTTCTTAATACATCTCAGAGGAACCATGTTAAAGCCATGGAAAAATAACTAACAGAAATTGAGAATTCTATATTCATCTCATTTTTCAATGTTAGAGAAACTATTAAAACAAAAGGCTATTTTTTTCATAGTGTGCATGATTTACCTATATGCTAAATATTTTTGTTAAGTTTTTTTTTTTTTTTAATGCATTTTTCTAAACAATTCTTTTAATAGAAAATCTACAATTCAAATTTCTCTTTTCATCATTTTTTCACTTTAGGGTGGATTTTATCAACATGCAAATCAATAATTCAGAACTTGAGAGAGACTGCAATAAAGATTTGATCAGCAAGGAAAGGTAACATAGCTTCTAGATAGGGGCAGTTTTTTTTCTCAGCTTCCAGCTCCTGTGAATATTATAATAACTTGAAACAGCACTTTTAAAGATTCATAATGTTTGCTACTGTTTTTACATCTCACACTCTTTTTTTCTATGAACCTATCTTTACTTTTGAGATCTTCTTTCTGTTTGAGACAGCGTATTCATTTTGACCGAGAATATTAAAAATAGATACAAACAACTATTCACCAGACATTTCAAATAGACAGCTGATTGCAGAATCAGATGTGTGTGACAGGAACTTTTGACTATGGCCTGTACACTGGATTAAAGGTGCTCAGAAATCAGCCTATAGCTAAACATTAACATCTAATTCTTATCTCCTAAAGGACTGGAATCCATAGTTGCTGATGAAACACAATTGTTTAGTATCAGGTGGATGATTTGCCGTTATGAAAGGCCAATCTTACTGTGGAATATACTGCTCTAAAATTTCTCTTTCCCATACTAATTATTCTCTTTACTCTTTAAAGTCTAACTATGACTTCATTTCAGGTGGACTTCATTTACCTAAACATAAGTTACAAGTGCCTTTCCAAATGTAATGGAATATCCAAAATGTTCATGGAGGTCTGGAAGGAGATCTTTGTATGACCACTGAGAGAGAGGTTTCTGGAAAACTGTTCAAATTTCTAGCATTAAATCTTAAACTATGGTAACTGAATCTTCACTTTTAAGAAGGAATTCAGCTCTAGATCACATGTACATGGTTTGGTGTAAAATTTCTGAGCTCCTACAACAGTCATGGAAGGTAAACTCTAGCAAACTCTGGATAACTGCATTTTGTTCGTCTGTAGAATGACACAAGAACCACCATGTCAAAAGTAGAAGATTTACTTTGACACATTTACTTACTTTTACACATTTACTTTGTGTTTCCAGAGACCATAATTTTTTTTCTTCCGGTAATAAACTCTCTTTACCATTCTTATTCCTTTAGAATTGGTTTGACTAAGAGAATTTCCACCCCCATATAATAATTTCCCCTTCTGCATACAAATGATCTAGATTTTGAGATATTATCCCCAAGGAACAAAATCTGAATGAAGACCTTTTTTTTTTTTTTTTTTTTTTTTTTTTTTTTTTTTCTCTGTTTGCAAAATACTTTTTCAATAGATAGCTGCATTGCAGTAGTGATTGGAAGATCTAAATATTTGTTGTCATTGTTTAAACCATTATTTCAAAAAACAAACAAACAAACAAACAAACAAAAATCCACAAAACCAAGATATCTATCTCCTATCAATTCTTAAAGAAGTGGTATGCACTGGTGAGGTTACCATGTAAAATGAATCATTTGAAAAATAGCATATTTACTGATGTTTTGTGATGCAAATAGCACAACAAAGCTACTTCCACAAGTCCTTTTTTCTGAGCAGCTGTTCCACAAAATGATGTGGCAAATGCTGCTGTATACAGATACAGATAATCTTCATGCAATACACTGGGTAAGCAAGCAGTTTTTTTTCTATATTAATGTAGTGTGGCTGAGTGGTAGGCCTCAGGAAGTTTCCCTGTGAAAGTAACTGAAAAGCAAAGAGGAACAAGCTTGTCCAAGTGAAAAAGTGAAAAGACATTAAGACTTACTGTTTGTTCTTTCAATCTTTCACAATGCTCTAACTGAAAACAAGTGTGAAGAACAGAGACAGTGAGCATCTGAAGGAAGAGAAATAGCAAAAGAAAGAATTACAAAATATTTTTGAGTCATATTTTATCTCAATGCAACTTTGTTCTCTCTGTGTTTGTCTTTTTATCTGTATCAAAAATAAGAACAGAATTCTGCCACTCCAAAGGGAAAACAAAACAACAAAGATCTTCTCCCAGGTTGCTGTAAAAATAACTGCTGTAATTCAAACTTCTGCTTACCACTCATGTAAATACATCATGCAGCATAAATCACATATGAACAATTCTAGAAAAGACCCTATCAATATTAAAGTAACCTTCTGTGTTTCACACAGATTTTAAGAGAATGTTTATTACACGGGGTGATGTGCACACTCCTTTCAAAGGGTAAAAAATTAACGAGCACATTCTAAAATTATTGTCTGCATACATGAAGATAAATTTAGCTTTAAGATTATGAGTCTTGAGGAGAAAATAATATTAACTCCTATCATATTATGTTTAACAGTAGAATTAAAAACTAAAACTTGATGCACCAAACAGTCGCTATTTGTATTACAAAATACATAAATTCACAGACTAAGATCTACTTGAAAAATAATTAGAAATAAAATGTCTGAAAATGGCAAAAGTACTCTTCTCAATTTTGGAATTTAATTTATATTTATACATTATATAAAGTATACTTTACTACTCTATTGTTTGTGTCAAATGTTGGAGGAAATTAACAAAGATTTGATGGGGATTTTGGAAAGACTGAGAGCATATTTTGCACAGCAATGAAGAGACTGAATTCCTATTATGTGATTGGTATTTGGATGTTACTGTAGTTATTTACTATGTATAATATGTTTGTGTAGCTATATTTATTCAAGTGCTATTTTATTACTTAAAGTGGAATGAGGAAAAATATAAAATAATCTAACCTTTTAAATTAGAAATGCATTATTTTCTAAAATGAGTTTAAAAATGCCAAAAAAGATGAAAACTGGTTAGAGGCCTCTACTTATAGCCCTTTGTTAGAGGCAGTTCTGTTGCTAAGCAACAAAACCCAGAAAGTGTTATGTTCATAAAATGCTGATTAATTAATGTACTTAGTAGACAATGAACAAAGCTATAAGTTGTAGTTGCAAGGTTATATTGAAAGAACAGGTGAAAAATTTCAGGCTGCAACTTCACAATTCACTCTAAATTGGAGCCTGAGAACAAATTTCCATTTCTTCTAGTAGGAAGTTAAAAGCAGGATACTGATGTAAATTTCTATTTAAATATATGTATGTTGAGTATCCAATACTGCGAAGGCTTACTATTTTATTGTGAAAGACAAATCAAACTGATGTGAGTTATGAGACATAAACTGTTGCTAATAATCTAGTAAAAATATAATTCCTGATTTTTGATTATGAATCAAATAAGAAAACAAAACAAAAGTTTTATACATCTGTTTCACACTCTGGTCCTGAGCAATGCTGAATACTGGAGAACGGGTGGTGAATTAATTATACTGTAATGAATTTGACTAATTATTTAAATACTGTAGAAGTTTCAAATATTCAGGAGAAACTTCAATCAAGTCAGGCCACCAAAACTGGAAAACACAAAATGGATGCCTTTAACACAGGCTTTTCCTGTAGAAAACATAAAAATTCAATCTAGTTATGATATCTAGAATTAGACTATCTCCAGGAATGATATGTAAGATATACTGCTCATCATACAAAAACAAAATAGGAAGAAAAACATGATCAACTATAATAATGGTCCTTAAAGTCAGCACTGTGCAATTCTCTGCTCTGAATTAAAAAAAAAAAAAAAAAAATTGTAAAATTTGCCCCTTTTCAGAGAATATTCAGAGCTATGTAACAGTGCCAACACATAAGGCATCTTCAGAATATCCACCGCATCTTACCATTAATTTCAGCAGGCATTACCTTAAACATTTTTTATTTATGTTGTCTATCTCAAAATAATGCAGAACAAAAATGAGCTTACCACTGAGTACAGCTATGAGTAGAGTTTTTACTACAATTTTATATTTGATTGCCATGACACATGTAAACCCTATAAGATTAATTATTTTAATTTGTCATCTATATTTTTAATGTGAGTTTAAGATATATTCTGATGAAGGAAACAAGTATTTGTTACACTCTTTGGAATATGAATTTAGAAAACAAAACAAAACAAAACAAAAACAGTGAAGTCCAGCTGAAAATTGTGGGCTATTTGTAAAACATGGTTTGGTTTGGGTTAATTAGCCACTTAATGAAGCAGTGTTTTTATCTTTTTTATCTTTTTTTTTCTTTTTTTTTTTTTTTCTTTTTTTCCCCCCCTTGGTGCTGAAATATAATTGTTACTGAAATCTGAATATCAGGACACAAAGCTGATACAGTGCAGGTAAGTGAGCTTGTAATGACAGCTGAAACGATGCTATATCTTCATGTTAGAAAGAAGTTCTTCTTCTAATACTGTTGTATTGTACCTGATATTGGAGTATGGATCTGGATTATTAAACTTTCTCACCTTTCTCCAAATCCATTAAAAAATTGAATTTTTTACTAGATATAGTTTATTTGTTGGAGGAGCTATAAGCTTACCAGCAATTTTCTGTTTTGTGTAATGGTCTTTAACATTCATGGAAGTGGACTAATGTTATCTTCTTGTCAAATGTATAGGAATAGATTCCCTTAGGTGATTGTTTTTAGATAACTAATTGTAAAAAAAAAAAAAAAAAAAAAGAGAGAGAGACTTTAAGATTTTTATGCCAATGTTATTTTCATTTCATATGAATTATTTTCACTTTTCAAATATGAAATAACAGTTTTATCTTATGAGAAAAGAGAACCTTTGCAGACACTTGAAGTTGCACTTTTCCCACTACAGAAACAGTCTGAATAAGATCAATTGACTTAAAACCTAATTAAAGCTACAGTATCAGTTGAATTGCCTGTTTCTAACTCACTGGAACACTGTTTACTGTGTCCTTGAGAAGCTTGGGAGCTGGATTATGGTGAGTTCTGGTGTTGAAGGCTGGCTGTGCATGGAAGGCAAACATGAGATAAGTAAAGCTTTCATTCCCTTTCACTGGAATCTGTACCTAGCGGCATTGTCCTTTTGAAGTTGCCTTGTGCTGTTCAGTTCTGTGGTCCTTATTCCTCCTGAATTTCACTTAGCTGTGAAGAAAAGCTCCTGGGTACCAATGAAACTACTCAAAATCCTAATATTATTCAGGCTGAGTAAGGACTACAGAATCAAACACACAGGAACAAGTCCTGAAAGATGTGCTGTTAAACTAATTAGAACAGTAATCCCTTCCAGGATTCCCATGTGAAAATGGAGGTCTAATAACATTCATTTTCATCATGCTGACTTGATGAGCCAGTGACAAATAGGGTAGGAAAGATATGATTGAAAAACAAGAAGACAAAAGATAAGGCTTGCACACAATGTTATATTTTGTCCTGAAGAATTTGAAATGAAGGACATAGTTGGCTAAATGAAACAGTGTGCTCTCACTACAGTTTTAATAAGTCGTGCTGCTTTGTAGAGATCATTTATGAAGTGAAAAATAAACTACAGATAGGGTAATGATTCCTTTCTGGGGTATATCTCCTTACTGGTTCCCTTTTTTTCTTACTATATCTGATATGCCATAGTGAATACTAATGAACATACTGTCGCAATTAAATACCTAATAATTACTCATTCTTCTTGTGATTTTAAATAATGTTGACCTCACTTTTTATTAGTAACTTTAGCATACTGAGTTGTGTTGCATATTTGTTAATATTTCATAAACTTGAAACAGTAGGAAAATGGACATGTTTCATAGAGCTGGAACAAGGAATAGCACTAGGTCTGACAATGTTATTGTACAAGACCTTGCCTAACTTTTGATAATGATATTACTGTTTGTAAATATATGCTGATAAGTTATATTTTTTTGGCAGATCTTTAAAGTTCCTTCAGAAATTGGTCCCCAGTGCACTGAGCTGTACTGTGGAAATAGGCAGGAAGATCTTGATCTGAATGTTTGAAAGCTTCTAGTTTGAAGTTCTAATTCTGCAAAGAAAGCAATAGAAATGGACCAGAATATAAGTTTATGGTAGCACAGTCCATGAAAGCTAACAATACTGATTTTGTACAAGACATTACCAATATATCTTTTCCCGCTTTCTGATTAAATGTGTGAGAACCCAAATCTCAGCAATTTTTTTATATATTTATTATTTACTTATATATTTAATTGTTTGCAAATGTAACTTCTTTCAATAAATCAGTGAACGATTTGTGGATATTTTGTTATATGAACCAAGTAGAATCTTAGAAAGGAAGAACAATATGTTAAAATAAATTTGTTCTGAAGAAGAAATGCTTTGATACTAGAAACAAGCAGCACAGCAGGAGCTTAAACAAATGAAAACAACATTGGTGTTTGCTATTCTTCTCTGGTGACAGCTTTGTGGAGGGCATCTAGCTGTTAGAGAGCAATTTAAGAAAAGGATCCGGGCAGAATGTAGCATCATGGTATCACAACAAAGGAAGAAAATGAGATCTTTGTTCTTTTTCCCTCCCCTGAAATCCAGACTGACAGTCTCCGCTTTCTGTGTGGAGTGTATTTATTTGTGTGTATGTCTGTGTATGTTGTTTTTGCAGTCCTGTACATTTAGCTTACACTCAAGGGATTCTTCAGACCTTCTAGAATTCTTTGTACTGGCTTGGTTTTCCAAAGTCACTCAATAAAGAATTGGTAGTTGGAAAGACTGAATGGAAAGACATTCCCCAGTGAGGGAAAGTAGCTTCAGAGGTAGAGATACAATGTTCCTTCTTTTTCCCCTCTGTCAAGTAACAGTAGAGAACTCCAGGGAAATGCTGAAAATGTGGACATACTTCTCACTGGAAAACAAATAACTTTCTCCAATTTTGCATCACTCATTTGCTTGACAACAACTATTGTTCCCCTTCATGTGTTCCCCATCTTCCCTCTGCACAGAGATGTAATGTAATCCTTTCAAAAGTAGCACTGTTTATGAAACAGGAGGAATTTTCTTCTCACTACACAGGTTTTTATATAGCACCTTTGCAAAATCTTTACCACCAGGGACCTCTAAGGTAATGCAAAGAAGCACTGAATTTCTACCCTCCCTTTCTATCTCACCTTCAATAATAGCATAGCTAAGCTAGTTGCTGCTTCAATGTTTATGGCTTTGTTCACTTCTTTTCTTCTTTGACTTCCTTCCTGGACAAATATATATTTCCTGCAGTAACAGATTTCCTTCTTTCCCACTTCTGTGTTATGGCTCTGAAAAGAAATGTCATTTGAAGCACGTAGGTTGCTACTTCTGTATAAATAAATAAATATATACATACTTTCAAAACAGTGCTTTGTTAGAATTCGTGACATAAGGAAATTTATTCTGTAATGCTGATGATTTCGGTCCTATTGATGTTGCCAGATTTTTGAGATACTCCTCGAATTCATTATAGATATCAATTATATAACTAATTCTGATAATCTCCTTTCACATATCTTTTTAACAAGAGTTATGTGCTGCTCTTTTTTGTTCTTAATTTTGCTAAATGCAAAGAAGTTAACATCATAAAAATGCAGAGGAAGAATATGAGTCATCTCCAAAACTAATGGAAGACATTAAGGCTTCTCTTCCATTTCAGTGACTTTGGGATGAGGCTTCTCAGAGACAGCAGGAGCCTTTAAAAGACAGGTGTTGGCAGTGGGGGAGTTACAGAGCTCTTCTGTGAGGCTGGAGTTGTCTTGTGTCAGGCACAGCTAGGTCTAGGCAGTTCCAATGGCCCCACTGCAGAGAAACCAAGAGGGAACTTGAGCTTGGGAAGAAGGGAGAAGGTGCCTGGTTTTGGTTTTGGTTTTCATAGAATCATAGAATCATAGAATGGCATGGGTTGAAAAGGACCACAGTGATCATCCAGTCTCAACCCCCCAGCTATGTGCAAGGTCACCAACCACTAGACCAGGCTGCCCAGAGCCACATCCAGCCTGGCCTTGAATGCATTCAGGAATGGGCCATCCACAACCTCCTTGGGCAGCCTGTCCCAGTGCTTCACCACTCTGGTGGTGGAGTTTCCTACTACTGATGGAAGTTTGTTTCCTACCACTCTGTTAATTGGCAATAAATTCAACTAACCTTCCCCAGGATGAATCTATTTTGCACATGATCATATTTGGTGTGTGATATTCCTGTTCTACCTCAATCCACAAGTGGATTCTCATATTTTCTTCTCCTGATCTACCCAGGAAAGTGAGAAGGTGGTATAGTGGGCATCTGGCAGCCAGCCAAAGTTAAGGCAACAAAAGTAATCTGTTCCCCAAAATAAGTAGAAACATAAATATGGAAGTAGCATTATCAAATTCTGTCTCTGGGGAAAAAAAAAAAAAAAAAAAAAAAAAACATGAGAGAAGGTCTTAGTGAAACTTGTGATGTCACTGTAACAAATGTTGGAAGGGACCTCAAGAGATCATCAAGTCCAACCCCCCTGCTAGAGCAGGTACCCCGTAATATATAGCAAAGGTCTGTGTCTGTAGAAGGAGACTCCACAACCTCTCTGGTCAGCTGCCACCCTTACTATAAAGAAGTTCTTCTGCATGTTTGTATGGAATTTTCTATGTTCAAGTTTTAGGCCATTATTCCTTGTTCTATCTTTAAACACTACTGAGAAGTGCTTGGCTTCATCCATTTGCCTTTCATCTCTCTTTAGATATTTATAAACAATAATAGGATCTTCCAATGGACTTCTTTTCCCCAGGCTGAACTGACCTGAGGCTGAGGTTACTCAGCCTTTCCTCATACAGGAGATGCTCCAGGTCCCTCAGCATCTTTGTGGCCCTCCACTGGACTTCTTCTTGGAGATCTCTGTCTTTTTTGAACTGAGGAGCCCAGAAGTGGACACAGTACTCCATATGTGGTCTCGCCAAGGCAGAGTAGAGGAGAATCACCTCTCTCAACCTGATGACCATGCTCTTTTTAAAGCACCCTATTCCTTGGTCTCCAAACATTTATATGCTAGCCAAATTTCTGTTGAAATTACTTCTGAATGCTGATATTTCTTAATACAGAATATCCACCAAGAATGAAAGATAAATATATAAATACAGAAAATACAGAAGATTAAAAAAAAAAAAAAAAAATTGCTCGTATCATGATTTTTCTCAAAACTCTGGATATGACTGGTGAAATCAAAAGTAAAAAGGCACTTTCTTTTTTCTTTCTTTCTTTCTTTTTTTTTTTAAGCCTCCATATAGTAATTTGCAATACAGACACTCACAAACACTGAAAACAAAACAAAACAAAACAAACCTTTAAATTATATGAAATTCCCAATACTAACTGTTAGAACTGATGAACAGGTCTATGTTTTAGTGAGGTATGTTTATTTATGATTAGATAGGTATTTACACCATGATGCTGCAATTATCAGGTCTGTGTTTAGGCACCATTAATAGTTTCATATTTGCTATATAGCAATTACATTTTTTTTATTTATGACAGTTGTATTGATTGGTAGAAATGGTTTAAATCAAGCATGGCTATTAGATTTTTTGAGCTTAGATGTTAGAAATGTATCTTTTTTTTACATAGAAATGTAATCTTTTTTTTCTCCTTGGATAATTTACAGCACTTTTAAATACAAAATAAAAGTAATAAGTAGAAAACTAAATAAATTACTCTGTAAAATGACTATTAGGGGTCTACTGAGATTTCAGCAAGATGTCAGAGACAAGAAAGTATGTCCACATGCATATGGTCCTCTTGGTCAGCTCCAATGTTTTTATTCAGTGTAGCAGGAACAGAATAAAGATACTCATAGGAATACATTTGTCTGCTGGGAACAACAAAAAGCCAATTTAGAGATTCTTGCCTGTCTCTGCTGCAACAAATACACAGTGTCAGGTGAGAAGAATAAAGCCACAAACACATGGCAATTCAAGCCTTGTGTAACTTCATGGCTGAGTAACTTTAAATGCCTTCCTTCTTTATTTTTGTATTAATTATCTTTATTAAATGGAGGAGTAGAGGAGATATTTTGTGCTATTTTTGTCAGTGTTTAAGTAATATTACAATATAACAAGTCTCCTATGGCATGTTCTTAGGTGTTCTTAGAAAGTGAATAACAAGATGCCCTTATCTGTGGAATGAAGTATGGTTCTTGGAAATCTGTTCTTTTATATCTTTGTCTCTGTCCTCCTCATAATTTCACTAGCTGGGAAAGGGTTTCCAGCCCCTATCATCTTCCATTCAGAAGCCTTTTTGTTGTGAGTTATAGTCAATGACTTTGCTCTTTTGTTGTAATGCTTGGCAGAATATCCTCAGGATTATTTTCACAGCTAAACAAAATTTTGCTAAATGGCCTCTGAATTCAGTGCCTTTTTCAGACAACTCAAGAGTGAATAATTGCTGATTCTTTGGAAAATGCAGGACTGTATTTACGGAGTTAAAAAGACAGTCTTCACTTATGATGATGATGTGATTAGTGCATATAACTTTTTGCTATAATTTTCAAGAAAAGTCTACCTACTATTGAATGTTACAATATAACAACAAAAGGCTGTTGATAAGTTTATTTTTCTTCTGACACAGCATTAGCAATTATAAACAAATTTTAATGTTTTATCATTAACCACTGTTGATGTATATTTCAAAGAAAGTTCAGTAAGGCTTAGGCGACTAAGAAATTTTTCAAAATATAGATAGACTACAAGTAGATTCTAAGTAACTTTTTTTTTCTTTTTATTTTCTTTTTTTAGTTCTGTTCCTGAGAAGATTCCTGAAAGATGTTTCTTTTTAGAGAATGACAGCCCTACTTTGTTCTAATTCATTTCACAAGAGCAAAATTTAAGCTAAAGTAAGAACAGCTGTGGCAAAGTTTAATACAAATAAATTACCACATTGTTAAGCCACAGACCAGATTTTGTTTTGTTTTGTTTTGTTTTGTTTTGTTTTTATACCTGCTCTCCCACATTCTGAGTACTGTGACCACTGTACACTAATTACAAAAGAAAGATGCTGTCCTGCAGAACAGTAATTGTGGAAAAGGAAAAATGTGTGGAAAAATAAGTAAATAAGTAAGTAAATAAAACAAAATGTCCCTTTGGAGGGAACAGGAAAGCTGTAGCAGGCAACTTATGTACTTCAATCTAGTCTTACCCTTTCTTTTAACACTGCTTTCTATGTAAACAATCATTCATGATGGATAAAATCCCTTCACAGACATTCAAATCTTTCCCATTTTGGGCAAATTATGAGAAAAACTGAGTTCTTTAATTTTTTTGCAATCCTCCTTTCAGATTATTTCAGTAATCAGTTGTGGCCTAGTCTAATATTTCTCCTGGACAGAAATACAGAAGAAAGTAATAAAGGATGCCTTTTGTTAGACAAAAACAAAACAGAACAGAACAAAACAAAAACTTTAACTTGAAGGGTTGCTACAAGTCAGTTTAGTTCTTGTGCCATCTTCATTTTGCTTATTGATGCATTTGACTTACAGTTTAAGTTGTTTGAAAAAAAAAAAGTAAGATTTTCTCCCTCTTGGAACCATTATCTGCATGCAAGGCAGTCTCCAGGCCTTTCATATAATGAGTTACTGTATGCAAGGCAATAAATACAAGGCACTTAATTTAATCTCAACTGTCAATTTAATATCCTTCAATTATCAGTGATCTATCTATATATCCCCAGTATGCATAGTACATATAACGTCTCTTAATTTCTTTCCCTTCCTCTAAAACAAATGTTGCAGATATATCAGGGCTGCCAGATGTAAGCTCATCCATCCATAAGGTGGTTTCATTTCAATATCTGCAGATCCAATTCCAGTGAAAATCAAGGACGTCTCGGGCTAACTGCTGCATCAGCCTTTTAATTTGTGCTTTGAACAAGACTGAATGGAGGGTGCTAGATGTCTAAAAAGCAAATGATAATGTAAAAGAAATCAGGAAACAAACAACAAAAACAGCAAAAAGTTTTGAGTGCTGAACTGAAGACAATAGGAAACATGGAAGAAAGGTGCATAGCCTATTTCCTCACATACTCACTCCACTTCCTTGCACATTCACTCCAGGACTGTTTTAAAATTCCTCCTTCGAGAAAGGACCTGCAACCCAGAATCTTCCAAAAGGAATGCCATCTTAGGATGTTTTTACAAACATCAAAAGAAACGGACATTGTTAAAACATAAAACACTTCCTTCTAACACAGTTGTATGATTTGTGCAAATCATGCAAATTTTGAACAAAATATCTCTCAGGAATATATTGTCCAGAATGTCTAGTTACAGACATACAGAACGTCTAATAGAGGGTTTTGTTTGTTTGCTTGCTTGTTTCTTCTAATAAACACAAATTCAATTGGGCTTATGTTTCTCAGGATTTTGGAATCTTTGTCTTTGTGTGGGCCTGTATTTTCTTTTAACAGTACTGATATAACCCAGTTCTTTTGAGGTCCAGAAGAAAATATTTGGGCTTCAAAATTCATAATTTAAATTATCGATACCCTTGAAAATTCAATAACTTAATAATATAGGTAATTCATACTGAAATCAAAAAAGCCCATCATTGCAAAGGAGGAAAAAAAAAAAAAAAAGGATCTGGTACATCAAGATGCCAGAATTACATCACTACAGCTCATCTTTATCATTCCTATTAATTACAGAAACAGAATTAGCTCTTCAGACATAATAAGCACTCATCTGAGGAGCTAGGCACATATTAACAGTGAAGATCAAGCTAAAATAACCATGGGACATCAGTAGGTAATTTGAGATTAAATAGCCATTGCAGACAGTTGGAGCATTGAAGCTGCATGCTAAGTAGCAAAGAAAAAAGTATAAATGATAATTCAAAATAATAGCATTAGTTTACACATCTGTTTTTAAATAAATTTTATGAACTTTATAACCTTTTTTTTTAAACATTGTATAAGTGTATAATGTTCATGGATTTTTTTGTTTCTTTTTCTTCTTTTTCTTTTCCTTTTTCTTTTTCCTTTTTCTTTCCCTTTTTCTTTTCTTCCTTTCCTTTTTTCTCTTTTTCTTTTTCTTTTCCTTTTTCCTTTTCTTTTTTTTTCTTTTTCCTTTTTTTTTCTTTTTCTTTTTCAACTCTTTTATCTTTTTCTCTTTTTCTTTCTTTCTTTTTTTTTTTTTTCCTTCTTCTTCACCCTCACCAGTTTCTTGTTGGTCAGTATATTAAAGATGATGCAGCTAGTTTTCTCATCCAATATAATTTATTATGTTTTCAACTTTAACAGGGGTTGCTGACTGTACTCTTGTGTTTTTTGTTTTGTTTTGTTTTGTTTTCAGAAAGAGTACAAAACAAAATAAAAATATCTTACAGAAAATATATATATAAATAAAATAATAAAATAATAAAATATATCCTACAAAAGGTCATTTTTCCCCATGACTACTCTACTTTGTCCAACTTGGGTTCTGGACAGATAGAGAAGCTGTGCTGATACTTGAAGGAACCACAAATGTGCATGTGCTTGAGCTGCATTAGTGAACTTATACCTCTGCCTGCCTCTGAGGAGGAATGGGATTCAGTTTTTGAGTCTGTGTTTTAAGTGAGTTTGTAAGTCCAGTTGAATGCAGCTCTCAGTTAGGGCAGTCTGTGTGACTGCCAGTGTTCTGTTACAGTCTGTGTGTGTCTTTGTGTCGCTGGGATATGTGTTCAGGTTTGCTACTGTTTGAACTTGCAAAAGAGAAAGCAGAAGCCATATTCCCAAGCCTGAGCAGAGATACCAGGTACCCAGGCACTGAACTGAGCTTCAAGCAGCCAGGCAGGAGATGTCCAGGGCCAGAATGGCTGGAGGAAGCAGCCACACTTTTTATCACTATTAGTACATTGTGCTACTTTAACATTTTGATCTGATAGCCAAGTATAGACCAGAATTTATCATTCAGGAATACTATGTAGGCCACCTATATTTTGCTGCTTCAGATGTTAGAGTACAGTTTTCCTTGATACATGGCTAATCCCAATATACATATATATTTGATTTCATTAAACACAAATAATATAGTATTATAGAAGTTAAAGCAGCTGAATTTGATGGAGTCCAAGACCCAAGGCCTTCCCCTTTCTTTTCCAACAGGATGTGAGCAGCTTCTGTTCCCCTTTCCAGAGTCCAGCCAATAGCAATGGCTGAGTGCGAAAGCCCAGTTTACAAACACACCCTGCACAAATATGATCATCCACCAGCATAATAGCACAGGAAGTACAACAGTGATATACCTTTCATCAAACATGTCATCCTTGGAGCTGTTCAGATTGCAGAAGAGAAGGCTATGGGAAGACCTTGTAGTGGCTTTCCGGTAGTTAAAGGAGAACAACAAGAAAGCAGGAGCAGAACTCTTTATCAGAGGGCAGGACAACAGTTAATGGATTAAAACTTAAAAATGGTAGATTTAGATTAGCTCTTCATTTGAAATTTCTCACTATGCGGGTGGTGAGATAGTAGAGCAACCTGATCAAATGGAAGGTGTTCTTATCTATAGGCGGGAGAGTGGAACTAGATATTAATTAAGGACCATTCCAACTCAAATAATTAAATGACTCCATGAACCTATGAGTCTTCTAATCTGAGTACAAATTACTTATTAATATATATATTGTTACACAAATTAGAAATAAAAACTCTATACAATTCAGAATTCAAACACTAAAAATAATAATATTTGATTTTCTGGGATTTGATATTTTGTCTAAGTAGCCATCCTACAGTGCAAATCCTTTTTGTCCATTTCTATTCTGCTTTAACACATTTTTTCTGTATTACTATTGTTGCGAGAAGTACAGGTTGATGTATTCCAGAACCACTGTAGATTTAGTCGCTGATTATTAGCATGAGAAGTTTTAGGTGTTAGACCATGAAATAGGAACTTCACATTGACCAGAAAACTTGTATTATTGTAATATTATCTGAAGAATTAAAAGGCACTTTGGAACCATCTGCCTGTCAGAAAACAACAAAATTACATAACAAAAACAACAAAAATCTTAAAGCCTTTATATGCTGATTTAGAAAACTTCTGAAGAGAATGAATCACAAGACATTCTGTATTAGTAATGAGTTATATAGACATAATGTGTCAAATGCTGTTTTTACCAGACAGTCACCAACTGTACTGTGTGTATTGGGCAAAGCTTTAGCAGTAGGGCATGGGGCTACAGGGCTGGCCTCTGAGCAGCATAGCAGCTACCCCACGTTAGATCAGAGCCAGTTCCAGCTGCTCCAAAAGTGACTTGTCATTGGCCAGAGCTGGAAGAGCAGATTAAAGAAAGGGAAAAATCTGCTGTAGAACAGCTGCTGGGAAAGGGAAGTTGAGAAACGTGAGAGAAACAGCCCTGCATATAACAAGATCAGTGCAGAATGAGAGCAGCAATTTAGTAATTGTTGATAAATTATATCAGTCTCCCTATCGTGTCAGAAAGGGTCACAAAAAATGTGTTTGTACATGACAGAAATGCATGCAAGTCAATGTGCTCGTTTGTTTCTTCCGTACAAAAGATGGAGGAGGACAACAAATCAAAAACAAATTTATTTTCCGATGTTTAAAATAGATCTTTCTCCTTGAAGAATACAGATGACATGAGAAGTTAGGTCACTAAACAACTAAGAGAACAAATTACATCATCCAAATAGCAGGAATAAGCAATCGGGTTTCCTCTGAGGCATGCTGCCCCCTTGAATACATATTTTTTTTCCTTTTCTAATAATACAATGCTGAAATGATTTGTTTGGTTTCCATAAATGACTGTAAATATCCTGTGATATCCCAAAATGGCAGCATGTACAAATCACAGCGTCAATTAACATTTTGATGAAATCAAGTTAGAAGACACTATTCATGGAGTTCTTCAGGCAGCACCTGCCATCTCCTTGGAGATCTACTGCCTAAGTGTTGACCAGACCCAAATTTGGTTTCCTGATGAAGTTTGACAAGGCCATACAAATAAGTACTGCAGATGTACTTGTGTGCCTTTTTGTACAGCAAAAATTTAATTGATATAAAATTCTGCAAGGTT
This sequence comes from Gallus gallus, assembly GCF_016699485.2. NCBI lineage: Eukaryota > Metazoa > Chordata > Aves > Galliformes > Phasianidae > Gallus > Gallus gallus. The sequence goes on along the minus strand of NC_052532.1, from coordinate 164,461,211 downwards.
GAGAGGAAAGCTGAATAGTTTTTTATGGTTTCTATTCTGTTTGTTTGTTTGTTTCCTAATGACTTTCTGATATTGCCTGTATATTTGCAGGAAAAAGTTATAAAGAAGTAGCTATGAGATGTTATAAAAGGTATAGTACTATTTTGAGTTGTTTCAAAGGCAAAGTTTTTATGGAGCTTATTTTAATTATATGATTGCAATTTAATTATATTATAATTATGTCTGCAATTACTGTTTTGTATGTTTCATTAAAGCTGCATACATTAATTGCACCAAACTTCTGTTGATGAGCTTAACTAATATAAGCAGATGTTTACAGCAGAGGAGCCTGGTTAGCCTTCTATTGTAACATTCCTCTTGCAAGGTGACTATCTCCAGCTACCAAGCAAGTAGCAACTGGCTTTAATAGCAGTAATTTTCACTTCCTCATTAATTCCATTTGTAATTTTACACCGTGTACACATATATCGATGTACACACACACACACAAAGATATATATATATTCATGTCTTTTAAACTTAATTCCCAGTCTGTGTAATTGCCAGAGGAATGAAATTAGGTCAATAGTTTATATCTATATTTTCAAATGGGAACTATAATTGCAACGTTAGCTTGAATTAGGAACGGTAAACAAAAGTCTTTTTAGTACAAAGTAATCCAATGGGTAAAATTTCAATGAGGCCTAACTTTGCTTCAGTGTTTATATTTCCAATAAAGTAAATTAATAGAAACTGTATTTCCTAAGCTGTGTCTATAATTCAGTGCAGTATTTTGCTAATCATTTCTGTACCATTTACATTCATCTATAAAAAGAAAATTATATATAATTTTAATGAAAATTACATATAATTTTCACAAGGCTAGAGTACTCTAAACCTCCTGCTAGAGGATAGGTACATTTTAACATATCAATGTTATCAGCAGCAAAAATATCACTGCTGCATATTGCCAGTCACACTCTCATATGCACCAAAGAGCTGTTATAAAATAATTGAATTTTGACTGTTTTTTTAACAAAAACTGGGGGAAAAAAAAAAAAAAAAAAAGAGCAACAAAAACTGTTAACTTTTATAATTTTGTTCTCTGTCTCTGTTCATGTGCTAGTTTCATGATACTGCACGTTCTTCATAAACATATTTTATTTAGACTTCAGAAAATGCTCTTGGTCTAATCTCTGTTGTCCCTACTCACTATGGTACACATTTACATATGCATATGTATATACATACAGACACATACATATGTACATTGTATGTATACATACATATAATACATATGTATTTACATACACATACAGACTCTGACTAGGAGAATTTAAATAAGAAAAGATGACTTTTTTTTTCTTCTTTTTGTCATTGCTGTTTTTTGTTTTTGTTGTTGTTGTTTGTTTGTTTGTTTCCATTACAAGATTTTAGATCTGTCACATTTTTTTTTTCTCTGTATTTATGGAAACACTAATGGAGGATGTCTGGCAGTACTTTTTGGTTTCTTACTCACAAGCTGTCTTTCAGGGTGTTCAGGTATCCCTGATCACAGTGTTCATGCATTTCAGAACCACAACACAGTGAGGGGAGAAACATCTTAATATTACTCTGCAAACATGTACTCTATTGCTCCCAAGAAAACTCCACTGCCAATGTCCAAAGACACTTCCCTTGCTCCTCTGACATAGAGCTTACTCCATTTCTCCCTCCTCTCAGAGGTCTCTCTGGCTACCCACTGCTCTTTCCCTAGAACAGTCCCTGATCCTCTCTGCAGATGAAAATTAGATTGAGGTGTTATTGATTTAACCCCAAGCTCCAGAAATGGTGTGGACACACAAAGATTTCTGTGACAGAAGAGTTCTGAAAAATCTTAGAAAACTGAAAAATTTCACATATATCTGTTGTGTGTGTGAGGGGGGAGACAAGGCACAGAAAAGAGGCTGAGAGACTGTTTACATTTGTATAAAGAAGGAGAAATCATAAAAATTCTAAAGAGAAATTAAAATAGAGATTTTAAATTTAAGGCTGAAGCTGGTGCAATGCACTGTACTGAACAAAGATTTAAGCCCAATGCACTGAACAGCCTGAATGTAGGCGAAGAAGTGCCAAATACTCAAGTGTGAATACATCATGCTGAAAACCCCCATATGTTTGTTTGAATGTGTTTGTACATATACGTATATTTATATATATTAAACAAGAGACATCAAATCAACACAGGAGATTTTGGAGTTAGCAAAACTGGTGGAGAAAGATACTGTAGAATGGAAAACTAATCTGCAGTAGCAGTGTCTAGACTATTTGAGCTAAAATGTTCTTTTCCATTTCTCTTTCATTTTGTGATAAATATTTTGTGCTTCAGATAGGTATCAGACAGCCCAGGAGACTTATCTCAGATTCAGTATAGTGTGTTGTCTAATAAATAAAAAAATGGACATTTTTCAGCTTTAGTTAATTTTTTTAATCCTAAATTATGTATAATCTTACAAATACTTCACATTACCAAAACATATACTGTATATTTCAGTAGACTCTATCAAAAATCTGAAAGATGACTGCATATGAGGTCTTCTTTCTTTTTCCAGCCTTACTGGACTCATAAAAAGAAAACTGTATTGTATTTTAAGGAGGTGATTATCTCTGAAAAAAAACAAAGTCAAATTTCCCTAGAATAGTGTAGATTTTTAGAAAAGTGTCAGTGTAACAATAGGAATTAAAAATTTTGAAAATAATTACTCCAAGTTAAAAAGAAACATGGTCATCAGGTTGAGGGAGGTAATCCTGCCCCTCTGTTCCACGCTGGTGAGACTTCACCTGGAGTACTGCATCTTGATGTGAAGTCCTCCCTACAGGAGAGACATGGATCTGTTGGAGCATGTCCAGAAGAGGGCCACAAAAATGCTTCAAGGGATGGAGCACCTCCCCTATGAGGACAGGCTGAGAGAGCTGGGGATATTCAGCCTAGAGAAGGCTCAGGGGAGACGTGGCAACAGGCTTTCAGTATCCTGTAAGAAAGAAGGGTTTGTTGTTGTGATAGAACAAGGGGAAATATAGTTTCAAACTAAAAAAGGGGAGATATATATTCACTATAACAATTTTATTTTATTTTATTTTATTTTATTTTATTTTATTTTATTTTATTTTATTTTATTTTATTTTATTTTATTTTATTTTTATGATATGTGCAGTGAAGCACTGGAACCCAGAACTGCCCAGAGTGATTATTGATGGCCTGTACCTGGAGAAACTGAAGGTCAGGGTGGATGAGGCTCTGAGCATCCTGATCTAGCCTGAACTACCTGTATACATCCCTGTTCATTGCAGAGGAGTTGGTCTAGATAACTGTCATGGAGTTATCTAGATCTATCTATGCCCATGACAGGGGGGGCAGTAGGTCTGTGGGCCCCCTGGCCACCAAAAATGGGAAGGGAAAAAGGGAAAGGGTAGGGAGATGGGAGCTGGGCTCAAAGACAGACCAGTGACAATGATCTAAGGAGGAAAACTAAATTTTACTAACTATGATATCAGAATGCTAGATAACAAAATTTAATACAATCTAATTGAAATTGAGGCTAATAAATCAAATAAAATAAGGGAGAGAGTTTACAAAACCAAAAGGCCTTCTTTGAACTGAAGGCGCACGGCTTGGAAGCACACCCACACCCTCTGCCAGGCAGTGAGAGGGAGAGCGAGCTCCTGTCCAAGGGTGAGATCCTGTGACTTCCTTGATGTATCTTCCTCTTTGACCATGAGGTCCCCTGAGATATGTAGTTCTTCTTCTCTTTTGAGAAGCAGATATCCGGAAAGTTCTCAGTCCATGGAACTGGGGTATTAACTCTTTAATTACATAAATTACAAATTTAATTAATTTACCCAAATTACCAAAATTACAAAACCATGACAATGACCAAAAGGGTTCCTCCAAGCTCAAACGATTCTGTGTTTCTATGATTCTGTAACTATCTTGTATTTACAAAGATAGGTAACTGATGTTAATTCTGAATCATCAATTTGTAATCTAAGCAGAAAATATTTAATCTAAACTTAGAAACTTTTATACTTGATGGAAAGAGAAAAAAAGCTTTAAGCAAGTGAATTATGCTTTCTCAATAAACACATTAAAATAGATCAAATTAACTTAACTGAAAGTATTACCTAAGTGAAAAAGTTTCCATGCATTGGAAATATTTCTGTCTTTGATAGTTAGGTCTGGCAAAGTTTTAAGAAGTGTTACTTTCATAAGATTTTAAATTGCAGCCTGACAACAGTGACTTGGATGACATCCGATAAAAGAATTTTCACTCCTTTCTGAATAAAACTGTGTATGGAGATGTATATTGTAGGTATGTGTATTATCTTGAGTAAATGTATGGCATATATATTTGTGGTTTCCTCTACTATCTGTTGTTGCAATGAGCACATATGTTTCAGTATTTTACCTTAAGTCTGGTTTGAGTGTTTCAGAGGTTAAGTGAAAATGTAATCAAATACAGCCTTTTGATTCTCTTCCAAATATTTACTCAGAATTTACTCAGAAGACAGTGAATATATCTTAATATTATCTCTGGAATATATTCTGCATTGAGTGAAAATCAGAAAAGAAATTTTTATCTCTATCACCTTGAGGAAGCAGATTATAGTTTTTTTGTTTGTTTGTTTGTTTGTTTGTTTGTTTTTTGCTAAAGCACCTGCTTTATTGTATGTCCTTCTTTACTCTCTAGGAAATCACACTAAAAATGTTTTCTCTTAAATATAACTTCCTTTTTAATTTTTTTTTTCTATTTTGTACCACAGAATCTTATGAAAGTTCACTGAAAGGACATATATGGTGTCAATACTTGAGTGTCCTGATGGTTGAAAAGCTGGACATGAGCCAGCAGTGTGTGCTTGCAGCCTGGATAGGCCAACAGTATCCTGGGATGCATCAAAAGACAGATGGTTAGCAGGGCCTCTTCTACTTTGCCCCTGTGAGACCTGGAGTACTGCATCCAGGTCTTGGGCCCCCAGCAGGGGAAAGGCATGGAACTGCTGAAGTGGAAGGGAAGATGATCAAAAGGTTGGAGCACTTCTCTTATGAAGAAAGGTTGAGGAAGCTGAGCTCGTTTAGCTTGGAGAAGAGAGAGCTTTAGGGAGACCTCATTGTAGTCTTCCACTACTTGAAGGGAACTTACAGGCAGGAGAGATACTGACTTTTTATACTGTTAGGTAGTGGGAGGACAAGGGGGAATGACATTAAACTAAAAGAGCAGAAAATTGGATTAGATGTTAGGAAGAAATTCTTTACTTGAGATGATGATGCACTGTAACTGTAACCCCATTCTTGAAGGTGTTTAAGGCCAGATTAGTTGGAACACTGGGCACCCTGATCTAGTCTCTGATCCACTGGCTGGCAACCCTGCCCACTGTAGCAGAGTTGGAACTGGATGATTTTTAAAGTCCCTTTCTATCTAAGCCATTCCATGATTCCACACTAATACAACAAAGCAAACCACATCACAGTGCTGTTGATTGCAGAATGACAATTCCCTAAAGCTTTTGTTAAGAATGAACAATAATAGGAAAATATTTTTTCTTCCCCTTATTATATAAATTGCCTGTAATATGGATAGGCTTACTCTGCAGTAGTTTTAATCAAGTTGCTTGTAAATATAGCTGTGAAGACACTGAAGCGTGAATGCAGTAGGTCAGAAGCCAGAGACTATTCCTGTAGCTGCTGATTCATATTTAAAAGGAGGCTGATCCTCAGACATACTGTTTCCATGCTTACCTTTCTCATTCACTTAAAGATGTCTCCATGAATGTCTCCTTATACTGCAATGATGTCTTATGTCTGAGTGGACATCTATTTGAAAATATAAGAAAACCACTTAAGTAGAAATTGTGAATCTGAGGGCAAAAGTATCTGCAAGATTTTATGCCTTTAATTGTTGTATTGTCAAAAATAGAAGGGAAGCCAATTACAAGAACATTCCTCTCCACTCTTCATGTATTCTACCTCGACTGACAAAAGGGTATGTTCTTTTTTTTTTTTTTTTAACTTTGTTTCAAATGGAGTTGATGAAGTCACACTTTTCTGTCTTTTTGTCTGATCATCTCTACTCAACAGTAAAAGTTGATTATTTTAGCTATATGTAGCAAAAATTTAGCATAGAGTGGGAAAGCATGAGGAACAAGTTTATTGAAAACATACAGAATAATGACATATTGATATCCTCATTGAAATAAAACAATTGCAATCTGAGTTCAACAACATAGATGCTCAATAATCTTACAGGGGAGTGACTTAGGTAATGAAAATTTTAATATCCTTATAGCATCAAAATTATATACATATCTATAATATTTTTTCTTCCCTACTCATATGGCAAATGTTTCTGCTTGGCTTTGGAGAGACAATTTATATTTGCATGCAATCATCCTGAATGGATACTTTCTTGAAGCTCTCTGTCCAGTGCAAAGTCCCTCTCTTTTGAGGCTAACAGATATGCTATAATCGGTGCTGCTTATTTTGAGTTCCATTTCACTGCTCTCTCCACAATAGCTATTTCAAAATATTATTGTGATTCATGTTACATTATGAGTATCATATCTGATTAAATCTCTGTGGCAAAATTCCTTCTTTACAAATAGATTTGAATTAGGCCATATGGTTATCAGATAATGAACACATTCTCCAGGTCAAGTGTATGTTGCATTCAAGGGTGGATATTTTTAAACTGGACAGGAAAACCTTCAAATGTTATTTCATTTTAAATGAAGTCATTATAAATGTGATGTGGTTTTTGTTGTTATGTTTTGTTTGTTTGTGTGGTTTTATTCTATTTTATTTTTTTCTTCCTTGTCCATGTTCCAAACAAGACACACATGCTACAAATTGAACTGGAGCAGAAATCCAGGTATGAACTCCATATACTATATAGTTTTCATCTGTCACTAAATGTCAATGGTTTACAGGCTGGTTCTGCCCAGTTCCGTGACTAGTGGAACCCACAGAAACCCATGGGGACCCATGGACACACACCCTGGGAAAGGGGAAAAGGGAAAAAGGGGAAAAGGAGAGAGAGAAATGGGCCTAAAAACAAAACAGTAGCAATGATCTGAAGAGAAACAAACTAATTTACTAAACAGGATATAAGAATGCAAGATAACACACTATAATACAATATAATTGGAATTGAAGATAATAAATCAAATAAAATGAAAGTGTCCAAAAAACAAGGCCTCACTCTAATGCTGATGCGAGATGTCTAGTCAGGCCGAGCAGAAGAGAAAAGAGAGAAGATCAAGTTATCTGTGAACAGTTTTTATCTTTCTCTCTGAACAGAAAATGGACACAAAGTCCTCTGTGGTATGTAGTATGTAGTTCTTATCTTCTGAGAACTAGGTACCCGGAACTATCCACAACCCATGGAACTGGAGCATTAACTCTTTAACTCCCAGTGCACTACATGATGTCATGATGTGGAATACTGATAACAAAAAAAAAAAAAAAAAAAAAAAAATCATAAAACCATGACACTAAAAAAAATTAAAGAAATCCTTTATTTTTCTGAGTCTTTCTTTATTTTCTAGCTATCTTTGGAGACAGAGGGTAAAAATTACTTTAAGAGAGAGCAAACTGAGGTTCCCTTCTTCAGAAGAAATAATTAGGTAAGAAATAGATGAAGAACTCATTAGGTGTTAGAGTTTTGCTTACAAAACAATACTGTGTTAAAAAATTAACATTTAACAAATGTTCTTGCTATTTTTGGAAGGAATATAGACTGCTGTAGAACTGCTGGATCTTAAGTCAATGTCTCTGTGTAATGAAGACAGTGCAAAATAGGCAGGCTGTTCTAAATATTTTCTTCACATATTTTTACTTATCTGCTAATTCAGATTATCCTTGGTTCCTTATAAAAAAAAATGAGACCAAAAAATAAAAGATCACAATGTTTTTTTCTGCATGAGCATAGAAGAGATACAGCCTTGACCCTGAATAGCAGAGAATTAAAAATCCAGATTTTAGGAACTTGGTGAAGGCTGACAGAACACTGAAAGTTAAAATGCTTTCTCCTCCCTTTAAATTTGCCTTGGGGAAAGCTCCCAACTCTCAGATTGTTAGACTACATAAACTTTGAAAATGCAAATGTTGTAGAGAATTTTTTATTGTGAGAAACAAGTTTAAAGAAGAATAAGTAAAGGAATATTGGCAGTTTAATCAAGAAAATAAATTAAAATTATAACACTAGACAATGCAACTACTAAGGACAGAAAGCATGGAAAAGAAGAAACTTTGGTAAAATACCGACTCTCCAATTATTTATATTACAGGAAGTAAGTATGCAAAATATAGAAAAAGAGGTCAAATTATTAAGGACAAATGCGTGTTGAAAAAATTGTAAAAGACCAAGATAAAAAGTAGGACACAACTAGCAAGAGTCATAAAGAGCAACAAAATCACATTAGGTAAATGCTTTAGTATCAAGAGGAATATAAAGGTAAAAGCTGATCTGTTACTCAGAGTGTAGAAAGAGCTGATGATACCAAGAATGCCAAAGTGTTTAATGTTCCTGTTGGCTTGAGATTTTGCTAAAAAGTTTGCCTGAGATAAGACAGCTGACACATACTCAACAAGAAAGGGGTAAAGATTCAGTCAGAAGTAACAGATAGTTGAATAAAGAATCATAGAATCACACAGTCACAGAATCATAGAATCTTACAATCATAGAATCACGGAATCATAGAATGGCTTGAGTTGGAAAGAATCTTGAAGACCATCTAGTTCAAACTCTGCATGCCACTGGCAGTCTCGCCAGTGACTAAATCAGGTACTAGATCAGGTTGCTCATTGAGCTTGTCCTTGAACATCTCCAGTGCTGGGGCATCCACAGCTTCCCTGGGCAACCTATTCCAGTACCTTCAGAGTGAACATTTTCCTGTTAATATCTAACCAAAATATCCCTTCATTTTGTTCATGTGGCCCCACTTCTTAAGGTTGTCCAGGACCCTTCAAATGGCACCCTTTCCTTCTGTTTGGTCAATTGCATCATTCAGTTTGGTGTCATCTGCAAAATTCCTGAAGGTTCACTTGTTCCCACTGTCTATGTCACTGATGAAAACGTTAAAGAATATCGGTTCCATGACAGACCCCTGGGGGACATCACGCATTACCAGCCTCCACCTGGACATAGAGCCATTGACCACAACCTGGTTGCAAGCATCCAAACAATTATTTATCCACTGAATAGTCCACCCTTCAAAACCATATCTCTCCAGTTTAGGGAGAAGGATGAGGTGTGGGACAAGAATACCCATAACAAGTTCTATTATAAACTTGATGCTTTGTATTGGATAATCCAATTGAATTTTAACTCAGTTCCTGAAGACTTACAGAATTCGTGGAAGATGAGGAAGTTTTGGAGGGCTGGAAAAAAAAGGAAATCACAGTTCTTGTCTTCAAAATGGTGGAAGAGAAGGAATGCAGAATTATAAGCAAGACAGCTTAACTTCAATTATTTTCATTAAATGCTGAAACAAATACTAAATATATGTGTATATAGGCATCTGAAGATAATGAAAAGTAGAATAATTGTATTTCTACAATATGTGTATATCATCACATATTTATTGGGAGCAAAGCTTATCAGAATAATCTAAATTCCTTTCTGTGATAAGATGACAAACCTTACAGATGAAGGAAAAGAAATATATATGCTGTGTTAGCTATAAGCTATAAGTTAGTTATAAGTATATAAGATCTTTTGAAATCACTTTACATGACACATCTGAGTAAAAGATAAGAAGGTGATAACTACTGAAAAGTGACAGTTATTACTGAAAGCTGATCAGAATTGCCCAGAAAATCTTTAGCAATGATTATCAAATTGGAGAGTAGTTTTAGACAGATTCTGCAGAGGTCTTTCCTATGTCTTGTACTATTCCATATTTCCATTAATGTTTTATGTTTTGAAATACAGAAAAGAATTATTTTGACAAATGATCGATTGGAAAAGTGATGAGAAAACAGAGAAACTGATGAAATGCAATAAAGAGTGTTCTGAAGTATTCTACCTCTCTACTCTGTACTGGTGAGACTTCACCTGGCCTACTGTATCCAGATGGGGTATCCTTGGTACAGGGGAGACATGGACCTTCTGGAGTGCCATAAGAATGCTCCAAGAGACTGAAAACTTCCTGTATGAGGATAGACTGAGAGAGCTGGGGCTGGTCGCCCTGGAGAAGAGAAGGCTTCAAGATGATCTAGTAGCTGCCTTTCAGTACCTAAAGGGGGCTGTAAGAATGAAGGGGACAGGCTCTTTATCAGAGCCTGTTGTGACAGGAAAGGATTCCAAACTAAAATAGGGGAGATTTAGATTGGATATAACAAAAAATATTTTTTTTACAGTAAGGATGGTGAAGCACTGGAACAAATTGCACAGAGGCAGGAGTTGTGGATACCCCGTTCCTGGAGACATTAAGATCAGGCTGGACAGGGCTCGGAGCAACCTGGTCTAGCTGCAGGTGCCCTTGTTCATTGGAAGGGATTTGGACAAGATGACCTTTAAAAGTCCCTTCCAACTCAAACAATTCTATCGTTCCATTGTTTTTTAGACTGGGGCAAAAGTTAGCTTAGAAAAAACAGAGGCATGAAAATGCTCTAAAGGAAAGTATCTGGGTGACGTAGTGGCTCCTAAATTAAACTTGAATGAAATGCATAATGTTCTTCAAAATCTGGGAATATAGGCACAGAAGTGCTGTGCTTATGTTATATAAATTAATATTTCTGCACTTCCTCCTGTCTCTAATTATGCTGGAAACAGTGGAATGATCCAGTTTTGTTTATGGATTTCAGATGAAAATAAATCACATGGAGAGAGAGCCTGAAGTCCATGGTAGTGTAGTGAGATTGGGCTTTACAAGTAAGAGAGGCTCTTGAGTGTGTTGTTTTGTACCATCACATATAGAACAATTGCAACCACAATTATGAAACACACTTCATTTGCTTTCATTCAAGAATTATATTTTTCACCACAAACAAAATGCAAGTATACTTCTAAATCTGCCATTTGTGCACACAATGCTGAATTTTTAGTTAAATTAAACAAAACCATGGTTACTTACTTCTCAAAAGTTGCGTTCAAGACAAGTAATTACTTTTGTGTGTGTGTGTTTCTGATTATTTTCTTGATGGGCAGCTGTCTAGAAGACTGACATTTGGCTGGAGGCAGTTTCCACCTGCATATCTTTCATATCAAGCAACAATGAAAGGATGAAACAACTCATCTAAGGTTTCAAGATATATATCTATTTTCTGCAGAAAATCAGTTCATATTGTATGTTGTCCTTATTTTTCTGTCTTTCCTCTCACTTGAACTTCATGTCAAACTTTAGTTTGCCATATCAAAGAAAACTTTCTCCAGACATTAAAAAAGATTTTTTTTTCATATTACTTTGTACATTCAGATCTAATCTTGACTGTATAACAAAAGCTGATTATTGTTGGGACTCTTATAGCAGTGTCCTTATTACGAGCATGTTCTGTTTGCTCAAGTCTCTCATTTCTTGAAGGCACAGTTGTTCTCCGAGTAATGTTGTAATGGTTTGCTTCATGCTGATTAGCAGCAGGGTTGTTGAAAAGAGATTAGGGAGCTCCATCATTAGGAAAAAAAAGATACTGATTACTAGTCTTGAATAAGAATACTTATTCTGAAAAAGTAAGATTATGTTTCATGCATTAATATTCATAGCTGGTGGTATAATTAATTCTATTTGTCCTATACATTATTGTCTGGCTCTTCATGGAAAGAGAGCTTAAGTTCAAAGAGAAGCCCATCCTTCATCACAAACTATAAATAATACCTGCTGGATCTTATGTGTTTTCAGAAGCAAAATAAGACAAATAATACATGAGTTTTATTCTTGCGAAAAAAAGACAAAATTATGACACTAAGGGTCAAGAAACAAGGATGATAACATGCTAGTAATCTCACCAGCACCAGAATTATAATTAATACTGTTCAGTTTCTAGTTTCTTATTCCAGAAGTATACTTCAGAGTATGATTGTACTAATTATGGTCATGCTCAATAAAGATACATATTCAAAGTCTTTGAATTATTTTATGCTATGGGAAAAAAAGGAAAAAATATATATATTTTGAAATATCAGTAATAAAATATGCTAGGAACTGCATGAATATGAAACAAAATATGATAAAATTCTGATAAGACAAACCAGTGGAAGATCCCTTCTGTTCAGCGTTGGTGAGGCCTCAACTACAGTGCTGTGTTCCATTCTAGGCTCCCTTGTACATGAGAGACATGGAAATGTAGGAAAGAGTTCAAGCAAAGGGCTAAAAAGATGGTTAAGGATTTTCTCCTCTGAGAAGAAGCTGAAAGAGCTGTGACTGTGGAGCTTGGAGAAGAGAAGGCTGAGGAGGGATCTCATCAACACCTATAAATATCTGAAGGAAAGATGCAGAGAGGCTGGAGTCAGACTCTATTTAGTGGTATCCAGTGCCAGGACAGGAGGCATTGAGCACAAATTGTAGGACAGAAGGTTACATCTGAACACCAGCAGGTATTTCTATGCTGTGATAGAGCACTACCACAGGTTGCTCAGAGAGTCTCCTCTTTGGAGACCTTAAAAAGCCAACTGGGCATGGTCTTAGAAAACATGGTCTAGGTGTCCTCACTTGAGCAGAGGAATTAGGCAAGAAGACCTCCAAAGATCCCTTCCTGCTTTAAACATTCTCTCTTTCTCCAATTCTGTGTTCTGATGGGATTTTCTTCTGTTTATAAATAGAAAAGCAAAATGTTTGAAGTCTGGTGACTTTAAAAGATTTGCTTGTTTGTTGTTGTGTTTGTTTTTTTACAGAACTGACATATCTCAGGAAAAAAAAACAAACAAGCAAACAAAAAAAATCTGACATAAAAGTAGAAACCGTTTTTTTTTTTTTTTTTTTTTTGAAAAGACAAAGTTAAATGATTACATTAAACAGAAAACAGAAAATGGCTGTGCAAGGGAGTTGAACCAGAAATTATGTAGTCAAGCGAAGCTTCAGAAATACTTCTACAACTCTAATTCCTTGTGGAATAACTGAAAAATCTTATACTGCATCACCGTGTCACAAGGTATTAAGTGAGAAGTTTAACTTTTACAAGCTCTGAAAGGAAGAGCATTAGCAGGATTTTGAAGTGAGGTTTATGTGCCTAAGCACAGCTAGAACTTTAAGATCAGTGATGATAGATAGCAAAATCAGTATTTTTTAGCTATTTAGGGAAAATAAAAGCATAGGAGAAATATGAAACCAAGATGAATAAACTTTCTATGATGTGAGTAGAATATGTCAAATGGTCACTCATCAATTTCCAGAGATCTGAAGGAACTCAGATCTGAACCATTTCACTTAAATACTTTTTCCAGCAAGCTGAGACAAGAGACTAATTTGAAAACCACCTTCTAGGGGCTGAGCAAGACCAGAGAAAGAAAACTGTGCTAAAACAGAAACAGCGGCTTATATGGCATTGCTAGTTTGAAACAAGATGAGTCTGCTAGGCAGGTAGAGTTGAATTTTAAGTACAGACAGCTTTTGTGGGAATTCTATTCCATGGATCCCAAGATGTCTTCCTCCAATCCAAGCTCAGTTATACTTTGTGATTTATGTTAACAAAACATGTTAATATTTACTTTTATATGGAAATATATTTAAAAACAGAACAGAACAAAACCAGAAACATTTCACCAGAACAATATATGACCGTGTGTATAACTCCAGGTAAGTGAACCCAATATTGTCCCTAATGAATGTGTAATATGCCACTCCATCCATTCTGATCCTACTATTATTACTATTTACTAACACTTATTACTATTATTATAATCATTGCTATTATTGTTGCTGTTATTATTTCCTGACACTTTAACTATACCAGAACGATCTTCTTTTTTGTTGTTGTTTAACTTGTTTAACTTTACTTGTCATGTTAGAACAAAGTTAGCTCAATCTCTCTGAACTGTATTTATGTCTGCATATTTGTGCATGTTCATACATGTCTGTGTTTTTGTATCAGGCTTGCAAAGACACAGAAATGATCATGACCTTTCCTATTTTAAATTAAATGGGAATTATTGTTAGAGACCAAATGCTGGTGTCACACAGCAGACAGGCAGAAGTTTCTTTCTATATGATCCTGATGTAATCACACCTGTAAGAATAAGTTAAGTTTTGGGAACCTCAATATCACACACATACTAGCACATCAGAGGGAGTTCAGGAAAGTCCAACAGCAACAAAAAAGATTAAGTGCTTGAAAGGAATGCATAAAGAAGTAATCACAGTGTGGTTGAACAATGACTAATATGGCAACAGACTAAAGCATGTGAAGGAAGTAAATCTCAACAGATTTTTTTTTTATTTTTTTATTTTTTATTTTGTTCAGTTCAGAAAGCTAGAAAAAAGAAGTTACACAGTAACAATGATTGCATACAAGATGTTGAGAGTTCTGATGATTTTTTTTGTCTTTCTGGTGCTTGTAAATAACTACCAGAAGGTTTTGGAATCATAGAATCATAGAATCACTAAGGTTGGAAAAGACCCACAGGATCATCCAGTCCAACCATTCACCCATCACCAATGGTTCTCACTAAACCATGTCCCTCAACACAACATCCAAACGTTCTTTGAACACCACCAGGTTCGGTGACTCCACCACTTTCCTGGGCAGCCCATTTCAGTGCCTGACCACCCTTTCAGAGAAGCAGTATTTCCTAACGTCCAGCCTGAATCTTCCCTGGCGCAGCTTGAAGCCATTTCCTCTAGTACTACCACTAGTCACACAAGAGTTTTTTTCCCTTCCCTCTTCCTCTTCCTCTTCCTCTTCCTCTTCCTCTTCCTTTCCTGTTCTATGCTTTCTAGTCTTTTCATCTTTTCAGAGATGACTGAGAGCAGGATTAGAATGAAATTGACATTTTTTGATGTATTCAGTTTGATCCCATGAACTTTGATATGTACGGTTTGCTTCAGCAGTCACTAAAACAACCGTCATCTAATTGGTTTTCTGCTACTTTTGGTAATGCTTGACTACTATATACTTTGCTATTAGAGCTGGAGTCTTAGGTAGTCTGTCAGTAAAACTTGTTGGGTAGGAAAAGTTCTGAGTACTTAATGCTTTTTCATATCCAGTATAGCTAGATGTCTGCCACACTCACCAGCAGACCATCATCTTCATTTACTTTCCTTTTATTTCTCTATCTACCTGTGGAATTGTTACCCTTAACATCACCTATCATTGTGGCTGTTTAACACAGACAGCTAAGTTCCACCAAGTCATTCTCTCACTCCCCCTGTTCCAAAGAATAAAGGGAGAAAATATGATGGTAAAAAGGTCATGGATTGAAGGAAGAATTAAACAGAAGAAAGAAAAAAAGAAAGGAAGAAAGAAAGGCCATGTGGAAGGAAAAGGATATGACTATTATCCTCCGTCTTCCATCAGCAACCAACGTTCAACCACATCTTGGGAAGATGAGGAGTTGCTCAGGAAGGCGCATATTCTCATAAGGAGAACCTTTCTTCTTCCACTTCCTTGGCTTTTATTGCTGTTCATGGCATCATACAACATGGAATATCATTTTAATCATTTTAGCTCAAATATCCTGATGATGTCTTCTCCACATCTCTTGCTCATCATCAACATACTGGCCTCTGAGAGGGAGGTTGGAGAAACAGCTTTGATATGGTACCAACACTACTCAGCAACAACCAAAACATTGGTGAGATATCAACACTGTTCTAGCAACAAGTGCACACGGCAGCACTGTATGGTCTGCTAGGGAAAAAGCTAACTTTATCTTAGCCAGATTCAAGAGAGGCATTTTCAACTCCAGCTGAGCTTTAGCATACCTATTTTAAGAGAAACATGGACATGCTGGAAAGTGTTCAGTGTAGGGCTACAAAAGTGATGCAGGGATTGGAGAAACTCTCCTATATGGAGAATAAAAGCTGGAGCTTTTTAGCCTACAGAAGAGTAACGTAGAGTTCATCAATAACTATAAATACCCAGAAGGAAGGTGCAAAGACTCTTCTCAATGATGCCCAGTGCCTGAAAAAGATGCAGTGTCTGTCTCAACTCAGGAGATTTCCACTGAACTTCAAGAACTTCTATGTTGTGTGTGACAGAGCACTGGCACAGACTGTGCAGACAGGCTGTGGAATCTCCTCCTTGGAGATCTTCAAAAGCCACATGATGTGGTCCTGGGCAATCTGTTTTCAGTGGCTCTGCTTGAGCAAGGTGGTTGGACAAGATGACCTCTAGAGGTCCCTTCCAACCTCAACTACTCTGTGATTCTTACCCTAGAGATGTAGGTGCTCTTATATTCTCTAGCATCACCATGTCCACTGTCCATGTTCTTTTTTTTCTTGAGCTCATCCAAAGTTTCTCTGTTGCCTCAACTGGCCTCCTAGCACACCTTGATTTTCTTCACATGGGAATAGACCCTCTGGAGTTTTGAGGAGATTTTCCTTGATGAAAATTCCATCCCATTATTCTCTTTGCTATTCAGGTTAATCTTCTGTGGGATATTGTGTGAGAGTCCCCTGAAAAAGTTGAATTTCATCCTTACATTTCTTTCAGAAGCACAAGTTCACTATTCTGCCACACAGAAACAGTGCATGAAAAGAAGTCATCTCATTGAAAATAAAATAGGTCAGATCAGATGTATCTTTAATCTCTGAAGATATTCCACCAGTTCTTTAAAAACAAACTAACAAAAAACAACAAACAAAAACACCTTTGTATACATTGTGCTCATAGATCTTATCAAGAAATAAAATTTATAGTTATGAAATTCTAATAAAATTGTTTATTTGGATATTATATTTATTCACAAATTAAATCTTAGGCAATAGATGGCACTTCTACAAAGTAATATTAATTTAAATGCCAATTATAATTATACTATAAGAAAAAAAAAGTACAAGTGTATCAACATTCTTTGGATAGTATTAAATATTTATTACAACTATAAAATCTTATTAAGATATTACAACATTTTGAATAATATATTCACATTTAGATAGCCATAATAAAATCTCAGAAAACAGATCAATTTTTGGCATCTGCCATAATCTTTCAAAATTGTTGAATTTGAAAAGATGATCGTTATCTCTAAAGGATGTATTTATTTACTTATCCTTGTAGACTAATTTTAGTTCTCCAATGAATATCTTACTGATACACTAAGAAAGGTAACTTTGTTGACTTATACAAACTCCAGGTTCATTATGCATAAAAAAAAGGTTTGCATTAGTTTTAAATTATCCAGTTGTTTATTTTATGTCTTCATATTCATCAGATACCTGCTTCTGTGTGTAAAAGAACTCAAACATTTGTGAGATATTCAATCTATCTCAACTGAAACCAGGACAACTGGATATAATCTTGTTCAATTTTTAAAAATAGTTATGATTTATGAACAGAAAAGTAAATAGTAGTGGAATGAATGTTCCCTTCATTTGCTTGTTTCTTTTATTTGTTTGTTTGTTTGTTTATTAACATGCCTAATGACTCATGAGAAGGGCCCAAGGAGCTGGGATGAAATATAGAATTAGGGCAGCTGACCTAAAGTGGACAAAGTGATACTCCATACAAGATGATATCATGCTGAAGGACAGTTTTGAAGTTGGTGTTAGTTCATCTCTCTTCTGCTGCTTAGGGTGCTAGCTGGGCATCAGTCAGGTGGTGGTGAACAGCTGTGTAGTACTCAGCCACTTGCTGAGTGAAATCACAACAGTCATTCTGGTGCCCAAATATGAGACTGGTGTGACCACAAGACTGGCTGTGAAGGCTGTGGCACCCACAGGACCTGTTAGAAGTGTTAGAGTAACCGAAGGATCTGTCAGAAAAAGTCAGAGCAACTGCAGGGCCCATCACAGGCATTGGAAAAACCGTGGAGTCTCTTGTGGGAGTTGGAACAGCCACAGGCACAGTCACAGAAGCTGGAATAACCGCAGGGCCTAACACAGGAGTGGGATTGACTACATGGCTTGTCTCAGGAGATGGAGCAACCACAGGGCCCATTGAAGGAATTGGAGAAAACAGAGAACGTATCACAGAATTTGGAGCAACCACAGAGCTCACTGCAGGAGCTGGAGCAATCTCAGGACCAGTCACAGAAGCTGGAGTAGCCACCGGGCTCATTGCGTTGTCATCAGATCCAGAGGTATTCTTTTCCCCTTGAAGAAGCTGAAGTGTTGAACAGAACCCAGTAGGAATAGTCCAGGCCCCAGCATGCTGCAGTGATTTGTATTTCTTTAGGATTGCCAGGGAGACAGCAGACCTTTTCCAAATATTCTACCAGTGTTCCAGAATTCTGCAGTTTTTCAGAGGTGATATTCCACATCACTGGGGATATTCCCATCACTCTAGGCAGCTGTCCATGTCATCCCTCACTCCCTGCCACTCACAACTATCCTGCATCAGGGCATATCTCTGGGTGATATTCTAAACTAATTTTTCAATCTTTTAATTCTTTTAAACTTTTACTCCGGGCTATGTTTTTCTCTGTGGTTGTACAACAGGAGTATCCACTGACAACAACAACAAAAAAAAGGTATGGGATGGATACCAAAAGAAAATGAAAAAACAAAACAAACAAAACCTGTAAAATATTTTTTGTTGTTCTGATTTTTTTTACCTTTGTCATTTTTACCTTACTATTTCAGAAAAACATTTTTTAGAATGTTCTAATAAATAAGTTTGACACTGTATCTTTGAAAAAAATAAGAATCTGAATAAAATTACATTTTGTCTCTATAATTAAAGAAAAAGAATAAGAATATGTATTTCAAAAAAAAATGTCTAAACTTTTAAAAATCACATTCATGATACATAAATATTGAAAACATATTATTGATTTTGAAATGCTGTTGTTAAGTTTGGTAGAATTTCCAAATAGTTAGTCTTTGACTCATTGCTATCACTGAAGTAATTCGCTCAGGAAAAGACCTAGAACTAGAGTTAGATTTAATTCTTAACAGTAAATAAGAAATTCTTCTATTCATTTTTATAAAATTTAAATTTGTTTATTGATTCTTTCTTGTCTAACTGGAATTTAAACCACTTTTTACTCTAAAATACTCTATTTCCTTTCTGTAAGGACTTGATTGAAAATTGTTATAAGAAACTCAATAAATTGATAATAAAGGATTTTTTATTATTAAGTAATTCTAATTTATGACAAATCAGCTAATAAGATGTACTGAAGTGTAATGGTGAAGAAAAATCTACAGCAAAACACTTGTCCAGGAGTATGATATTCTTTATTTACAAACTTTAGAAAATATGAATAGGCACAATTCTTGTGGCACTGATTTTATTTTCTTCTGAGATAACTCTTTAGCATACATAGTCTGGTGTGACCTTGAGATGCAGCTCTCTGCCATACATCTGCTGCAATGTTTTTCTCTCTAGGTTTTTATTTTATTTTTTGACAATATTTAAGATATGCTTTATCTTTAGGAGGTGCTTTGCTCTATACATATAGCAGTTAATTTTCTCTCTCTGTAATAGCAGTAAAACAAAAATAGAACTCTGTTTTCAGTTCTTTTCTGAAACAAACTCAATAAGAATTCAGTGACACCTGTGTATACTATTAGAACAAAGACTTTAGACATTTTTGTTTTTTACTAATCATATAAAAATGTATGAATTTATTTATTTAAATTAATAGAATAGCCAAAATATTCTATTTACATATCAAAGTTGGGTGGTTTTAGAATGAAGTTACACAGAATATAGCTTATTATAGATATGTTGAAAACAAAACAAAAGAAAATCAATCAAACAAACAAACAAACATTAACTCTCAAAGCCTGAAAGATCTGTTTTTATAGCTAAGGCTTCAGAAAATGCATAACATAAACTACTATGCTTGGCTTCCATGTAAATTCTGGGGCATTTTATGTTGTATACTTATTTACGTATTCCAGTCAAGTCAGAAGAAATTATTGATCAGCTTTAACTGATGACATGCCCATGAAGTCATCAACAAATATTGGTGTCTAATTCTTATGTACGTGCGGATGTCTGAGATAATGGATTATGGTGCAGTGGTCTTGATACATAAGATTTTGAATATATTTGTTTAGATGTTAGATGCATTCTGAGAGATTAATAATCTAATTTTTTCCTTTTTTTTTTTTTTTTTTTTTGGTTCATGCTTAAATGCTTCGGCAGCATTAATAAAGTATTGTTTCCAACTTACCTGGGGAACTTTGGGATGTAAATGTTACACCAAGCCTAGTAAATGATTTTTCTTGAAGCTCTATATATTGATACCTTGTAAACTTCATATAGCTCAGCTCCTGGAAATCTGATATAGATTACCTGCACAGTAATTTTCACTGGAAACACATACAGAAACTTTGAAATTTTTGTTAATACTAAGCCAAAAAGCAAAACAGCATGCAAATATCTTTCTCTAAATAGTATTTTTCTATAACATGGTTGTAAATATTTCTACCTATAATTCACTCTTGAAATCACATGGTTTCTAATACAATTTGAAGCTGACTATAAAGACATTTTTACCCTCGTTAATTACTAGGATTTGACAGGAAGTTTAATGAACTGTCATTATGTGGGGGGGGGGGGGGGGGGGGGGCGGAAGAAGTTCTGTCTTTGTTAGTACTGTCCATTAGATACAGCATTGCTATACATAGCCCAGTGTGGTTTTAACTAGATTCAGTGCATCAGAGTACTCATTTTCACTCTTGTAAGAATTTTGGATAAATTATCAGATGGTATTATTGAATCTCCTGACAAGCAGACCATTAGAAAACAAAGCTAGTAAAATCAGTATCTTTACCAGTGACCTCCTTAGGTCATAAAAACAATTCAGTCTGACTGACTTAGCATGGAGTTTGCATCCTTGATAACATATTTGACAGCTCCTTTAGACTCATGTTCATTCTGCAGGAAGAATATAGAATGTTACATAGGCCCATCACAGAGCCACTGTGCCTTGTCCATGCTGGTAATGATCTGACTGACAGTTGGTGACATATTGTGCATCCATGAGGACATAAGAATGTTCACACAGGGGATGCTGTTAACCTTTCCTATGATTGTCTCTATAAATAATAAGCAAATACAGTGGGATTATATTGATTAGACTAATGACAATGTTGATGATGTGTAGTAATCTCCTTTAAGAGCTCATTCAACTTCTTGATTAAAATTATTCAGCAATCTAGAATGAACAGGATTCTTTTTTTTTTCTTTTCTTTCCTTTTTTCCTTTTCCTTTTTATTTTTCCTTCTCTCTTTCCCCCCTTCTTTTTCCTTTCTCTTTTCTCCTTTCTTCTTTATCTTTTCTCCTAGCTCTTTCCCCTTCCTTTCTCTTCCCCTCCCTTCCCTTTCTTCCTTTTCTTTTCTTTTCTTTTCTTTTCTTTCTTTTCTTTTCTTTTCTTTTCTTTTCTTTTCTTTTCTTTTCTTTTCTTTTCTTTTCTTTTCTTTTCTTTTCTTTTCTTTTCTTTTCTTTTCTTTTCTTTTCTTTTCTTTTCTTTTCTTTTCTTTTCTTTTCTTTTCTTTTCTTCTCTTCTCTTCTCTTTTCTTCTCTTTTCTTTTCTTCTCTTCTCTTTTCTTCTCTTCCCTTTCCTTTCCTTTCCTTTCCTTTCCTTTCTTTCCTTTCCTTTCCTTTCCTTTCCTTTCCTTTCCTTTCCTTTCCTTTCCTTTCCTTTCCTTTCCTTTCCTTTCCTTTCCTTTCCTTTCCTTTCCTTTCCTTTCCTTTCCTTTCCTTTCCTTTCCTTTCCTTTCCTTTCCTTTCCTTTCCTTTCCTTTCCTTTCCTTTCCTTTCCTTTCCTTTCCTTTCCTTTCCTTTCCTTTCCTTTCCTTTCCTTTCCTTTCATTAAAGCATATGCACAAACTCATGTGATTAGAGCTTATGACCAATGATGATGAAAATAATGATAATTTCTGCTTGATTTTTTTTTCTTATGCTGCTAAGCACTAGCCCTATTGCTGTATTGCTGGAGGAAGACAGTAAGCAATTGTAATTTCTGAGTTGGATGAGTGTTTTTTTTGTTTGTTTGTTTGTTTTTTTTTGTTTTGTTTTTTTGCTTGAAAATACTTTCATCTGCATTTCTTATCCTTTGGAGAAGATCTTTGGACCTTTCTGATTTGAAGTTCTTTGGAGAACTTCAAATGAGAAAGGAAATTTCATGGCAGGTTTTATTTTAAAACTAATCTTTAAAATAATTGACATTTGAAAAATGAGATTAAGTTCTTCTGTATTTTGCACATTCTTTATTGCCCTATATACCACCACCGATGAATATAAGAAATTATAATGAGTAATTATGTTTTCTGTATTACAGTGGGATCTACAATATGGTTTTCATAATAGGACAGCATAAAATGAAGCAGTTTAACAGAAAATAAGTAAAAAGATCCACATTAAATATTATTTTATTCATGATGCACAATGATGAGAATTCTGAATTTTGGATTCTATAGTTTAGGAACAAAAATGTAGCTCTTGTCTTCCATTAGTTTGATATTTGAACATAAGAGGCTGGAAAGGTATTAACATATAAAGCATCCATCAGATTAAAGAGACACTTTCAACCAGGACTGAAGTCACTGGTGATTGGTCACTTTTACAGAGGTTCTCTGTTTATACATCTAATAGCATGGGACTCATTTTCTTTTTCAATTATTAACTATAGTCAGTAAAGTTGAAAAAGTACAAGAGCAGTCATGTATCACAGTATAAACTTAATAAGTTGAGTCGACCTTGAAGTGAAGAAGAGCAGAGGAGACATAGGGTCACTCTTTTTTCAGAGAAAGGGAAAGGACTTTTGGGTCGTCCCTACTTTCTTGGTCACTGGCTGTTATCCTGGAGGTGTTCTGCTTGAGAGATTTCATCAACAATGCTTTATGATTACTACTGGGCAATTCACATTAACACTGGCCTCAGAGGAATTTTTTGATGTCATCCCAGCCAGAGGCTAAAGAACTATAAGAGAAGTTATGAAAGAAAGCTAATTAAAAACGGGAAAGGAGAATGGAACTGAGTGTAAAGATTAAACAAACAAATAAATAAATAAATCTATTATTCTCAGAGTTATGACAGTATATGTCCTTGCGTGTATTTCTGACTCCTTTCCTGTGATGCCCTGTGACATTCTCACATTTTGAGTTACATTATATATTCAATCAGACAGCAAGCTTGGAGGAATATTATATATATATATATATATATATTAATCTTCCAGGAATGAAATTCTTTACCAAAACATTTTCATGAAGGTCATCACTAAGCTACAAATTGGAGGCATATGATATGCATTATTAAAAAAAAAATTAAAAATGCACTGGTGACATGAAACATAGAATTCAGAACATTTGTGACTAAAATCTGTTACATTCAGATACAAGGTGGAAAATATAAAGGATGTTATCTGAAAGCTTATATCTTCATGGATTTTTTTTACATATTATCATGCCATGACTATTAGGCTCTGATAAAAACTCTGTGGTATTTTCTGGTAAATTCCTTTATCATAGCTTTTTCAACATAGCTCATATTGATATGAGTACATACTTCAGATGCAATTATCTTAGACATCTGCAGTTCAGCAACTACAGCTGAAGTAGTCATCCAAGTCTTCCTTTATACTCAGAGAGAGAAATAGACACTCTTAGGCCACAATTCATTTGATTTATTCTTAAATTCTATATTAAGATGGGAGCTGTTGTACAACAGGGAGCAAGTGATTCTCTCCACTGATTAGTTAATATGGTACAAACTGCTTACAAGAAGACACAGCACATCAGTGCTGAAGATGTCTATATTTAAATAAGTGTATCAAAATTTAAAGACAATAATTACAACATATTTTCTCAGAAGAGAACTAGGTAGGCAGAAATCTACATATTTCTCAGTCTTTTTTTAGGTATGGAGACCTCAATAAGCACTTCTTCTACATTTTCTCATGCTTTTGAAGTGTTTCCACTATAAGTTACTAGAATTGGCAGTAATTTCTAAAACTGTCCACTTTGAAACCTGTCATTTATGAAATGTTACAGGTGTTAAGATATTGCCATAACTCACTGAACATCATCTTTGTAGGCTGAGCAAAATAAAAGCTATGTGATTCCTCTCTGCCTTTAAAATTAGCAATTTTCAGAAATTTAGTTGAATTCAGGTTAAGATAATTGCATTTTCATTTTTATGAATAATGTTTCTTTTTCTTTTTTATTTTGCTAGTTTGTTCAAATAACTACAACTATACCTTCTAGTGGTGACTCTAAATGACATTTCCAGCAGGAATAATGGTCTTAATTATTTTACTTCATGAGAATGTCGTTTGCACATTTTTTATTTTTTTAAACCAAGGAGTTTAGCTTCTGTGGAGATCCTGTGGAGCTTTATTCACTGTAGAAGAGAACAAAATAATGTTTTCAAGATTCTAAAACTACCTTTATTCATGGGCTGTCTGCTGTGATTAAAAATAATAATAATAAATAAAATAAAAAAAAAAAGTGGTAGATGCTTAATAAAAAGACTGACAGGCAATATAATGTATGTTGCTTGCAGAAGTGCTGGTTCTATAGCATACACTTCAGTTCAGTCTAAGCTCCGTATCTGTGAAGAATGATAATTAAAGAAGATTAAATACTGGATATTTAAAATGCCAGTTCAGTGAGAACAGGCATGCTGCTGTACATTCTTTTAATTTTTAATTCCTTCCCCTTCCCAAAAGTACATCTAAAGCTTCTGCTGTTTCCCAAAAGCTGGAGTATTCAGTACTTAGACATTAGCTGTCTAAAGTTAAAATTTAGTAACATGTGTGTTTCTTTCTCAGCTCACAGTAGAAGAGCACTTAACTGAGATATTTGTCATCTATATTTTAACATCTGTAGTGGTGAACCTTGATGGATTGCTAAACTATACCACACAGCTCACTCACTCCCCCTCCTCAAAATAAGAGGGTGAGAAAAAATTATAGAAAAGCGCTCAGCAGTTGAAGAAGACGGAAATTACTCTTTTGTAATTAGAGTCATGGGCAAAACGGATTCAGTGTAGAGAAACTAATACAATTTATTGACGATTACTATAAGAATAGAGCAATGAAAAACTAAAAGCACTGAAAGTATTAAGCATTGAAAATATGTAGTTTAGTGTTGTTTGTTTATTTATTTATTGGTTTTCATCCACCTTATTTTATTAAAAATTAGATTTTTTCTATCAAATAAAGACTGTCCCACAAAAATCCTTTGGCACCCTTCATAGACTATTCAGATGTTAATTCTGTATATTCAGATGTTAATTCTGCACATGAGTCTCAAATATATTATTTTGATACAAAACTACATCTGAATAAAAGGAACTGATTTCATACAAAGACCAGATGGTTCTTGTATTTTCAATGAAGCAGGAGATTTTCAAGGGATCTTCTGTATTTACAAAGTACTGGCATCTCAGTACTTGGAGAATAAGACTGAGAATTTTATATATGTTCATACAGTGATATTATTTTCCTCTGGTTGGCCTTCCTATGAGCTAACCTTAGTTAGAAAGCCTTAGTGGGAGAGGAAATGTATATACTTCTAAACAAAAATGACAGATTACATAAGGTTGTGTGTGAGTGTTGATCTGTTTGAGGGTAGAAAATTTCTACAGAGAACTTCATTGGCTATATTGGTTGGCCACAGCCAGTCATGTGATATTCAGCAAAGCTAAATGCTAGGTGCTGCAGTTGGGTCATGAGTGTATTACTGTACACAGTAATATGGGTTTGTGGAAGAGTGGCTGGAAAGTTGCCCAGCAGGAGAGGACCTACGGGTGTTGGATGACAACCAGCTGGACATGAACCAGCAGTGTGCCCAGGTGGCTAAGAAGATAAATGGCATCCTGGCTTGTATTAGAAATAGTGTAAGTCAGCAGGACGAGGGAAGTAATTGTCACACTGTACTCAGCTCCAGTGAGACCACACCCTGAGTCCTGTGCTCAGTTTTGGGTCTCCTGCTACCAGGAGAAAATGAAGAATATTGAGTTAATTGAGCAGAGAAAATCAAGACAGCTGATGAAGGGACTAGGAAACAGTACTTGATGAACTTCAAGGTCTTTTCCAATCTCTTTTTTTTTTTTTTTTTTTGATGATGATTCAATAGCTGCTTCTAAACACTGTTAAGATAACTTCTCTCAAGTTCATTTTTTTCATTCACCAGCAGAAAAGTGTAATATAGTAAATCTTGTCTATGTAGACTCCTAAAAAGTATACTAGATCAAGTAGGTAGAAGAATTTTGAAACTGCATTGTAACCCTTTTGTTGAAGGTCTTGCACCTGGGTCGTGGCAACCCCTGCTATCAATACAAGTTAGAGGCTGAAAGAACAGAGCATAGGCCCACGGAAACAGACTTTGGGGTATTGGTGGATAGTAAGTTGGACATGAGTTATCACTGTGCTCTCCCAGCCCAGAAAGATAATCCCAGGCTGCATAAAAATAAAAATAAAAATAAAACAAACAAACAAACAAACAAAAAATGGCCAGCAGGTCAGCAGGTGTAGAGACATGATCCTGCCCCTCTGGATGTGGAGTACAAGAGTGTGTCCAGAGGGATACAAATGTGATCCAAGGGATGGAACAGCTCTCCGACAAGGACAGTCTGAGAGAGCTGGGGCTGTTCACCCTGGAGAAGAGAAGGCTCTGGAGAGCTCTGAGAGCAGCCTTTCAGTATCTAAAGGGGGGCCAGAGGAAGGAAGGAAGGAGACAGACTCTTCAGCAGAATCTGCTGTGACAAGACAAGGGAAAATGTTTTCAAGTAAAAGAGGGAAAATTTATACTGAATTTAAAATAAAAGTTATTTTACAGTAAGGGTAGTGAAGCACTGGAGCAGGTTGCCCAGAGGGGTGGTGGGTGCCCCGACACTGGAGGTGTCACACTGGATGGGTCTCTGAGCAACCTGATGTAGCTGTGAATGTCCCTGTTCATTGCAGGGGCATTGGAGTAGATGACCGTTAATAGTCCCTTCCAACTCAAACAATTTTATGATTCTATGATTATTTTCAAAGGCAGGCAGTGTAATAGGGCATCTCTTGTCTATTATGTATATTCAAACTTAGAAAATTGATTATTTTTTCCTTTAAAAAAATGCTTTTTAAAACTGAATTTTCTAGTTATTCAATTTTGAAATCTATTTAAATAGTCACTTTGATCAAATAAAGTACTCCGTTTATTGTCCACAACCTTTTTCGGAATATATATGATGCATCTCCAACAGTGTGGTAAACAATCAGGTGCATTTGTAAAGCACAGAGCAAATTATATCATCACTTAGCTCATACTAATCAAATATTATTTAAAGGATAATAAATCAGAACGAAATTACATGTCAAGTATTCAAAGGTTATGAGCAACAGAATTGCAGTACAAAGTCATTGGCTGAAGGAGAAAATCACTATTGCAATCAGGTTGCAATTATCGAGTTCTAGACTTCATATGAAAAGTGGATTTGTAACAGTTTAATGAAACACTGATAAAAACTGCAAGCTAGTATTTTTGTCTTCTTCAGATCTGACTCTGTTAGGATGTTGTTAAGAGGGCAAAGGAACAAAATTAACAAGTTACTAAAAGCCGCCTTGTGTTACTGTATCAGAAAACATGTCATGACGTCTAAATCCATATCATTTAGTCAGAATAAAAGCAACTTCATTATTTTATTTGTTGCATTTTAAGAATTATTATTATTACCTAAACGTAGGCAACAGATGTGGAAATTTCTAGTCTTATCAATATATCAATAACATTTTTTCTCTGAATCTGCCTCTGGTAGAATTTCTTTCTCATTTTCTCCATATCTCTCCCTCTCTGTTTCCCTTTGTATTTCTTTCTTTTTCTTTATTTCTTTACTCTTTCTTTCCTTTCCTGTCTGGATAATATAGAACACCAAGGAGACTTTCAAGGACCTTGTAAATATTCTCTTTTTATGCAGATGTAGAAAGTATGTTTGCATTAATAGCATTAAGTAAAGTAGATTGAGGTACTGCACAAGGCACATATGTATCCTTCATGCTAAAACAGCTTAGTACCTCTGATCACCATAACATAATCAGGGAAATACTGGCTGTCTTTCTAAGTAGAAAGTAACTTCTTGATGAATTATGAGTCTTTTTAGTTATGTGGAGATTTGGAGCAAAACAACAACAACAAAATGATGGTGGTTACCTTTTATCCTAAATCCCTGAAGATGAAGATAGGGAAAAATTCATTCCTCCAAGATATTCTAATTTGTACCTTTCTCTCAAGTGTGGGAACTAATATCCATGAAGAAAAATCTGTAAATGAGTTCATGAGAAGTCAAGTGACCTATTATGTGAGGAACCACAAAATGATTTTGAAGTCATAAAAGCCCTTAAATGTACTGCAAAATTAATATAAATACTATCTGGTTGATCTTGCCATCTTTTGGCAGGCAAGATTCTCCTTGATGCCAAAGGGAGTTTTGCCATTATCAGAATTTCAAAGATGAGATCATTTATAAACACCTTAGTAGTCTAAAACATGACATTTTATTACCTCCATGAGTACTATATTCCTAATAGACTTAATAATTGTGAATAAATTTGTTCCTGACTCATGGCTCTGAGAAAACTAATACAGATATAAGATCACATCTAAACCTTACTTAAGTAAGCAACTGGGTGCAGTCTTTGTGCCTTGATGATTCATCGCTTGCCACATGCCCTTCTAGTTGTCTGTAAGTATGAGGGGATGTTTGATTCTGCAGTAACTACAGCTGTATGTTTAACTATATGAATTAGAGATGTGTAAATTATTAATGTAGATAATTTGTTTTGTTAATACACAGTTTTTATTAACATGTTCTAGGATAAATCAGCTTCAATGAGGTTTCCAGCGAGCCCTATGTAATGAACAAAAGATTTTCACAAGGATTTTTGCTTCGTGTTAAAACTTGCCATGTTCTAAGCAATATCTTAAAACCCATGAGGCATAGGAAAATAACCATGCTTGCAAATGTATCTTAATATGTCATTCTCTGTCCCCTGCTGCTAAGTGAAAATGATTTATTTCCATGCTTACTGTGAATTTCTGTGCATAAAAGGACTGTATCTCTCTTATTTAGCTTATAACTGCAACTATATTTATTGAGTTAAAAAGAAAAGATACAGTAGAAACTAAACATTAAGGACTAAACCCAAAGCAGGACTTTAACTGCACAAGAGCCCACAGACTACGTGGTTATGGTTGTTACTTAGTCAGCTTAGATGTATTAAAAATGATTGTACTATGCAGATTGTACTATGCTAGGACTGAAACGTTTGTTAAGCATGATGAATTAGCAGACATCAGACTGGGTAAATAGCTTGTCAGTGCACTGTATAGCGGCAAACACTGGAAGTACTTACAGTAACCACTGCCACTGCACAGCAATCTCCCCTTGCCTCATTTCCTAGTCACTTCAAATACTGTCACACAGAATACTTTTCCACAACAACCTGATTTCCTAGTTCAGTGTTGATAGTGTGAAATGAGCGACTTACCCTAAAAATAACCACTGAACGTTGTCAGAAGGCAGTTTGATCAGCCACCAATTCTCTGTATGCTGCAATAAAGCGGCAGTACTGTCATTCCTACACATTCTTTACAAAACACTGTTGTAATAGGCGTGATCGGGGTCTCGGGATGTAACGTGTCAGGCTCCTCCCCATGTGTTAGGTACGTGCCACATGTACCATCCAGTGGGCGTACACGAAGGGTTAAAAGATATATAAGTGCTTGTTAGAACTTAATAAACGCCATTTTACCTCTCATCATATTGGTGTCACCTCGGTATTTGGCCAAGCCGCAGGCTCCCCTAAGCAACGAACATCATGGTTGCCTGCAAAAGGCAACAAACGCAGACATGCTTCTCTTTAAAGTATGCTCAGGTCAGTCCTATAACTCACTGTGGTTGACTGGACAAGTCAATTCTTGTAAATTCCCAAGACAATCAAACCCACAAGAAGCTGTTCTGGTGTTTCTAAAGATCTTTCCTGATGGACAGCTCCAAACAAATACTCTGATGTCTTTCTGAGAGATTCCTGATGTAGCAGTTTTTCATAGAATCATAGAATGATCATCCAGTCTCAACCCCCTCGCTATGTGCAAGGCCACCAAACACTAGACCAGGCTGCCCAGAGCCACATCCAGCCTGGCCTTGAATGCCTCCAGCAACGGGGCATCCACAACCTCCTTGGGCAACCTGTTCCAGTGCGTCACCACCACCCTCTGTGTGAAAAACTTCTTCCTTCTAATATCTAACCTAAACCTCCCCTGTCTCAGTTTAAAACCATCCCCCCTTGTCCTATCACAATCCACCCTTATTCTTTATGATAAAGAACCATTCCTCCTCCTGTTTATAGGCTCTCTTCGAGTACTGGAAGGCCACAGTGAGATCTCCTTGGAGCCTTCTCTACGCCAAGCTAAACAAGCCTAGTTCCCTCAACCTTTCCTCATAGGAGAGGTGCTCCAGCCCTCTGATCATCTTAGTGGCCCTCCTCTGGACCTGTTCCAAGAGCTCCATGTCCTTCCTGTACTGGGGGCCCCAGGCCTGGACGCAGTACTCCAGATGGGGCCTCACAAGAGCTGAGTAGAGGGGGACAATCACCTCCCTCTCCCTGCTGGCCACCCCTTTTTTAATGCAGACCACAACACAGTTGGCCTTCTGGGCTGCAAGAACGCCTTCTGTCTCATGTCCAGCTAATTATCCAGCAGGACCCCCAAGTCCTTCTCCACAGGGCTGTTCTCAAGGAGATCATCCCCCAGTTTGTATAAATACTTGGGATTGCCCAGACCCAAGTGCAGCACTCTGCACTTGGCCTTATTGAACCTCATTAGGTTCTCATGGGCACACTTCTTCAGCCTGTCCAGGTCCCTCTGGATGGCTTCCCTTCCTTCCAGTGTATTGACTGCACCACTCAGCTTGGTGTCATCTGTAAATTTAGTGAGGGTGCACTCAATGCCATCGTCTGTGTCATTGATGAAGATGCTGAAGAGCACCAGTCCCAAGACTGACCCCTGAGGGACACTGCTTGTGACCGGCCTCCACCCTGACACAGGACCATTGATCACAACCTTTAGGCTGCGTCCAGCCAGCCAAATCCTAATCCACTGGACAGTCCATCCTTCAAACTCACACCTCTCCAACTTAGAGAGAAGGATGTGGTGAGGGACCATGTCAAAGGCCTTGCAGAAGTCCAGGTAGATGACACCAATCGCCCTCCTCCCATCCAGCGAAGCCATCACTCCATCATAGAAGGCTACCAGATATTCCCTTTGATTTATATGTGGGGAGGAAAAAACAAAAAACAAAACAAACAAACAAAACAAAAACCACACAAATATACCAAAGCTATATCTTCCTTTTGTGAAATATCAAGAATATCTATCACAACAAGTCTGAATGTTTTAGCACCAAGTTGAAGTACTACTTTTTGATGCTTAGATATTATAGATAATAGTATAATTATACTGTGTGAAATCATTTTCTACTTTTGTTTTCAAATAGAAAATGTGTGCTATTTTTCCTCATTCAGTCATTGGACTAACATGTGCATTTGAAATTTATTAGATCTCATCATTTCTATGTTGCAGATGAAAGTGTGAGGCATTACATACACAAACTACATTTATGAATGCATAAGCACATACACAAGATATTCCTATGCTGTCTGTGGAAAACTTGCATTGTTCTTGTCTGTGACTTTATATGTACACTTAAAGTCTATTAGTAGTGAAAGGAATCTCAAAGAGTCCTTCTTATTGGTTGCCTTTTCTCACCCACATGCTTAATTCTTCAACACAGGAGATACTGGAAAGAAAGCATTGACCAAAACATTTTCACATAAACATCACAGTGGAAATGAAAATGATGCTGTTTGTTTATTGGAATAAAGAATTTTTCAAAGACAACTGTTTGCTATAAAGGAAAAGATATCTGTCATAATACACTCCAGCAGAGTTGTTGTTCTTGAAAAGCAAATGGTGTTGTGAGGAAGGAGCCATTCAGAACCACCAGAGGGTTTTCTGATGCCTGCATTTCTTGTAACTTTCCATTAAGGTGTGATAACTGTAGATCACTCTAGTATAATCAAAGCAAAGCATGCAGTATATTTCGGAAATTGTAGCTTATTTTGTAAAGTCCAGAATAAAGAGTTTTCTAAGCTCTATTAAGGCGAACACCAACATACTTTCCACTGTTGTGTTAGAATTTTTAACAAATTTTAGATCTGTTGTTCTGTTTAGATCTGTTCTCTAAAAAAGTCTCTCACACAGATATAAAGTTGTGAAATCTTAAGATTCTTCAACTTAGAGTAATGCTGTTGGAACTGTTTGATCTACAGTCCTGAGCTCTGAGTGCATAACTCTGCAATGAATTCTGTTATGAATAAGCTATATTTACGTATTTATCTTTATTCTAGCAAACAATATTTGCTGCAGCATTTGTAAATATTTCTGAAGTTCTGGAAGTAATCATTTTATTGGATTTTACTTTCTTGTAGTGATAACTCAAAATAAATATAAGGCTGAAACGCAAGGAGCTAAAATAGCATACTTCAGCAAAAATTAAATTTCTAGCAAGGGTGGAGAGGATTTTATTCATAAAAAACACACAAGACAATTCTGAAGTTAAAAGTAATTTTACTTTGATATTTGAATTCAAATTCCATTTTTCCTAAATTACATGTACGTAGACATCTCTATCAATTCTATCTCTGAATGTATATCTGTATGCATGCAATGAGGTCTGTGTGTATTTGTACAGGGTTATGCATATTACTAGGCTCATTTATATTTCTGTTTTCGTACACCCATACATACAAAAATGCATAAATATTTTTACAGTTTGTTGAAAACCAGTAACCTCTCTTTGATAAAGTAATAGCTGGACAGTATCATATCTCTGAGCATTTTATTGACATCTGCAATTAAATAAATAAATAAATAAATAAATAAAGTCCTTCAATTTACTTTGAAAAGCACACAATTTTATCAAAAGATATTTTCTGTCACCTTCAGTATAACCTGAGGTAGCTTTGCGGTGCACTTTCCCTGTGTCCTAATTTCAGCCCAGACAGTGCCAATTGTACTCTGGTATTTGGTTGTTGCTGAGTGATGAGTGTGCACCTTGGGCTGGGCCAGGATGCTTGATGGGAAGAGCCATTGTCATGATGGTGCAGGGCAGGGGCAGCTGCAGGACATGCTTGGCCAGGCTGCATGTGGCCTGCGGTCTGCAAGTTGGACATACATGCTGTAGGCAGAGGCTTATAGCAAGTTGAGTACTCTACAGGTCTGTCCAGCTACCTGTACTATTTAACATCCTTACCAATGACCTGAAGGAAGTGATTGGGTGCGCTCTCATCAAGTTCAAAGATGGAACAAAATTGATGGAACCTGTCAATACTCCCAAGGGCAGGACTGCTACTGAAACAAACTACTAACAAAGGTAGTGAAATGGATCAGCTGAAACCTCATGAAATTCACTAAGGACAAATGGCAGAGGCCAGCACATGGCCAGCAAGAAAAGCCTCTTGTATCACTAGACTGCCAAGCTGAAGAGAAGCTCTTCTGATGGGAACCTGGAGGATAAGAACATTAGCCAAGAACATGACCTGGCAGTGGAGGAGGATAACAGCCTCCTGGGCTATATGAAGATGAACATGATCACTAGACTGAGGGATATGATCACCCCTGTGTAAACGGCACTCTCGAGATTGCACCTAGGTACTGCAACCAATTCTGGCCCCCCATACAGGAAAGACATTGTACAGAGCTCAGGGGAGGTCCACCAAGTTGTTGGGCTCTGGAGTATTTGGTATGCATTCAGGAGAATGGAACTTGCCCATACTGGAGGACAGATGGCTTCAAAGAGAACAGACTTCACCTTAATGACTGTAAATTAATGATTACAAAATGACAAAATCACAGAATCCACGGAATGGATTTTTTAATTTATTTATTTGGCCCAGTCCCTCTGCTCAAGCAGGAACACCTACACTAAGTTGTCCAGGTCATAGAATCATAGAATCACCAAGATTTGAAAAAGCCTCCAGGATCATCTACTGGAGGTGTTTGAAGTGATGTTATATCTTCCCAAGAAACTGTTCCACTTGATAAGCCCTGCTTTCCTGAGAGTGGCTGAACATCTGCTTGTTGATGGGAAGTAGTGAATGTATTCTTTGTTCTGCTTTGCTTATGCACATGGTTTTTGCTTTTCTAGTAAACTCTCTTTATGTCAACTCATGATATTTTATTATTTTACCTTTCCAATTCTAATTTCTACCTCATACTACTTGGGAAAAGTGAGAAAGTGGCTGTGTGGTGCTGAGCTGCCTGCCAGAGTTAAACCAGAACACTCATCTTCAACTTGGTGCTCACCAAGATCCCCAAGCCCTTTCCTGCAGATCTGCTTTTCAAATAGGTGGGCCCAGAATGTACTAGTGTCTGGAGCTGTTCCTTCCCAGTTGTAGGAATTTTGTGTTGTTAAACTTCATGAGGTTCCTGTCATCCTGTTAAGGTGACTTGGATGGCAGCACAACATACTGGAATATCCAACACTCTTCTCATTTTTGTCATCTGCAGATTTGTTTGGAGTACCATCTATTCCATCACTCAAATCATTAATGCAGATGCTGAACAGGATTGTTTCCAGCATTGTCCCCTGGAATACATAACTAGTTACTAGACTCCAACTAAACTTTGCATCATGGCTCACCATACTTTGGTCCTGGAGATTCACCCAGTTTTTAATGCACCTCACTGTGTGCTTGTATCCAGACTGCAATTTATCACCTTGCTTACAAGGATCTTGTAGGAGTGTTAAGAGTCTTACTGGAATGTAGATAATGAAGTGTGTTTGAGATAAATATGTATTCCTGTACGTAAGTATAATGTGTATCCATCCAGTCTCACACATCCAGTCTGTCCTGTAACTTACCCTGACCTCAGTCTTCCCAGTTGCAAGCACATGAATACGTGAACCCCTGACGCCACAGCCATACTTCAGTTGCTGTTACAGATTGCCACCCATGAACTCATACACACATGCTAGTGTTCAGGGAGGCTGTTCAGCACTCTTTCTTTGATGTTCTCAGGGTTTGAGTGAACAAAGCCTTGAGAAACCAGGTTTGATTTCATAACTGATCCTAAGCTAGAGCAGGAGGTTGGACTCAAGAACTCCTGAGATCCTTCCTAAACCCAGTTATCCTATGATAACTGAGCATTTCATGAATTACAGAAACTGACTTTAAAAACTCTGCTCTCTGATAGAATCCTCAGCCTTTAATTTATCACATAGTTTCCCTAGAAAATACTGTGGAAGATTTGAGCACCTGGAATGAGAGTTACAAAGTTCAGCAAAGAGAGAGAAGTGAGTAATAGGAAAAGCCACTGGAAAACATTCTAGTACATCTTTCTACCTTTGATTTAGACTACTAATTGAAAGATATGCAAAACTGTCGTTTGAGAATCATCTTCTGCAGCCAGTTTTTATCTCATCATGCCAAAAAGTATCTTGAAAATGCCAGTAGGTGATGTACAGCAAAATAACATCTATTTTGTTGTTATTCTTCTTGTTGATTGTTTATTTGGTTTTTGTTTGTTTGTTCATTTTGCATATTCTCTCAAACAGAAAAATGTTGGTGCTAACAGTCAAGTAGCAACTGTGAAGATTATGAGGTTGAAATCAGGGTGGATACAAGAACAGACTCATTCTGCAGTGGGCTTGTTTACTTTGTTGAACAAAGTGGCTTGGGAAACATTTGCTCTCTTATTCAGATACAATTCTTGATTATGCACTTTTTTTGTGAAGAGATCAGGCTGTGGAAAGAGAATGGTGGTTTAGTGTATGTCTAGAATCATGGAATCATAGAGTCATAGAATTACTCATGTTGGAAAAGACCTTAAAGATCATTGAGTCCAACCACAACCTAACCAAACTACACTAATTCTAACAACCCTCCTCTAAATCACTTCCCTGAGCATCGCATCCAAACTTAAACACATTCAGGGATGGTGACTCAACCACCTCCCTGGGGAGCCTGTTCCAGTGCTTAACAACACTTTCTGTAAAGAAGTTTTTCCTGATATCCAACCTAAACTTCCCCTGGCACAACTTAAGGCCATTTCCCCTCATCTTGTCACCTGTCACCAGTGAGAAGAGACCAACCCAGCTCTCACTGTAAGCACCTTTCAGATAGTGGAAGAGAGCAATAAAGTCTTCCCTCAGCCTCCTTATCCCCTGACTAAACAGTCCCAGTTCCTTCAGTCTCTCCTCGTAGGGTATATTCTCCAAGTCCTTCACAAGTCTTGTTGCCCTTCTTTGGGCCTGCTCCAGCACCTCCATGTCCTTTCTGTACTGAGGTGCCCAACACTGAACACAGTACTCGAGGTGAGGCCTCAACAGTGCTGAGTACAGGGCACTGTATGTAACACCTCAATACATATGGTTTACAGATGCTTTGAAATTGTTGTGCTTGTTAATGAATAGACATGGACTTTACTAATCTAGCTGTTAATCCTCAAAGTTCATTGTAGCATGTACATGTTGTATTACAGGAAGCCTCTTACAACAGTTTAGCAGCAATCCTGACTAACCAGAGAGGACTCAGTTGACTAGAGTTTAAGTAAATGTGACTCCAGCCTACAAGACAGAAAGATCCAGGAAGTGACAGGCCTGTCAGTCTGACTTTGGTACCAGGGAAAGTTATGGATCATATTGTATGACATCTTATGACACAGATGAGATAATCAAATGATCAGACACAGCCAGCATGGTTTTATGACAGGCAGGTCTTGCCTAACTAACCTAATCTCCTTCTGTGCCCTACTTACTAGATGAGGGAAAGTCTGTTGAAGTTGTCTACCTGGGTTTAAGTAAAATGTTTGGCACTTTTCCTTACAGTATTCTCCTGGAGACACTGGCAGTTCATGACTTGGACAGTTTTGCAGTTTGTCGAGTGAAAAACTACCTGGATGTCTGAACTCAAAGACTCAAACTGAATGATGCTCAATTCATTAGGTAGCTGGCATGCAGTGGTTTCCCCGAGGGCTCAGTCTTGGGACCAGCACTGTTCAACAATTTTACTGGTGATCTGGACGAGACAATCAAGTGCACCCTCAGTAAGTTTGCAGATTATGCCAAGGTAGTTGAGATTCTTGATCTGCTTGAAGGTAAGAAGTCTGTGCAGTGGTTTGGACAGGCTAGATTGATGGGCTGAATCTGACTGCATGGCATTCAACAAGGCTAAGTGCAGCTGCACATGGGTCATAACAGCTTCATGGAGTGCTATAGAAATGGGGAATACTGGCTAGAAAAGACTGGAGGGTACTGGTTCATAGACAGCTAAACATGAGCTGGCAGTGTGTCCAGATGGCCAAGAAGGTCACTGGCCACCTGGCCTGAAATAATGTTGCCCATAGGTCTAAGTAAGTGATTGTATCTTTGAAGTTGTAATGGTGAGATCACATTTTGAGTTCTGTGCTCAGTTTTGGATCCATCACTACAAAGAGAATATAACACTTGAGTGAAGGAGCTAAAACACAAGACACAAGGAGTGGCTGAGGGAGGTGATGTTGTTTAGTCTTGAAAAAATGAGGCTCAGGGGAGAACTCATCACTCTCTGCAATTACCTGATAGCAGGTTGTAGTGAGGAGAGTAACCATCTCCTTTCTCAGGAGAAAAAAGATAGGATGTGAGGGAATGGTCATAAGCTGCATCAGGGGAAATTTAGGTGGATATTAGAATTTCTGCAAGGTGATGGTGGTCAAGCATGGTTTAGTGATGGCACATTATTTAGTGATGGGATTTGGTAAATCAGGCTGACGGTTGGACTTCATGATCTTGAAGGTCTTTTCCAACATAAATGATTCTACAATGCTACAATTTTTAATGTCATTATGAAGCACATGTTTTAGAAATGGATAAGACTCAATCAGCAGATTTTTTTCAGCACAAAAATCTGTATAGTCTGGAACTTTTATTTGCTTATTTGTAAAGATAAAAACCAAAAACCAAAAACCATTGATTTTTAATTTAAAATTAGTTCCTTTCAAAATCCAGTGGATAAACCTATATCTCCTATACTTTCCTGATCCTGATTACACATGTGTAGAGAAACAATGACAATAGAAATCTCCCCCTTTCCCTTGGCTTCTCTATCTGGCCTGTATCTTGTTTCTCTAGATTGTTTTTGTTTGTTTGTTTGTTTGTTTTTCTCTTGGGTTTATGAAGGCTATTTACTTTTTTTATTTTTATTTTTCCCTATGTGTAATTTATGTACATTGGAGAAAGTACTGGAAAGAAAGCTAAAGGGAAGCAATAATTTTTGCATTACTTGTGTGGCTATATGTATGCATGACAGTAATTCTTCACAGTTAGGTGTCCAGATACTGTCAGATATTTCACACGATCTTTATGCCATTGGTCAAGAGTTCCAGAACCTCACTTGAATGTAATGCCTTGGGAGGTCAGGATCATGCTGTGAAAGACACTCTTTTCAGCTAGTTAGTGCCAATCCTGTAGAGAGTCATAATGCTAGAGAAAAATTCTTGATTCAGTCTCTGAATTTCATGAGGAGATAATGGACCACTGGGGTAATGTGCTCATCATGACCTCTGCTGCTAAGCAGCTGAGCTAACACAGCCTGTAATACCTGGAGGTTTTTCAGGTTGTGCTATGCTTGATTCAGGGCAGCAACTTGAAGCAGGATCTGGATGTGCCAATGTAAGTTTCCTCCTGCAATCACTTTATTATTTTATTTTCTTTAAAGAACTTTTCTAGCTTGCATTGATAACAGAATATTCAGAGGTTTCTTTTATGCCAAATACAAAGTGAAACATAAAGTTCCTGATTCAGATTAGTAAGAAAATCAAATAATAATAATAAAAAAGTCAATATATGCTAAATGTGTATCCTGATCTTCAAGCTAAAGTGCCAGTCATTGACAGGATGCAACAAAGATGAGGATCACATAACCTGCCTTTTTGTCATCTGTACAAAGAGAACAATTCAAACCACTCTTCATAAGGTGAATTAAAAGATAGATGTGTCAAAGGCAAGCAATCCAAATAACATATGCCCAGAAACTGACAAAAGCTAACACTAAGCAGAAAGGTGTTCATGGGTATTTCTCTGTGCTTAGTTGTCCAAACCAGGTTTTGCAGCATTCTTGAAGGCTGGGAAAAATCTGTTAGCAGTAAATTAGTATTCACCTAACCAAACATAATTTAATCTATTACATTCCCCTTACAATCAGTGTGTGTGGGGGGGGGGGGAAAGGGGAGGGGGGGGGGGGATGTATTTTAAGGTGTACTTAATAGATTTTTAAAACATGAAAAATGAAGCTTGTTACTCTGTGTTATTGGTACAGATAACTGGACAAAAATATTGATATTGAAAACATGTACATTTAGGATTGCTCAAAAGAGTGACATGGGGAAGGTGTATTAAACAGAAGTGTGTGCCTTGGGCCTCAATAAGTCTTTACATCTTTCTGCTAATCAAAAAGATGATGCAAACATTGTCTTCTCTCTCTTGCTTATAAAGCAAATGAAATTTAAGACTAGTACTGATTAGGGCAGTCTGAGATATGAATTTGAACATCCTGACTGTCACAGGAAAAAGAAAATACTACTCAGTTTGAATAGTATATAAAATAGTTTATAAAAAATCGGAAGAAAAGTTTTATAGTTTTATTGATGTTACATAATTAACCAGCAATCAGTGTTCTATACACTTGAGATCAACATTAGTAATTGCAGAAAACAAATCACAATGTTAGATGCTTTCAAAATGTTAATTAATAACTATAATTTTCTAAAATTATTTTATAATGAAACAACCCCAAATTTGATTTCTTTCTCCCTACATGTATATATAGAGCTTCCTTGCATCTGTGTGTGGCATCCCTCTCTTGCAATGGTCTTGATCACTACTGAAGGAGATGTGAGTCCTCCAACTCTGTGTGATCTCTACTGTGTCCCCTATATCTAGCAGTGGGGTTCCCTGGGTGCTGCCTCCATGCAGATACCCCACTGAAAGATTCAGGTTGCTCCTGGTTGAGACATGGGACAGTTGTGCTGTCTGGTCTGAGTTGAGGTTGGGTGGATACAGAGGCACCATGACAAGTACAAACCCAGTGCAATTGCTGCTGCTTCCTCTCCGAGGTCTTTTCCTCTTTACAATAAATAAGCATTGTGTTTTTGTTTGTTTGTTATTTTCAGTGCTTCTTTTCTAATTATTTCATTGTTTGCCTTCAAAAGTCTGAAAACCCCTGAGTAGTTTTTAATCCAGATGATCATTTCGTTGCTACATAATACTGACAGTTGAGGGTCATTTCAGAACAAAGTAGTGCTTGAGCTTAGAGACAAATTAGCAACTGCATCTACGCTAAGCAAAAGAGTAGGTGTCTTAGACTATTCAGGAATCCTGGCCACTTGATCCTCTAAAGTCAGTAATTCACATGAATACATGGAGTGTTTTTCATTACTGAGAAATATGTCAGAAAATGAAAATCTGTTGTAACCCCACTTTAAAATAGAGCCATGGCATGGGTGGGACAGTTGCCTAGACTGGAGGACCTAGAATTGTTGTTAGAAGCATTGGTTTAGAAGAGAATTCAGAGTGTATTATGCAGATAAATAACAACAAATATTTCTTCTGGAGGATGATGCAAAGATTTAGATGCCTCCCATGGGTGTCTGCAGTACACTGCAGTACACAAAATGTCTGAACAAGAATAGCAGATGTGACCTAGAATGTGTGCAGGACTTGTACATGACTGGAGTAGCAGCTTGCGGGCATGTAGGATACATCGGGAAATCTCTCTGTAGGTGTCTAAATCAAGGCATTCTTTGGAGAAAGGTTGCTCCAGTTCCTCAAAAAATATTCCAAAATACTATATGTTACCATATATATATATAATACCAAAATACTATTTTACATTATGTATAATGTAAAATCCTTTAAGTAAAATATATTTGAATTCCAGTAACTTAAAAATGAACAGTTTTACCATGATATTTTTCACATGCTTTTTGTAGTTTTTGCTATTCTGTTTCTTCAGGAAATTATGAAAATAGCTTAGAAATAGTATTTGGAAGTATCTAAACTTCAGGCAGATACTAGCAATTACACAGAGAACTCACGGGGTTCTTCTAGCATTCCTAATTATTGTCATTAAATCTCTTTTAGCTTGATTTCATATCCCACTAGTGATCATTATAGGTTCCAAAAATCCTATTTAGGAATTTCATTTTGGTCATGTTCATTATGCTTTTTGTTCAGCGTATCAACTGCAGCATCTTAACCTCTGCCTACCTGAAACTTATATTGCCATTGAAAAGTTTGAATAGATGTAAAAAGAAAGTCCTGTAACTGAAAATCACATTACATTTTAAAAAAGAAGATTTTTTCTTTTTTTTTTTCCTTTTTTTCTCTACTTTTCCTAATCTGAAGTGTAAAGCTATTTCTATTTTCAAACTTAAAGTCTTTACTATTATATATATATTATACATACATATAAATATATGTATATATACACACATATACCTTCTACTTTGTACTGGTAAATATTTAACAGCAATATCTAAGTGGAACTGCTGGGAGTAAACTTTGAATAATCTGTGTTGTACTTGCTGGTTACTAGTAATATCTGCTCTGTGACTAAGGACTGAACAAATGATTCTCACATTTCTTCTATCCTTCAAAACTGAGTTACTGTTCTCTGTAAATGGTCTCTGCTTCAGGTGATCTATGAATAAATGTTTGGGAACTGTCAATGTGCTGATCATTTTTCAGTTAGAAACTGTTGATGTATAGGTAGGATGGGCAGCAAGGAGGATAAATATCTGTCTGAACAGAGGATATCCTAAGGGTAGTTGTCAGTGGTGCAATATCTAACTGGAGCCCAGTTATGAGTGGAGCATTCCAGGAGTCAGCACTGGATCCAATCTTCACTTCTTCACTAACAGTGTAGATAACAGGGTAGAATAAACTCTTCGTAAATTCATGAATGCCGCAAAACTGGAGAAGTGATAGATTCACCAGAAGGCCATGCTGCCATCCAGATACCTCAGAAAATGAAGAAATAGGCTGGAAAGAACCTCATGATTTTCAACAAAAGGATCTGTAAATCCTGACCCTAGAATAAGGCAGAAACCACAGGCACGAGGACATGATGTGGACTCGAAAGCATCTCTGAAGAAAAGGGCCCAAAACACTTCAGGTTAAGTTGAACAGGAGTCAGCAGTGTGTCTTTGCCACTAAGGAGTCTAACAACATTCTTGATATTATAAGGCAAAGCATCATCTACAAACCAAGAGAGGTGATTCTTCCCCTCTATTCAGCTTTGGAGACACTGCTCCTGGATGACCGTGTCCAGTTCTGGGCCTCCCAGTACAAGAAAGACACAGATACACTGCAAAAGTTCAATGTATGAGGGCTGCACTAAAAATCATAGAATCATAGAATGGCCTGGGTTGAAAAGGACCACAGTGATCATCCAGTCTCAACCCCCTTGCTATGTGCAAGGCCACCAAGCACTAGACCAGGCTGCCCAGAGCCACATCCAGCCTAGCCTTGAATGCCTCCAGCAACGGGGCATCCACAACCTCCTTGGGCAACCTGTTCCAGTGGCCCTCCTCTGGACCTGTTCCAAGAGCTCCACGTCCTTCCTGTACTGGGGGCCCCAGGCCTGGACAGAGTAC
The DNA here is from genome assembly GCF_016699485.2 of Gallus gallus. NCBI lineage: Eukaryota > Metazoa > Chordata > Aves > Galliformes > Phasianidae > Gallus > Gallus gallus. The sequence goes on along the minus strand of NC_052532.1, from coordinate 164,418,473 downwards.
TCCAGATGGGGCCTCACAAGAGCTGAGTAGAGGGGGACAATCACCTCCCTCTCCCTGCTGGCCACCCCTTTTTTAATGCAGACCACAACACAGTTGGCCTTCTGGGCTGCAAGAACGCCTTCTGTCTCATGTCCAGCTAATTACCCAGCAGGACCCCCAAGTCCTTCTCCACAGGGCTGTTCTCAAGGAGATCATCCCCCAGTTTGTATAAATACTTGGGATTGCCCAGACCCAAGTGCAGCACTCTGCACTTGGCCTTATTGAACCTCATTAGGTTCTCATGGGCACACTTCTTCAGCCTGTCCAGGTCCCTCTGGATGGCTTCCCTTCCTTCCAGTGTATTGACTGCACCACTCAGCTTGGTGTCATCTGTAAATTTAGTGAGGGTGCACTCAATGCCATCGTCTGTGTCATTGATGAAGATGCTGAAGAGCACCAGTCCCAAGACTGACCCCTGAGGGACACTGCTTGTGACCGGCCTCCACCCTGACACAGGACCATTGATCACAACCTTTAGGCTGCGTCCAGCCAGCCAAATCCTAATCCACTGGACAGTCCATCCTTCAAACTCACACCTCTCCAACTTAGAGAGAAGGATGTGGTGAGGGACCATGTCAAAGGCCTTGCAGAAGTCCAGGTAGATGACACCAATTGCCCTCCTCCCATCCTGCGAAGCCATCACTCCATCATAGAAGGCCACCAGATTGGTCAGGAAAGATCTGCCCTTGGTGAAGCCATGCGGGCTGTCTCAAATCACCTCTTGAACTCATATGTGCCTTAACATAGCTTCTCGGAGGATCTGCTCCATGATCTTCCTAGGCACAGAGGTGAGGCTCACCGGCCTGTAGTTCCCCAGGTCCTCCTTTCTCCCTTTCTTAAAAATGGGAGTAATGTTTCCCTTTTTCCAGTCACCAGGGACTTCACAAGACAGCCATGATTTTTCAAATATGATGGAGAGCGGCTCAGCAGCCACATCAGCCATCTCTTTCAGAACCCTAGGATGGATATCTTTGGGCCCCGTGGACTTATACACATTTAATTTCATTAGGAGGACTCGGACTTGTTCCACCATTACAGTGGAACAGAAACCACTCCCCACACCCTCACCTAGAGGCTCGTGGTCGCTTGACTACCCGTGAAGACTGAGGCAAAGCACTCACTGAGTACCTCAGCTTTTTCTATGTCTGAGGAAGCCAGCTCCCCATTACCTTTCATCAGAGGGGGAACACTCTCCTTGGCCTGTCTCCTCCTGCCTAGGTACCTGTAGATCTCCTTCTTGTTATCTTTCACATCCCTCACCAAGTTCAGCTCCATCTGCGCCTTGGCTTTCCTAATCCTATCTCTACGCACATGGACAACAGCCCTGTATTCCTCCCAGGATACACAACCCTGATTCCACTTTCTGTACATTTCCCTCTTTTCTCTCAGTTTAAGCTGCAGGTCCTTGCACGGCCACAGCAGTCACCTGCCTCCCCTGCTCTACTTCTTCTCCTGGGGGATGGAGAGCCATTGCGTTCTCAGAAGGGTGTCGTTAAATAGCTGCCAGCTTTGTTCTGTGCCCATGCCCTTAAGGACAGTTTCCCAGAGGATCCCATTCAGCAGTTCCTTGAGCAGCCGGACGTTTGCTCCCCTAAAGCCCATGATCCTAGCTCTCCTTTTTGCCAGGGCCACATTCTTCACGATCACAAACTCCACCAAGGCATGGTCACTACAGCCCAGGCTGCCTCCAATCTTAACGTCTCTAATGCTTTCCTCTTCATTAGTGAGCACCAGGTCCAGTAAGGCTTCAGCTCGGGTTGATCCATCTATTACCTTGACCAGGAAGTTGTCCTCAACAGACTCCAGGAATCTCTTGGATTGTCTGCCACCTGCCATGCCACTATCCCAGCAGATATCCGGGTAGTTGAAGTCCCCCATCAGGACAAGAGACCACGAGCACAACACCTCCTGAAGCTGAAGCAAGAAGGCCTCATCCACAGCCTCCTCCTGATCAGGTGGCCTGTAGCAGACCCCAGCCACTAGATGCCCTTTGCTGGACCAATCCATGATTTTTACCCACAAGCTCTCAACCTGATCATGGCTGTTCCTCAGACACAGCTCTTCACAATCTATCCACTTCCTAACATAGAGGGCAACTCCACCCTCCCTCCTACCCTGTCTATCCCTTCTGAAAAGCCTGTAGTCCTCAATCAGGGTATTCCAAGTGTGGGATTCAGCTCACCATGTTTCTGTGATAGCAATTAGGTCATACTTTCCCAATTGCACCACGGTTTCTAGCACCTCCTGTTTATTTCCCATGCTGCGTACATTGGTATAGAGGCACTTCGGCTTGAAGTAATAATGCCTCCTATTTTATTACATTTACACATGATGTCAGAGGCATATATTGGTGGTATGGCAGTAGAGGTGGAACCTCCACATCAATATTCTGTTACATTTCGTTGCCATGTGACAGATGGCAGCAGAGGGACAGTCTGACAAAACGACGACTGACACGGAAGTGCATATGAAGCAACAATGTGTAACAGAATTTCTCTATGCAGGAAAAATTGCACTAATTGACATTCATCACTTGCTGAAGGCTAATGGAGACCATAGAGTGGATGTGAGCATAGTGAGGCGGTGGGTGTTGCACTTCAGCAGAGTCATGAAATACACGTCACACTCTGGATGTGCACAGCTGTCACACAACAAAATGAAGAGCATCTTGATCAGCTCATCCACACGAAGCAGTAGATTAGAACCAGGGAACTATGTACAAAACAGAATATTGCTTTCAGTATTTTGGAAGAAATGGTGGAAACACTGGAATATCACAAAGTTTACACCAGATTGGTCCCATAAATACTCACAAAGGAAGAGAAAGAAGAGCATATGCAAGTTTGCCAGGACCTATTTAACTAGTACAAGACTAAGGATGACAGTTTCCTGGATTGCATCATCAACAGTGATGAGATCTAGTGTCACCACTACAAGCTGGAGTAAAAATGGCAGTCCAAAGTGGTGATGTGAATTTCCCATTGAAGTAAAAGTTCAAGAAACAGCCCTCAGCAGATGAAATGATCTGCACTGTCTTTTGGGGTAGGAAACGGGTGATTCTTCTGGATTTCCTGGAACCCAGACAAGCCATCAACTCAGACCACTACATTACAACACTGACTAAGCTGAAGGCTCGAACTTCTAGAGTGAGGTAAGAGAAGAAGACAAACTTTATCTTGCATCATGATAACATCAGGCCTCATACCAATTCAATGACTCTGAGAACACTGCTAATTTTGGCTGGACTGTCCTAACACAATCACCTTGTAGTCCTGACTTGGAGCCTTCTAACTTGCATCTTTTTGGGCCGATGAACGATGGACTGTGTGGGCAACATTTTCCTGGCAGTGATATTATCATAGTAGTTGTGAAACAGTGAGTCACATCTGCAGATGAAGATTTTTATGAGAATGGCATGCAGTCTTGTTAAGTGCTGGCAAAAATGCATACCTGATAGTGGTGAATATGATTTTTATTGCTATTATTATGTTGTTGTTGTTGTTGTAGCTAAGAATTTGCTATGTCAAAAAGTGTTATTGCACTCTATCAGTTGCATTTTTCATGGATATAAGTAGGAAGCATTACTTTTGAAGCAACCTATGTCAGTTCATGAAGATGATGATAGAGGAAATGAAGCATCTCTCCTATGAGGAAAGTCTGAAAGTGCTAGGACTATTTATCTTAGAAAAGAGAAGGCTCAGGTGGAATGTCATCAATGTATGTAAATACCTGAAGGGAGGATGCAATGCTCCTGCTACTGCACCACTCTCTTTCCAGCAATAGGACAAGTGGGAGTGGGCACAAACTGCAACTCAAGATGTTCCGTCTAAAGATCAGGAAGCAGTTATTTACTGTCTAGATGACAAAGAACTGGAACAGATTGCCAAGAGATCGTGGAATCAGCCTCACTGGAGATCTTCAAAAGTCATTTGAACTCTAGGCAACCCCTTCTGGGTGTCTCTGATTGAGCAGGAAGTTGGACAAGATGAGGCCTCTTCCAACCTTAAGTGCTCTGTGATTCTGTAGTTCACCTGAGCCTTGAAGATGCGACTATTTATTCTAACAGTGTAGCAGTATTTATATATTTAAACATTTATTTATTTATTTATTTATTTTTATCATTTTTAAAATTCCTTCAAATACTGGTAATGTTCCATTGCACTTCTTAATTAAGGCACTCCTTGCTAACAAAGCAATTATGTATCAGTACATAATAAAGATTTTGAAGTTTAGGCATTTCCCAGAATATAGCCCAGAATGGCTGACTATTAAAAGCTCATGCTTGAAGTATTCATCTACCAGTCATGAGATTTATGGGAAGCAGAGAGACACTGGGAAATGCCAATGCTCAGTTGTCAATATTACCTGTAACTTTTATCAACTGTCAGAGTATACAGGGACAGGGATATACAGGGACAGCAGATGCTAAATTCTAAATATCACTGGTAAATGCAATAGCTGTAATGCAGAATATTGCAATTTTTCATCCATGTACCTGAATTAGCTTCAAATTAAATCTACTTAGATCTGATATTGGTAAAATATTCATTATGGCATCATGCCATCTAAAACAAGAAACAAAACTCATAAAAAATAGTTTTAACAAGACAAAGTATCTCCTTGCTGTATCTGCAGCACAGATATCCTACTTCAAATGTAGAATACATGCTCATCTGTTTTGAAAGATTATCTTTTGTCTCAAAGATCTTCTCAGTAGTCAGACTGACTGCAAGTATTACAATAAGGAAGATGCATTCATCATCATCTTACATAAATTATCTATGCTTTTTGATGGAGTTATCATGCATAATTTCTTTGCTTCTTTCCTTCACATTTAAAAAAAGTTATTTTAATTACATTATTATAGAAATTATATGCTTAAAGAAAAATTATTTAAAACATTTAGATTGGTGAATGCTAACATATTTTTAAATTCTATTTTTCACCTACAAGTTATGAAGTAATGCCTAACCAATAAGTTATCACTATTTAAGAATTTCAAATTCTTAAAATTTTACTAGACTTAATAAAATAAATAAGTAAATAAATAAATCCCTCCAGGGATGGGGCATCCACAACCTCTCTGGGCAACCTGTTCCAGTGCATCACCAGACTCAGAGTGAAAAACTTCCTCCTAATATCTAACCTAAATCTCCCCTGTCTTACTTTAAAACCATCCTCCCTTGTCTTATCAGTATCCACCCTTGTAAACAGTCATTCCCCCTCATGTTTACATGCTCCCTTCAAGTGCTAGAAGACCACAGTGAGGTCTCCCTGGAGCCTTCTCTTTTCCAAGTCAACTCCCTAATGTTTTCAGTTACAAGAAAACGGATATAAAATAAAGAGCTCCTGGAATACGAAGAAAATGTTTTCTACTGATTGAGGCAGATAGGAAGTAAATAAAAAGATCTGAAACTAAACCTACATCTGGACTACTTTTTCTCTACAGGAGAAGTTCTGTACTCCAATCTTATTTTCAGTTCAACTTAAATGACTTCCTGCCCTGTCAGTATCCCTACATAGTTCCCATGTTCCATAGGGATATTCTGTGATTCTTCACTGCATGTCTCCTTTCTGCTTTTCTCATGAGGTTTCTGGTGTATTACTAATCATGCATACCTTTCCATGCCCATATAGCTGATGTCTAAGCTGAGCTATTCATTTTTGGCCTCTATTATAGTCAGTGAGGAAAAATAGTTATTCTTAGACATTATTTCCCTGACCTATTTCAGATATCTACTGTATGACTAAATGAATCATGTTCAGAAAACATTTAGTTCCCTCCACAAACTGCAGAGAGTCCAGGCTAGCCAGCTTGGATGTAGGCAGCTGAGTTTCAGTCCAGATACCCTCAGATAGCTGCAGAGTCTCACCTGAAATGTCCTAGTGAAACTTCTCTCTCCTTCAACTACTCCTCCAGAGGAGTTTAGTCCTGTGCTGATTCTGTATCATGTTTGCCAGCCTGATGTGGACATTTTACAGAACCAGATGAATTTCTAATGTAATTAGATGATTTCATTAATGTAGCATATTACTTCCTTAGTTATCTATCTGTTAGGTTTGTGCACTCCTATTATAGTAAGTAGGAATTTGAAATTTGATTTTCCTAAGCATTTGGATAAATGTGAGTTCTTTGGCATATAAGGCATCCTTGTAATATTATGATTTACAATATAAGGTCTAAAAGAGATCCACAGTCTCCTGGGTAGAAAGCTTGAAGGCAGCTGGGATAAGCTAGAGCTAGATCATGGTAAAAAAAAAATATATATATATAAGTGTGTGCAGTTGAATCAGTCAGTACTATGAAAGGATTGATCCAGAATATTCTATAGCAAATGACTTAAGAGTCAGATTAAATGTTCTCTGATCTGCACTGACCACAGCATATGAGGTTGCTTGCATTACAGTTTCATTAAGGCATTCCACATCATCCCTGTTTGGAACTTTAAAAGGTCTTTTTATATATTCAGAGTCATACCTAATGTAATAATCTAGATGTTTTGAGTTAGACAATTCTGTTTCTGAATTGAGTGCTAGATCTCTGCATCAACTACTCAACTGAGTCCTAGACTTCTGCTCACTTGAACAGGAGTGTAGGTACAGATCTTAGATATAAACCTATATGACTGACACCCACAGAAAGCAAGACAAATGCTTCCCGAAGTTTGGGGATTTAAATTCCATTCTAATCCATACATGTACTGAAACCTTACAGTTTGCTAAGCCTTCTGTGCATGCATCAGCTGCATCACCCTAGTATCCAACAAGTAAAACAGGAGTGTTATGAGAATTTAAATAAATGTAGAAAAACTAAAATAAAATGAAAAACACAAGAAGAAGGCTTTTAACTACATTTGCCTTGGATGAGATAGGAACCTTAGTTCATCCACCTCCCGCCAGTTTGATACCAGTGCTGTCAACAGATGTCCAGAGGCTTGAAAAGGGAAATAGGCCAATGAGAAAACACCTGAAGAGCAGAATGAAGGAATTCCAGCTACTTCAGTCAGTGTCAGCTTCATTTGTGGCCTAACTTAAATGCCTATATACAAATAGAGATAGAATGGGGGAAAAAAAGTAGGAGTTAGATATGTAAAAAAGCTTGCAGTACTATGAACTTATTAGTATCCTGGAGACATGGTGGGAACTCTCCTCTGACTGGAACACTGGAATGGAAGAATACAGACACTTCAGAAAAGATAGTCAGTTGCTTTCTATGTCAGTAGAGTCAATAGTCAATGGGAGAGTGCAAAACTGATCTTTATAGGAGCCTTTGGAGGGAACAAGCAGATAAAATTGCTAAGTGTATTCATCGTATTTTTAGAAGTTGTGGCAATCCAGAGAAGTTCCCAATGACTGGAAAAGGAGAAACATAACCCTCATTTTTTAAAAAGGGATGTAATGAAGGCCTGGAGAACTATAAGCCAATCAGTCTCAACTGTGCACCCAGCAAGATTATGTAGCATATCCTCTCGGAAACTGTGCTAAAACACATGGAAAACAGAGAGATTTTTGTTGAACGCCAATATGGCTTCAATAAGGTTCAGTAATGCTTGAAAAATGTGGTGGCCTTCTACTATGGGGTAAAAGCATTTATGGATGAAGGAAAAGCAACAAACATAATCTACCTGGACTCCTGCAAATCATTTGACACTGACCCACACAACATCTTTGTGCATTTGACACTGTTCCACATTACATCTTAGTCTCTTAACAGAAGAAACATGGATTTGACGAGTGGACCGCTCAGTGGATAAGGTCTTGATAAGGTGACATTTGCAATGGGGCTAGATTTGTTTATCTTACACTATGTCTTCCCTCACTACAATCTCTGTCTGAATCCCAAGAGAAAAATCTCATCTAGTCTTACTAATTAGATTCTATCAATGCAATTGGGCTCTGCTCTCCAGAAACAGTATCTCAGAAAACATTCTTCGAATATGCAGAGCTATTCTGTGACTTGCTGTGTGTGGTCCTTCTAGTCTTGAGAGTGCTGAGATCAAGTCAGTTTATGTGTTCTGTTAATTTTCTAAAGTGAAAGGTCAATGTGTTGCCACAACATAATCACTAAATATAAGTTTGAATAGAAAATAATACATACTCCTGAGATATTAAAATCTATTTCCTTCATCAGCTTCTGGGACATGAACTTTTTTTTTTTTTTTTTTTTTGTGAAATTTATATAATTATATGTGAGTTCATGTCAAGCTGCATATAACCCCCAAAATAGAATTTGCAACCAAAACCAAGCTATGATTAGTACGTCTGGAAATTACACAAGAGACAGTAAACCTTCTCAAGAAAAACAACTTAATTACATATCAAAATTAATTAAGACACACCTGTCAACATTTTGTCCTTTTTTTTTTTTTTTTTTTTTTTTAAATAAGAATTTGGTGCAATGAGCTTATTCTACCACGATAGCTGTCTATAATGTCTGTAATGGTGTTGTGCTTCACAAATGAAAAGTGTGGAAAGGGCAGCTCAGGGACTGATAAATTCATCTTACACATAAGGTTTCATTTTAGCTGATTATCCTACAGGTTTATTTGCTTATACTCTGGAAATGAACCCTTGTTATTTTAGTAGTTGCAATTTGTTTGTTTGGTTGGTTGGTTTTGTCTGCTTGGTTTTAGAAATTTGCCAAGGCTCAAAGATTTCATTATCTTTGAGAAAGTTCTACTTAACCCATTTATTTTGCAATTGTTGATGAATAGAAATTGTCCTTTATTGTTGCTTCTTTTGAAGCATTTTTGTCTCAGACCAAAAAATCCTCAACACTGTACAGACACTAAGCATAAATAAATCTGAGTGGAAGCCCTTTCCAAAGAACAATTAGGTGTTCAGTTATAACCTCCCTTTTTACTCACAAGTGTTATTGGCTCAGATGCTCAGTGTTGCAGTGGCTTAGTGATGTATCAAAGAGATGATGTTGCCCTGCCTCTGTGTAGAGGAAACAGACCTGAAGGTATTGGTTGATGCTTGGCTGGACATAAGAAAGCAGTGTGCTCAGGTGGCCAAGGAGGTCAATGGTATCCTGGCATGTATCAGAAATAGTGTTGCCAGCAGGAGCCGGGAAGTTATCATTTTTCCAAACTCAGCCTTGTTGAGGCCACACCTCAAGTACTGTGTTCAGTTTTGCTCCCCTCACTACAAGAAAGGCATTGAGGCCCTGGAGCATTTTCATAGAAGCGCAACAAAGCTGGTGAGGGGACTGGAGCACAAGCCTTATGAGGAGTGGCTGAGGGAGCTGGGATTGTTCAGTCTGGGAAAGAGAAGGCTCAGGAATGACCTCATGGCTCTCTACAACTACCTGAAGGGAGGTTGTGGTGAGGTGGGATTTGGCCTTTTCTCCCATGTAACTAGTTATAGGACTGGAGGGAATGTCTTCAAGTTGTGCCAGGGGAGATTCAGGTTGCATATTCGGAAATACTTCTCTGGGAGAGTGATCAGGTGCTGAAACAGGCTGCCCAAGGAGGTGCTGGAGTCACTGTCTCTGGAAGTGTTCAAGAAACATTTACATGTTGTACTGAGGGACATGGTTTAGTGGAAAATGTTGGTGACAGGTGGATGGTTGGACTGGATGATTTTAGAGGTCTTCTCCAACCTTGGTAATTCAATGATTCTATGATTCTATGCCACAGTATACATCCAATCTGTGTATAAGAAAATGGGAAAAGTCACAGGGCTCTTCAAATTTTGAAGACGGTGATTTCAAACTCCCTTGTTTATTCAGAGAAAATTCAAGGAGAGTTGCTGGCTGGTGGAGGCATATGTGATGAATTCAGTGCTCCCTGCTCCAGCTTTTTGACATTCTGCTTCTCTTGATTGAGGTCCCTGAAAGAGCAATCAAGTATTTCCACTAAGTAACAGAAACATTGTGATGTACTCATATGTTCCTTCAAAGATATTGAGCCTGTATTGTGATTGCAACTGAAATGCTAAAGCTCAGTTAAATTCTCTAAGGAAAAAGAGAGTGCAGAAAAATCTGGGGTAAGAAAATCTTCCCCAGCCTTCAGAATAAGCTCCAGTGGATTCTACATATCTGCTAGTCCATGCAGATTATTTTCACTTACAAGCAATGACAAAAGACAAAGAATTCATTTCACTCACTAGTCAGATTAGTGACAGGATTTTGGAGGTCTAAGTAAAGGCATTCAGTTTACTGATCTAAGGAACAAGTTTTCTGTTATGCAACTCCTTTAAAAACTGTACTGAGCAACAAATGAAGGTAAGATTATATAGATGATAAATTTATAAACTAAAAATAAAGTAAGAATTTTTTCATTTTCATCACTGTATAATTTGTCACATTAGTGTGAACAGATACTATGAGCATCAGTTCTTTTCTCTTGTATTTGCTATAAATATAGGAATGTTGCTTCTAATGTAATGCCTCCTATGTATTTACATGATAACTACAACAACACTGCTTGATAGGAGAAATTCTCTGCTGCAAAACGCTGTTCTTCAGTATACTCACCACCATTAGTCATCCATTTTTGCCAGCTATGAGCAAGAGCCTGCATGCCAGGCTTGTAGAAATCTGTGTGGCCATCAAGAACATCTTGATGGAAGATGCTTGTATTTCACATCACTGTTGCCATTGCTGAAATGCACCACCCCCTGTCTCACTGTGCTCACATTCAGCAAGTGTCAGTGAATGTCAATGGGTGATTTTTTTTCTGCGTGGGGGAACTCAGTGACACACCTTTGCTTCATACACACTTCCATGTCAGAAACCAATTTGTCAGACTGCCTCTCTGCTGTCATCTGTCACATGGCAACAAAATGTAATGGAATGTTGGCTGGAAGGTTCATCCCCAACTGCCATACCTCCAGCATCCTCCTCTGACATAATGGGTGAACATAGTAAAATAAGAGGCATTACTTTCAGATCAGCCTCTTATATTATATAGAAAATAAGGTAATTGTAATCCTAAAACCATCTCTGATGCTACTACTTGCCCTTGTTCACTATAACGTATGGACACAAATATGTGGTTCTTAATTGAGCAGAACTGCCATTGAAAACAATAGGATTTCATTTGATTAAAGATTGCAAAATACATCCCCATGTGTGCACTTCTTTGTTCATGGTTTGTCAGACAGTAAGTCATGCAAAAGCTCTTTTTAATTACATTTTCAGATAGTGAGATAATTGGTTGGGGCAATCAATATCTTTCTTGATTCCTGAAGGTTAGACTTTCCGAATGAGACCATCATCATTCTGAATTCTAAAATTCCAAGAATACTTATTATCACTTCTTTTGAAATCAATAGAAAATAAGACACAATATTTCTATTTTACGGCTATTTTGAGTTTGTCAGAATAATCCAAATATTTGAAATATATCATAGCTGCTACCTCATTTTAGCATAATTTTAACAAACAGTATGCTCCTAAAGAAAATTACATAATGCCAATACAGAAAGTCTCACCTAATATCATATGAACTATATATATACGATAAACAAGTATTCTTAGAATTTTCATGAATTGATGTTTTGTAGTGGTCCTGTTCACTAGGGAAAGAAAGAATCTGAAGAAAGTGACTAAAAAAGTACAAGAGAAACATACTTAGAAAACCAGTAAAAATATATTAATAATCATTTTCTTCTCCTAAGAAAAACAACCTTAATATCTTGTATTTTGCTCACTTTTTTGGGCTCAACAGGACTAATAATATACATTAATGGTTTTGACTGACAGAAATCTAAGAAGAAAAAAGACATCAATGCCATTTGTTCTTCTGTCCCCAGGCAGTTAAGCAAATTAAAAAATGATCCACTAAAGCAATCTAGTCCAGGCCAGAGCATATCTTTTCTTTTAGTCTATTTGGTACACACAGACTGAAGTATAGCTTATTGCAAGCTAAATGTTTGAAAACACTGTGATTTTTAAACTAGAAAAGAAAATTGGAGTCACAGGGTGGGAGGATCTATATTCATTCTCTCATGTCTCTTAGAAGACTAAATCCTACTGAGATGAAAATGAGAACAGTTACCTCACATTCCTGAAGTGGCCCTGTTTGTGCCTTCAGTCTCTGTAGCTTACTGACTGAATTCAGTGTACAGAGATTGAAGTTAAAGCTTTTAAATATTTTTTTAGATAATTTTTTTGATAAATTTATAGCTTTTCAAAGTGACATTATTTAACAAGGGGAAATTGTTTGAAAATCTAATAAACAGTAGTTGCAATTATTTTTGAGTAGCAATCAGTTATCTGTTCTGTAAATTATTTACTGTACTTAATGATGTGCGAGTTGTGTTAACAATAACATGGTCCAACAGAATGTCTTTTGTAACGCACATTTGTAGACACGGTGTAATAAAATATGCTTCAAAAACTCTTTCATGTGACTATTTAAGGGAAACCTCACATGAGTATGGTAGTATGGAAAATTATGCTTCTGAAATGCTATATTCATTGTCGATGTCACTTATTTCTCAACATACAGCGAGACTTTTGAAGGGTAGTAGTTTGAAAGAATAAATATACAACTGAAGAATAAATCTTCCCTACCTCCTACACTCCTCTATCCATGACAGTTACTAAGTCATAGGAAAGCATATGCAAGTTGAAATCCAGGGCTTGCTGTGTAACAAGTAGCTGACCTCAGAAGACAACAATTTTCCCCTTAAAATGAAAAGGCCATTACTATCTGTTTTTCTAGAACTGATGCTGTCAGGCAAATGTCTCACCAAGGTTTTTTCTCATAATTGTGCCGCCAGTTTTAATTCCATTGTCAATATATAAAGTTGTAAAGATTGCCAGTCTACTTTATTGATTGTTAAATATAATTAATAGAGGTAGAATCAGACATCCATTGCATTTTTTGTTGGTTGTGATGATAAACTGATCTTTTTTCTACATACTGACACATAAAACTATGCTACACTTTAATTAATATTTGAAAGGATGAGGTCTAAAAGTGCTGCCTTTCAGTTACTATAACTTATTTGATACCACAGCATATATATAATATAATAAATGACAACAAAACCAGAGTTTATGTACCTCAACTGTAAATTATACTGCAATGTATAAGTAAACTTGTTTCATAGAATCACAGAATCATGAAATATCTCGGATTACAAAGGATCCATAACAATCATCAACTCTAACACACAGTTCAACACACAGCACCACCCAGGACCACCCAAAATTCAGACTGTGTGACTGAGAGCACTGTTGTCACGGGTTTATGATTTTTGTTATCAGCATTCCACAGCGGAATTGTTGACATCTGTTCAGATGCTTCTTGAATTCCTCAAGCTTGGTGCCATGACCACTTCTTTGGGGAGCTGGTTCCAGTGTTCAACCATCCTCTTGTTGAAGAACCTTTTCCTGGCAACCTAAACCTCCCCCGTTGCAGCTTTTTGCCATTTTCTTGGGTCCTATAGCTGGTCACCAGAGAAAAGCTCTGGTATAGTGCTGTAGGCTGATATAAAGTCTCCATTCAACCTACCCTTCTCCAGGCTGAACAAACCAAGGGAATTATATGTCTTGCTTTCCAGACCCTTCATCATCTTTGTGGCTCTCCTTTGGATACTCTCTCATAGTTTTATGTCCTTTTTGTACTGCAGCATCCAAAACTGCATACAAAACTCAAGGTGAGGCAGCATAAGTGCAGTGTAGAGCAGGACAATTATTTCTCTTGCTTGTCTAGCAATGGAGTGCTTGATGCACACCAGGGTGTGATTGGCCCTTTGGTCTGACAAGACGTACTGTTGACTTGTGTTCAACTTACTGTTGACCAAGACACCCAGATCCCTTTCAGTGGGGCTGCTTTCCAGCATCTCATCCCTCAGTCTGTATGTATAGTCAGGGTTACCCCTTCCCAGGTGCAGAATCTGGCATTTGTTCTTGTTAAACTTCATGTTGTTGATGATTGCTCAGCTCTCTAATTTGTCCATATTTCTCTGCAAGGCCTCTTCATCCTCAGTGGAGGCAATAGCTCCTCCTAGTTTAATACCATCAGCAAACTTGTTCAAAACATCTTCTGATCCTATATTTGAATCATTTATGAAAACATTAAAGAGAACTGGCCCTAAAATCAAGCCATAGGGAACCACGCTACTGACTGGCTACAAGCCTGTTGTCACCTCACTTACCAGCATTGATGATCCCTGATACCTTCAAAAGCACTTTCCCAGGAGACCTTACTAACTAGTTACCTGAGTAGCTTGAAGTTTACTCTCCCCAAATCCAGGGTTGAAATTCTGGTGGCAGTTTTACTCCTATAACCAAAGATTTCAAATTTGACTACTTCATGGTTGATATGGCCAAGATGGCACCAATTGCCACTTCATCCACAAGACTTTCTCCATTTACAAGTAACAGATTTAGGAGGGCACCATTCCTTGTTGGCTTGTTTAATATCTGTACCGGGAAATACAAACCATGAAGGTGTTTTAGGTGTCTTCTGGACCAGTTTATATCAGCTGTATGACGTTCTCAGTTAGCATCTCTCAAACTGAAGTCAGCAACTGACAGGTGTATACAGTCCAGCCTCTCCACTACATAGAGAACCCTCCATTACACTCACCACCTCTCCTGCACTGCTTGTCTCTTCTGATGAGTCCATAAACATTCACCACAGCATGCTGGCCACAAGATTCATTCACTTATGCTGATGATGTCATAATTCTGGAAATGAGCCAAGGTTTCTAACTTTTCTTGCTTGCTCCTCATGCTGTGTGCACTGGTGTAGAAGCATTTCACATGATCTTCATGCCATCTCATAGTTTTTTCACCGGCAGGCCTGTTTTTACTCCTTCCTCCCTTCAGATCTAGTTCAAAACCCTATCTGTCAGCCCTGATAACTCCTGTGCAAAAATCCTTTTTGCCCCTCTGAGAAAAGCACACCCCATCAGGTGCCAGCAGGCCTGGACAATCACTTTCACGACCTTATTTTATTTCCCTGTCCTGTATTCCACTAACTGGTGTCATACAAGGTTTTTAGATACATGGAAACAGCAAGAAGCAGCTATTACAAAATAGTTATTTCATGCAAGCTCCAATATTGAGGATTTTATTTTATTTTAAAGGCTTATCTACATTACAAAGATACTGATAAACTAATATTATGACTACAGAAAGTTGATAACAAGAAATAACTGCTACATTTCTAGTACGTATCCTACATCCAAAGAAGCATTTCTGCATCTCTGACATTTTCACCTACAGTGAAATTCTGGAATATTTCTACTAATAAAGCAGAACAGAAATTTCCCCAAACTCTCTCAGCAGTGTTCTTTGCTCCATAACTGCTGAGCATTTGAATTTTCCAGTGGATTTGATAGCTCTTGGACTGCATGAATGTCTGGAAAAAGTTTTTCAATATTTATTATATTTCATAAACCAGTCAAAGTCAGTTGAACTGACACTGTTTCATGCACAGGACAGGCACTGACTGAAGTAATGCTTGTCTCACTCTTGACCAACGTATCTCACTGAGCAAAACCAAGAATTGAGACAGCTTCTCAGAAAACTTGTGTTTAGTATGAGCTATGGAGATAGATTCAATAGACTTATGAAACATTATAAAGAACCGGGGCCTGAGTAACTCTTTAGGAAAGTGATTATTCTGAATAATATTCTTCTCTCAGATTTTCAAAAAAATGAAGCTGATGATGACTCTACTTAAAGATCTTAACTTGTTCTGTAGCCTGTATTTCTGCTGACCAAGATGTGCAGATGTATGCACACCAGCAGAGAATGTGACATTGCTTCTCTTTAATCTGCTTTCCTCCATATCATTTGGTAATAACTACTTCAGTAGAATGCTGTTACAAGGCACTTTTTCCATGAGGCACTAAATTTTTCAAGGGAAAGACACAAGAGACATTTTATTCCTTTTTCTTTCTTTTTTCTTTTTCTTTCTTTCCTTCTTTTTTTTTTTTCATGCCTAATGACTCCTAAATAATAATTTCACATAAATAAATGCGAAAGCTGTAGCCCACATACAGCATGTTTTCTTCTATGTTTTCATCCTTTTTTTTTTTTTTTTTTTTTTTTTTAACATAATAAAATAAGAAAAAGACAGGGGAAAAAAAAAAAAAAGAAAACAGAACTCAAAAAGCTTTTGGAAGAAAGACCATAGCAACTTGAATTTATTTAACTTTCAAATCAGAGTGTATTCTCACTTTTAAGATTTACTTAATTCTGATACTAATCACTCTGGTGTTACATACATTGTCCAGCATTCTATTATCTCTGGAGCTCAGCCCTCTCATGAATCAAACTGGACAAAAACAGTGGAACTGTTCTGAGTACTTAAGAAGTGTATGACCATTCAAATTGAGAAATCCCTCAAGTCTGTGATTTCCACCTCTGTTTAAGTTCAGACAGTATATGCCATTCAAGCCAAATAGACGAAGAGAGCCTTTCAAGTCTAGCTTTCCTCCAGATGTTTCTTGGCAGTTCACATTGAGAAAAAATGTAAACAGCTATTTCATATTCATGAAATAGAACTGGAGCACAGAACGGCAGAGGAATGTTAGGGCATGCAGTCCGATCACCTAGCAGGTGACCTGTTAGTGTAAGTATTAATAAGCTGTAGAAAACTTGTCAGGCTACCTCCTTCTCACTTCTCCTGTTAGAAGGAGACTCCACTACCTTGCTCCACTGTGCAAACCTACATATTGTACCACTGCCTTTTCAGACTTAATTTTTTCAAACCTATTTTATACTCATTTGGTTCTGTGGCAGTGGTATCTTTATGGTAGCAGTTTATTGTAGCTACCTGATACGATACTTACATTTTTGCAAGCAATTATGTCACCGCTCAGCTTTCATGTTTCTGGACACATTCTCTTGTGCATGATGGAATGCCTGTCCTGCTATCATTTTAATATTTAGTCTCCATTTAGTGTGGGCTTCTTGAATATGGATGAATGGGACAGTGTCCAGAATTTCAGATAAGATTTGGGTGTTGAACAACAGTATTCTCATTTCTTATTCTTTCCTGAAAGTACCTTGTGTTATTCTAGTTATTTTTCCGCAGTGGCATTGTATTGGAGAACATCATCATCTTGCATTTAACTAATACACACCATGTCTCCACGGTTCTTAATAGCACAGGTTTCTGTTTTTGTAGTAATGCCATAATGCCTACTAGTTGTCATTCCTGATATTACATGTCATCTCATTTTGTCTTCCTATATACTTCTCTTACAATTTTAAGATCAGTCTAAAGAAAAATCTTACATTATCTACATTAGTATCATTGATGAATATTCATTTTTTTGTTCTTTTCCAAATTTGTATTTCATGGCTAGAGAACTTTTCCTTTTCCTTTTCCTTTTCCTTTTCTTTCCTTTTCCTTTTCCTTTTCCTTTTCTTTTCTTTTCTTCTCTTTTCTTTTCTTTTCTTCTTTTCTTTTCTTTTCTTTTCTTTTCTTTTCTTTTCTTTTCTTTTCTTTTCTTTTCTTTTCTTTTCTTTTCTTTTCTTTTCTTTTCTTTTCTTTTCTTTTCTTTTCTTTTCTTTTCTTTTCTTCTTCTCTTTTCTTCTCTTTTCTTCTCTTCTCTTCTTTTCTCTTCTCTTTTCTTCTCTTTTCTTCCCTTCTCTTCTCTTCTCTTCTCTTCTCTTCTCTTCTCTTCTCTTCTCTTCTCTTCTCTTCTCTTCTCTTCTCTTCTCTTCTCTTCTCTTCTCTTCTCTTCTCTTCTCTTCTCTCTCTTCTCTTCTCTTCTCTTCTCTTCTCTTCTCTTCTCTTCTCTTCTCTTCTCTTCTCTTCTCTTCTCTTCTCTTCTCTTCTCTTCTCTTCTCTTCTCTTCTCTTCTCTTCTCTTCTCTTACTTTTTTCTTTTTTCTTTTTCAAAATATAATGTTGTGAATTGACTGTAAATGAAAAGTCTATCTGCAATCTAAAATGTACTGAAATGTGTGGATAACCAAGTAGTTCTGATGGCATGACAGAATCAATTTTGACAAGGGCCTGTCTGTATTTAGATATGTATTATTAAGGTGCATTTTGTCCTGGAGTATGTGGCTGAGAAGGTTTGAATGTGTTAAATATAATTAAATAGCATTAAAACCAACCAACCACCACCACCACCACCAACAACAACAAAACATATGATTTAATAAAGAAAACATTGTGAAAATTTAGGTGTGGAGATATTAATGTGTTCATCTGAATATCTTGAATATCAGGCTACTTAAAAAAAGAATGTTAGTTCTTCCAAGCACGTGGGCCATATTCAAGTCTGAAAGGAATACTGAGACGTTGAAGGTGTAAAGCTCCTATGTAGTCCCGTATTATATACTGTATAGGCTACAAGCAGGATTTTAATTTTTTGCATTGCCAGTAGAAACAGGAGGTGGTTTTTGTTAGCATTCCAGTTAACAGAATACAGAGGCTCACTTGTACTATCTATTCAGCACAACTCTAATTCAGAACTAGCCACAAAATTTGATGCCTGCTGAAAAATTGAATAAGTAAATAAATAAATAAATGCATGAGCTGAAGTGAAGAGATGGGATCTGGAAGGAATTTCTTTTGTTGTGCAGTAAATGTGAAACACAGAGGCATGGGAAATTGTCTTCCATGTTTCTGATTTTTTTTTTTTTTTTTTTGTAACTAGTTTGTTTTTTTTCAAAACTGATTAATTTTTGAAATGAGACAATAATTGGACTTCACATTAGAAGGGTATGCATGTTTTGGCCTATTTAGCTTGAAGCACATTTGAGTTGAAATAGAGGAGGAAGGACATAGTACAGTTGTGAGTATGATATCTACCGCTTCTAATGTCTTATATTAGAGCGCACATAATATATAGAACTGATAATACGGGAGATATCCTCTTGGTAGCAGAATGTATTTAGAAGACTGTTACATCATTTGGAATTTTAGACATATACTGGTAAAGGAGAAAATGATTCCGTGTTTTTGAAAATAACATTTATATTTAATATATAAAGAAAATCAAATGCAGCAAAAGCTACTGGCAAATATGGTCACATAAAAGACAAACTACATTTAACATTTCTATTCCTTCGTACACTGAAAAAGAATTCTGAATATATAACTAGAAGTAAAATAAGATAATCTCTGTGACTTACTGATTGCAAAAAAGTAGGAGCGCATTGAAAAGAGTAACATGCAGGGATACTCAGCAGATACAGTACTTAACATTTATTGTAAAAAAATGTAATTAACTGCTGCAATCAGAAAGCTTATCAAACAATAAGATGGAAATCAAACGTAAACAAAAAGGCAGTGATGAAGATAAAACCATTCAATAATCCAAAGAAATTAGTGTGGCTTCATTTGTTCATGAGTTCATACAGGCATACCTGCTTATGCTCATATATACATTCATATAATGCATTTAACAATAGCAAATATTCATTTATCCTCAGCTTTGACTTTGCTCATGGAAGCTGTGTGAGTTGCTATTAAGTTTCCTGACTTTTAAGGCTAGTAGGGCCTATTAAAATATTTGACTGTGGGTAAGCAAACATAGAATTACACATCATTAATCAGTTTTTCTACAATGAGGGCTCAATTAAGATAGCATTAAAATGGGTAAGGATACAGCCCTAGAACACCTAATGTGTGTCCAGGCACAGTTACTGTGTGTCTGTCTCTGCAGTG
This sequence comes from Gallus gallus, assembly GCF_016699485.2. NCBI lineage: Eukaryota > Metazoa > Chordata > Aves > Galliformes > Phasianidae > Gallus > Gallus gallus. Next base: position 164,398,834 of record NC_052532.1, on the reverse strand, counting down.
CCCACTCTTGACTATTTTTGCAAATATTCATGGTTAAATATCAAAGACATGAAGCATTCAGAGCCAAGGAACAAATATATATGTGAAAATGATCCACAAAATGCTCCAGTTACGGCATCCATCCTCAAAGCGGCTCTCTGTATCCACAATAATCTTGTGTCACTCTGTTAAGAGAGAAAGGCAAATGACTGTAACAGGTACAAAAATACGAAAAGCTGGAGAAAAGAACTCTTTGGCAACTTGTTTATGAGTCCAACTAATAACACTAATAATCAGGAAGAAGATATTTCAGATTTTTGTATCAGAAATAATGTTACCAGCAGGAGCAGGGAGGTGATAATTTCTCTGTATTCAGCTCTGGTGAGGCCATATCTGAAAAACTGTGTTCAGTTTTGCACCCCTCACTTACAAGAAAGACATTGAGGCTCTGGAGCCTGTCCAGAGAAGGGCAACAAAGCTGATGAGTGGACTGAAGTCTTATCAGGGGAGGCTGAAGGAACTGGGATCATTTAGTCTGGAGAAGAGGAGGTTCAGGGGAAACCTTATTGCCCTCTACAACTACCTGAAGGGAGGTTGTGATGAAGGTGGAGGTGGGCCTCTTCTCCCACATAACAGAGATAGAATGAGAGAAAATGGCCTCTGATTGTGCCAGGAGTAGTTCAGGTTAAGCCTTAGGAAAAACAACTTCTCAAAAAGGGTGGTCAGGCTCTGGAACGAGTGGTTCTAAGGAACATGGATCAATGGGCAATATTGGTGGTAGGTGAACAGTTGAACTAGATGATCTTAGAGATCTTTTCCAACCTTAATGATTTTATGATTCTATAATTCTATAAATTGATCCTATTGTCAAATGACCAAATATTTGTACTGTAAGTACAGAAAATCAGACTTTACCTGCAAAATAAATATGCTACAAGAGAAAGGCAAATGTTATTTACAGAATACTGAGAGAGAAATTCACTACCAGATAGAGGATCCTTTTATGAGAATTTATTTCTCCATAGGATGCACTGTAAATTATTCAGTAGAATCTAGGACAAAACAAGTTTCAGAAACAAATGATGAACTGAATAGCTGTGTGGAGGAAGGAAGAGATTCTGTAGGTTTCACAGACTTAGAAATTGTTTTGCTTACTTTTTCAGGCTTGAACACTGAACAGATTGAAAAATCCCACATTGCATTTTGGACATGTTTACTGATTGCATTAAGAAATGAGAACATAAATGGAGATTCCGAGTAGATGCTTTTGCTAAGGTGAATGAACCTTCACCAAAGTTAGTTAACACAAAAGGGTAGATTCACCTTGCATTTTTTCTGCCTTTCAAATAGTAGGATTTTTTTTAATATATATATTATTATTATTATTTTGAAATTAACCTTACAGTTTCCCTCTGTAGGAAGGAGAGATGCAGACAACCTCTGGAGAGCAATTTCTGCATGATGTCTTAGGTGTCAAAAACAGATGAGCTATATAGCTCTCTGCTAGTGCTTTTCTCTCTTGAGTGAATATACAAGGAGTACAAGGAGCTATACAACTGGTTTAGATTACATACTTTTATTTTTATTTTATTTTATTTTATTTTATTTTATTTTATTTTATTTATTTTTTTAGGACAGATTAGCCATTCCATTAGTTTCCTGTAAGTTTTCTTCCATACAGAGAATAATTTGTATACATATTTTCTAAAATAAACTCCATCATAAATGCAAAGAACTAGCCTAAGCACTAAGAAATATTAAAAATTCTATTCTGAATATCTGTAATGATAGCACACAAATTTTCAAATACTTTAAAGTCAGAGAAATCCTATTGTGTGTCTGAAGAGACTGAGTAATGTGTGCAAGGACTTAAGGTTTGTCTATTTTACATTTATGAGATGCTTCTAGTTTCTCTCATGTACCAGAGAAAACAAAAAGTTTTAAACAAGTGCAGCACTAGAATCAGAACAGTTTCTGGTCTACTGTTATACCATCTCTACAATTATGCCCGTGTTTCTGTGATTTTGTGAGCATCAAGAGAAAGGAAGAGAGCAGTCACATACATACAAGAGACTCATACCCTTCTGAGATTGCAAGGAAAATAAACAAGGGTTCGGGTGCATCCTTCATCTTTATCATCTAGTACATAAATATTATTGGCTCATGACATAACTTGTTGAGACAGAACTTGTTGCAGTTGACACACCCAAGGGAGGGGATGACATTCAGAGAGACCTACAGGCTCAAGCAGTATGCCCAGGAGAAATTCATGAGGTTCAACAAAGCTAAGTGCAGGTTTCCCAGAGAGATTGTGGAGTCTCCTTCTATGGAGATATTCAAGAGCTGTCTGGATGCCCACCTGTGCGACCTGTTGTAGATTACATACTTTAGCACAGGGATTGGACTTGATGTTCTCTTGAGGTCTCTTCGAACCCCTCCAATTTTGTGATTCTGTTTCTGCCCCTCTGCTCTGCACTGGTGAGACCTCACATGGAGTACTATGTCCAGATGTGGAATCCTTGGTACAGGAGAGACATGGACATTTGGAGAATGACTAGAGGAGGAACACAAAAATGATCCAAGGGTCAAAACACTTCTCCTATGAAGACAGTCTGAGAGAGCTTCAGTTGTTTGGTTTAGAGAAGGCTTCAGGAAGACCTCATAGCAGATTTCCAGTATCTAAAAGGGGGTACTAAAAGCGAAGGGAACAGACTTTTTAGCAAGGTCTGTTGTGATAAGACAAGAGAAAATGGTTTTGAGCCAAAAGAGAGGAGATTTAGTCTGGGTGTAAGGAAAAAATTAATTTACAGTAAGGGATGAGGCACTGGAATGGGTTGCCCAGAGAAATGGTGGATGCCCCATCCTTGGAGATATTCTATGTCAGGTAGGATGAGGCTCTGACAACCTGATCTATCTGTACATATCCCTGTTCATTGCAGAGGAGTTGGACTAGATGACCTTTAAGTTTCCCTTCAAACTCAAACAATTCCATGATTCTATGATTCTATGCCATTTAACAGCATGAGGATGAATCAGAACCATGCAGCTCACTGCAGTGTTGAGAGTTAGTGGCAGAGAAGATGGGAGAGATATTTATTATACAGTGTCACCATGAAGCAAGGGTCCCAGGCTGTAACCTTTCATTTGAAAGTGGTCCCTAAGGTCATTAATCAGAACAGTAATTTCCAGGCCTTCTCTGCAGTCCATACATTCTCATGTTATCATATTTTATACCATGTTATACAGGAGCTGATTGAAAAATAATACCTTCTATTTTATTATGCTGTCCCACAAAATTAGAGCAGGATGTTGGTGGTACGGCAGTAGAAGTTGAGCTTTTCCACTAATATTCCATTAAATTTAGTTGCTGTACAACAGAAGGCAGCAGATGGGCAGTCTGACAAAATGGCATCTGACATGGAACTGTGTATGAAGCAAAAGTGTGTAATTGCATTTGTCCACGTGAAAAAGGTCATACCAGTGACATTCATTGACACTGAACATTTATGGAAGCCAGTGGATGTGAGCCCAGTGAAGCTGTGGGTGTTGTGCTTCAGCAATAGCAATGATGACATGAAAGACAAGCCATGTTCCAGATCACCATGCACAGCTGTCATACTACAAAATGAAGAGCATACCAATTAGATCATAGATGCAAATTAACGGATTATGAACAATGAAGCAACAACTGAATATTGCAGTGTTTGCACCAGGTGACTCCCACAAATGCTCTCATAAGAAATGAAAGAATACGAAACTGATTGAGAGGTCTGATTGAATTTGAAGCCAGATGAACTAATACAGGGCGAAGGGTGACAGTTTCCCAGACTGTGTCATTACAAGTGATCATAGAATCATAGAATCATATGGTTGGAAAGGACCTAAAAGATGATCTAGTCCAACCGTCTTCCCATTACCATTGCTACCACAAGCCACTAAACCATATCTCATAGCTCCTCATCCAGATGCCTCTTGAACACTGCCACGGGCAGCGACTCCACCACCTCCCTGGGCAGGCCATTCCAGTGCCTGACCACTCTCTGAGAGAAAAAGTTTTTCCTTATGTCTAACCTAAACCTCCACTGGTACAACTTGTGGCCATTTCCTTGGGTCCAGTTTGTTGCCTTGGAGAAGAGGCCAAACCCCTCCTCATCACAACCTCCCTTCAGGAAGTTGTAGAGTGCAATGAGGTCTCCCCTGAGCCTCCTCTTCTCCAGACTGAACAATCCCAGCTCTCTCAGCCGCTCCTCATAAGGCTTGTGCTCCAGACCCCTCACTAGTTTTGTTGCCTTTCTCTGGACAGGTTCCAGGGCCTCAACGCCTTTCTTGTAGTGAGGGGCCCAAAACTGAACACAGTACTCAAGGTGCAGCCTCACCAGGGCTGAGTACAGGGGGATGACCACCTCCCTGCCCCTGCTGGCCACACCATTTCTAATGCAGGTCAGGATGCCGTTGGCTCTCTTGGCCACCTGGGCGCACTGTGGCCAATGTTCAGCTGAGCATCAATAAACACCCCCAGGTCTCTTTCCTCTTCACAGTCATCTAACCACTCATCCCCAAGCCAGTAGTGCTGCATGGGGTTATTGTGGCCAAAGTGCAGGACCCGACACTTGGCCTTGTTAAACCTCATCCCATTCACCTCAGCCCAGTGATCCAGCTTATCTAAATCCCTCTGAAGGGACTCCCTATCCTCAGGCAGATTGACACTACCTCCCAACTTGGTGTCATCTGCAAACTTACTGAGGGTACACTTAATCCCTTCATCTAGGTCATCAATAAAGATATTAAACAGGATGGGCCCCAGTACCGACACTGGGGGACTCCACTAGTAACACATTGCCAGCTGGACTTAACTTCATTAACTACTACCCGTTGGGCATGGTCATCTAGCCAGTTCCTTACCCAAAGAAGGATACCACCACCCTCCCTTCCTCGTCTATCCCTTCTGAAGAGTTTGTAACCATCCACCACAGCACTCCAGTCATGGGAGTGGTCCCACCATGTTTCAGTAATAGCAACTAGGTCATAGTTAGCATGTCTCACAATCGGTTCCAGCTCTTCCTGCTTGTTGCCCATGCTGCGTACACTGGTGAAGATGCACTTCAGCTGAGTCATCTGCCTCACCCCCAGCTCAAGCACCGCTCCCCTAGGCTCATCTCTGGTGAGCCTTGTTTTGTCCCCTTGCCCCACTGTAGCTAGTTTAAAGCTCTTTCAATAAGCCCCGCTTGCTCCTGTGCTAGGATTTGTTTCACCCTTTGAGATAGGTGGGTTCTGTGCACGGACAACAGGCCAGGGGCCAAGTAAACTGCCCCATGATCAAAGAACCCAAAGTTTCTGCCTTGACACCAGCCTCCGAGACAATTATTCATTACTTGTGCTTTCCAAGCCCACTCCATTTCCCTCACTGCCCCTGAAGGTATAGAACAAAAGATCACTTGCACTCCTGCTCCTTGAACTAAACGTGCTAAACCCCTGAAATCTCTTTTCATAGTTTCTAGGTTTCTCTGGGCAATTTCATCACTGCCAACCTGAACTACAAGTAACAGAAAAAAATCAGTGGACCTAACCAGCTTTGGGAGTTTTCTAGTTATGTCCCTGACCTGGGCCCCAGGAAGGCAGCACACTTCCCAATAGCTCGGGTCTGGTCTGCATACGGGGCCTTCAGTTCATCTGAGAAGGGAGTCACTCACCACAACCACCCTTTTTTCTTTCCTGACAGAGGCAGTCTCAAGGCTTGGGGGCTACTGCCTCATCTTAGTCTCCCTCCTAGGCAGATCCTCCATTGCCTCCCCACTCACCTCCCCTTCAATTTCCAGCATGAGATGTGGTGTCACCACTGTAAGCTGGAGTCAAAATGGCAGTCCACAGACAGGTGACATGTGAATTCTCCATCAAAGAAAAAATTCAAGACACAGCCCTCAGTGGGTAAAGTGATGTGCATTGTCTTTTGAAAGAGGAAAGGGGAAGTCTTTCTGGATTTCCTGGAACCTAGACAAACCATCAACTCAGATTACTACATCACAATGCTGACTAAGCTGAACGCACAAACTTACAGAGTGAAGCCAGACAAGAAGACAGCTTTTCTCTTGCAACATGATAACATTAGGCCCCATACCAGTTTGAAGACTATATTGCCAATCTTGTCTGGACTTTCCTACCTCTCACCTGTAGTTCAGATTTAGCACCTTCAAACTTCCATCTGTTAGGGTTATGAAACATGGACTGCAATGGGTAGCATTTTAGGATGACAGATAATGGCCCTAAGTTGCACCAGGGAAAGTTGAAATTAGATATTAGGAAAAAAATATTTTCAGAAAGAGTGGTAATGCCTTGGAACAGAGAGCTGGTGGAGCCACCGTCCCCAGAAGTGTTCAAGAAATGTGCAGATGTAGCACTGAGGGATGTGATGTAGTGGGCATGATGGCAGTGGGTTGAGGTGGGACTAGATTATCTTAGTCGTCTTTTACAACATTAGTGATTCTATGGTTCTATGATTTTCCTAGCAACAATGCCATTACAGCAGCTGTAAAACTACAGGTCATCTCCACTGGTGCAGATTTTTACAAGTGCAGCATGCATACTCTTGTTCATGGCTGGTAAAAAAAAAAAAAAGAAAAAAAAAAGAAAAAAAAAGCATAGCTAATGGTGATGATTGTGCTGAAAAAATGTGTTTTGCAGCTGATAATTTTGCTCGATCTAATAGTGTTAGTGTCCTTTTGTTATCTGTTGTAGTTTCCATGGAAATAGACAGGAGATATTACTTTCAGAGCCACTTACACAGATATCCCTGTCTTTTTCCTAAAGCTGGCAGAGTGACTGCACTTGTGGAAGACCATACTATACATACTTGGTTTGTCTGGCCATGATTAGAAGGTTTAACATTCCAAACAATCAGCTCCTACAAAATTCTTCACATAATATACATAGGTACCTACTTACTATTTCAATCTCCTCTTCAGTGTGAACTTGTGAAGAACAGCTCAACTTGCCAGCCTGGCTAGCATTATCTGTTTATGCAGTATTTCCTGAACCTTCTCATCCCAGTGATGTAAGGGTGAGGAGTGGAGACGTGGGAAAATGGTGAATTCACTCGGCCTTCCTTTCTGGCTAGAAGAAATCCACTTCTTGAAAAGCAGGTATTAAAATTTACAGCTGCTATCCTTCTCTTTTTTTTTTTTTTTTTTCATTTCTTTTCTCTATTTTTTTTTTCCTGTCAACAAAGTCTGTTTTCTGCTGTGTTTTCTTATCTATTTAATTAATGCAGAGCAGTAGTCTCATGCTAAATTTCACCTTGTTTAGTATTTGAGAGAATTATTTCCTCTTGCATTTACTATGGATGTTAACCCCATTTCTCTTTACAGCCCTTCTGGGGCACATAGCAGTTTTGTTTTGCTCTCTTACCCAGCAGATGTTTTACACTCTCTTTTGCCTTTCAGTAATGTCACCATTGCCATCAACTTCTAAACGTGTACGTCCACTGGGGACACAGTTCAGCCTGCCAGCAGCTCATATTAGACCTGGGTCCAATCCTGCTGCTTTTATTCCTTTAAATCCCGATTTCACAGGCAGGATTGCCAGGATTTTCTGAAGTACTCAGTGGATGAGTCTGCTTATCTGATAGCATCTGATGCTTTCCCAAGGAAAGCAAGGAAATTAGACAGTGTTCATAAAGCACAGCATTTACATACTTTGGATATATGTTGTTTGTTTGCTTGTTTGTTTGCTGCATTTTTGATATAGCTTTGTTACTCTTTTTACGCTTGTGTGCAGACTGTCACAATAACATAGCTTTTTGAGGACTGATTTAGATAAGCTAAAGATTTTCTGTGATTAAAATGTTGCTTCTTGAGCTTGTTTTATGTTTAAGATGTAAAGTAGAGATAAAGATTTGTGATCAAATTTAAATTAAAGTGCTTCTAATAGGGATTAAATTTAGATTTAATTAGACAATTTTTGTATACATCCTAAACATCAAATGGTTGCTACAAACATATTAATTGAGTTTTAATTTTAAGATGGATGTTTACATGATATGACTGCTAAGCTTTCTGGAAACCGTTTCTGGTAATGACCTAACATTCCAAAACATACCTATGAATGTTTACACTGAATAACCAAGTATTAAGATGAGGCAAAATATAATAATAAAAACCATCAGCAGTCAGATACAAATTAAGCACTCAGGCATTTCATGTAACTTTTAAAGTTATAATTAATTTTTCACTTGAGTCCATCTTCTGATATATGATCAAATCAGCATATATTAACCACAGCAGCAATAGTACGTGCATCACTCAGACCTGAGAAACTATTAGGATCAGACAGATAAATGATATGCACTTACAAAAAGCTTTTTGGATTCAAAGACTATACAGTTAAACACGGATGGTCTTATAATGAGGTATTGTATTGTCACTAGCACTCACTAAATCATAGAATCACAGAATCATAGGATCATAAAATAGTTTGGGTTGGAAAGGACCTTTAAGATCATCTAGTTCCAAACCCCTGCTATAGACAGGGACACCTCCCTCTAGACCAGGTTGCTCACAGCCCCATCCAGTCTGGCCTTGACCGCCTTCAAGGAGGGGGCATTCACAGCCTCTCTGGGCAATCTGTTCCAGTGTCTCATGACTCTCACAGTAAAGAATTTCTCCCTAATATCCAGTCTAAATCTACCCTCTTCCAGTTTAAAGCCATTTCCCCTCATCCTGTCACTATGTGTCCTTGTAAAAAATCCCTCCCCAGCTTTCCTGCAGGCCCCCTTGAGGTACTGAAGGGCTGCTACAAGGTCCTCTTATGGCCGCCTTCTCTTCAGGCTGAAGAACCCCAGCTCTCTCAGCCCACCCTCATAGAGGGGGTGCTGCAGCCCTCTGATGATCTCTGTGGCCCTTTTCTGGACCCACTCCAACAGCTCAATGCCCTTCTTGTGTTGGGGGCCCCTGAAGAGGACGCAGTTCTCCAGGTGGGGTCTCACAAGAGCGGAGTAGAGAGGCAGAGTCACCTCCCTACTGGTCACGCTTCTCTGGATGCAACCCAGGATACAGTTGGCCTGTGCTGCAAGTGCACACTGCTGGCTCATGTTGAATCTTTCATCAGCCAGCACCCTCAAATCCTTCTCCTTCCAGCCTATCTTTGTGCTTGGGATTGCCTCAATCCAGGTGCAGGACCTTACACTTGACCTTGTTGAACTTTATGAGGTTGGCACAGGCCCACTTCTGAATCCTGTCCACGTCCCTCTGCATGGCATCCGTTCCTTCTAGCTTGTCAGCTGCACCGCTCAGCTTGGTGTCATCTGCAAACTTGCTGGGAGTGCTCTTGATCCCACTGTCCATGTTAAATAGCACTGGTCCCAGCACCAATCCCTGAAGAACCTGTCACCAGTCTCCATTTGGATACTGAACCCTTGATTGCAACTCTCTGAGTGCTACCATCTAGCCAATGCCTTATTCAGTGAGTGGTCTATACATCAAATCCATTTTTCTTTAATGTGGCAAACAGGATGTTATGCGGGACAGTGTCAAACACTGTATAAGTCCAGGTAGATGATGTCATAGAATCACAGAATCATAGAATGGCCTGGGTTGAAAAGGACCACAATGATCATCCACTCTCAACCCCCCTGCTATGTGCAGGGTCGCCAACCACTAGACCAGGCTGCCCAGAGCCACATCCAGCCTGGCCTTGAATGCCTCCAGCAACGGGGCATCCACAACCTCCTTGGGCAACCTGTTCCATTGCATCACCAGCCTCAGAGTGAAAAACTTCCTCCTAATATCTAACCTAAACCTACCCTGTCTCAGTTTAAAACCATTCCCCCTTGTCCTATCAGTATCCACCCTCGTAAACAGCTGTTCCCCTTCCTGTTTATATTCTCCATAAACAAACAATGCATTGAATTTTATAGTTAATATGGTTTTCACAAAGCCACGTCAAAGATTTTTTTTTTTTTTTTTTTCAGGAGAAGTTTTATATCCCTTTGTAGCTCACCGAGATCTCACAAAAATTAACTGCATTTCCTTTTCGTGTATAGGAAAGTACTTTCAATAATGAATTTTAAAATGCAGATGAAATTATTCAAGAATCAATCCTTAAAATTACAGGGTCTAGTACCAGACTGTTCATTACTCTTGCAAGATCTGTACAGTGAACTCATTGGTAGTACTTATTTAAATAAGAAAGAAAGAAAGAAAAAAAAAAAAAAAAAAAACCTTGTGAACAATTCATTTGAATATATAATGAGAGCATAATGCATTTTTCCCCCATTCTGCATAAATATAGGTCCTGTTTTCAACATGAGCCTTCATTCAATCTAAAGAAAAAATTGAAATGTCATCTTGAACCTGAGCAATCCTCAGTCAGTGCCTGAGAAGGAGGGAGAAGTTGAAAAACATGTAACTGAATGGGTTGAAAATCTGTTAACCTAGATTTTATCCCGCCAAAAGTATGATTTTATGTCAAACTGCAGCATAGACACAAAGTTTATTAATGCAAAAATTATTTTTAAGCATTTGATTTTTTGAATTGCATAATTTAAAAATTTAAATTAACGTATTATATGATATCTTGGTTCTGAAAGCATATATAAATACTGATGTATTTCAAATGGATATTTAAATCTTAAAATAACGTTAAGCTTAAAGCTGTAAGCTGTCAACACAGATTACCTTTGCCCTGATTATAGAAAGCCATTAAACATTGCCTCGTTAAAGTTTATTGACTTAAGCACATGCTTAAAGACAGTCATGTGTTGAAAAGCTGCTCCTCAAATAGATCTGTTTTGCTGAATGCTGAATATAATTCTATGAGGCATTGTGTTGGTTTGGTCACTGATAATTAATATTGTGAACATACAATACAATTGTATTACAAATCATAGAAAGGAAAAATGAAATACACTGTGTTTCTGAAATCCAGAGACCCTCTTCTGAGGAAAAATATCAGAACTACAATAAAACTTGTGATCACATTATTTGCCAATATTATAACTTCTTTAGAGAGAATGGAGATTATACTTTCCCATAAGTGATTCATCTTTAACAAAGGTTTGTGATTTCTATTCCTAGCCTCACGACAATAGAGATCTTCTAGAGAAATTTGCTCAACCTGTTTGTGTGGCTCATGAAGAAAAGAAGGGGGGAAAAAAAGAAAAAAAAAAAAGCGAATGCCTTCCATTCTATATGATTATATCATACACTTCTTCACTCTGCCCTTAACCCTGCTGACAGCAATGCTAAAATTTCTGCTGGATGATACAGTCATGAGGCCCTGAACAAGCCCGGTACTCTGTCTTTGGTGTCAGGATTAAACTGAATCTGCTCCCCTGTCCTTCTGATAATGCATCATCACAGCATCTCACTTTGATGATGCACTGCAAATATACATCATCACAGGATTGTCAGTCAGGAGATGGCACCAGCTTGGGTAAACCGATCCAAAAGCAGGTTCAGTTTAATTACAGGACAGAAGGTGTCCTGATGTTCCTTGGAGAAAAAACATTTGTGCCAGAAGTGGATATGCTTTGCATTGTGGTGCAGCCTTTGCAGTGCGGTGGTCTGACAAACACACTGAAGCATCTGAAGAGAGTTCATACAGACTTTGTCATGAGAGTACTTCTAAAACAGAGATGAAAAGTGAAAATTGCAACACCTTTTCATGCAAACAAACATACAGACAGAAAAAAACAAAAAAAACCCACAACCATAACAACCCAACAAAAATAACAAATCTGCAGATGCTAGCTATAATCTGTAGTTCAAAGAAGCTTTACAAGAACATTGTCAGGTCAGATTTGCCTTACCATATTAAAAAAAACATTGCTTTTGGAGGATTTTTATTTTTATTTATTTATTTATTTCAGTGCAAACATTCATTTTAGATTAAGTTACACCAAACAGCTATACCAATCTGGTAATTGCTGCTTGTGGGAATAAAACTGCCATAGGAAAATAATAAAAGGTGGACACAAATACCAATATTATTTAACATTTTGTTTATTTTAGGAATCACCATCAGATTTATTTATTTATTTATTTTATTCTAAAATTAAAGAGATAGGAAGTTTACCACAATTAATTCCTAAGTAGCTGGTAGTCAAAATAATCATAGAACCATCAAATGTCCCAAACTGGAAAGAACCCTCAAGGATCAAGTCCAACTCCTCCCTCCCTAGAGGACCACTCAAAACTCAAGCCCTATATCTGAGAGCATTGTCCAAATGCTTCTTGAACTCCAGTAGCTCAGTGCCGTGCCCACCGCACCCTGGTGCAGACGCTATCCCTAACCCCCGCTGCCGCTACCCTGACACAGCTCTATGCTGTTCCCTCGGGCCCTGTCGCATGGCTCAGCACTGCCCCTCCATTCCCTGTATGGGAATGGCTGCAGCTGCCATCAGGCTCACTACCCTCCACAGTTTCTCCCAATTTTGTGACAGGATGTTGTATTGCTGTTATTTTTCTTAGCTAATGGACATTTCACCAATATTTTTGCAACATGAACGCTACAGCTTCCTTCTGATATGAGAGCCTCAAAAGCTTAATGCCTTTTTAAAGAAAAATTGTGTCCTTCACCAACTGAAATTCAATTTTATTGCAGATTTTAGCAGTATGTCTATAAAGACAGATATAGAACAATGCATTGTATACATGCTGCATGTATACATATGTTTATATAAATGCAAGTCTGGATGTTCTAAGTTCAACACTTCTCTCATATGAAGTTTTATTTGAAGAATAAATGATAGCAGCCATTCACTAACAAATAAATGTAGAAAAAGATAACATTCAGTTTGTATTAAATAGTGTGTACAGAACTCTGGTGTATTCACGTATACATGCATGCAGAGAAACATTTTAAGAACTTCACTCCTCAGTTCATATGTCCTTGCACTGACTTCTGCATATCTAATATGAGTTTTACATCAGAAATACAAAACAACTCAGCTGCCCACCTGTTACAGAAAAGGTGTTGCACACAAACTTGAAGAAACTAAGGACTATTTGTATCCATGGGAATTTCTCAATAAAATCATTTGTCGCATACTAAATCCCTGAGAGACAGTTGACATGGTTCACACTTTTGCCTCACATTTATTTTTGTTACTTGTTCTTTAATGAAGTGACCATACTGTAAAAGCAGTTAATCAACAGGCTACTAAGATTAAAAGTCACAGTCTTAGGAACAACCCCATTTTCATCATATCAGGTGTATAATTCTGTGCCCTGAATTACTCAGCTGAAGGAGAGAGACCAGAACCAAGGTAAATCTGAAAACATAAATTGATAACTATTGGTAGAAACATGAAATGCATTACTTTAAATGAACCAATGGTGTTACTGTGACAGTATTTTCCTAAAATGTTATGAGCCACCTGGAACAGGGGGAAATTCAGAGAAAGGATAATAACAGTACTTTCTAGTTTTTAGTGTCTTTCAAATAATAGTCAAAAAGCACTTCACAAACATTAATCAAGTATCATGAGTGCTGTGAGATAACGATCCATTATTATTCACTAACAACAAAAGAACCTTGAAAAACATAAGCAAGTTAAGGTTGAAAGTTCATTTGAGTGTAATCCAATTAAGTAGCCTCACTTGACACTTGCCATTTTAGCAGCAACTTTCCCTATACTATGGTGAAAAATGAAGAGATCAAGACACTGTTACACTAGGAACTGATGCTACCTCATACGCACTGTACACTTCACTAGGATGTCACATAATATCTTCTTATGCTATTTGTGAGTTATCCAAGGCTATGGATCCCGGTACTTTCTGTCAACTTTCACCTGAAAATTAGAGAATAGCAACACTCTGGTCAACAAAGTCTTTGAAAATGTTTGCTTCAACTTCCACAGTCATGAACTGAGATCCAGGTGAAGACAGTTGGCATCAGTTACATATGCCAAACAGTCTGATCATGAATTGACACATGAAAATTGACTGGGGTATGAAAATTTCATGAAACAAGTATACAGTATATGACAATAGGCAGCTATTCAAGGGAGGTGTGGCCAAGAGGTTGAGAAAGGTGATTCTACCCCTCTATTCTGCTCTTGTGAGACCCCACCTGGAGAACTGCGTCCTCTTCAGGGGCCCCCAACACAAGAAGGGCATTGAGCTGTTGGAGTGGGTCCAGAAAAGGGCCACAGAGATCATCAGAGGGCTGCAGCACCCCCTCTATGAGGGTGGGCTGAGAGAGCTGGGGTTCTTCAGCCTGAAGAGAAGGCGGCCATAAGAGGACCTTGTAGCAGCCCTTCAGTACCTCAAGGGGGCCTCCAGGAAAGCTGGGGAGGGATTTTTTACAAGGACACATAGTGACAGGATGAGGGGAAATGGCTTTAAACTGGAAGAGGGTAGATTTAGACTGGATATTAGGGAGAAATTCTTTACTGTGAGAGTCATGAGACACTGGAACAGATTGCCCAGAGAGGCTGTGAATGCCCCCTCCTTGAAGGTGGTCAAGGCCAGACTGGATGGGGCTGTGAGCAACCTGGTCTAGAGGGAGGTGTCCCTGTCTATAGCAGGGGTTTGGAACTAGATGATCTTAAAGGTCCTTTCCAACCCAAACTATTTTATGATTCTGTTTTCCTTTCACTCCATTCTAGCTCTTTCAGATTCATGCTATTTAAACACTCCTTCTCCAAATGTGCCTTCTCAAATAGATCTAGTGTAACACTGAGTCTGTGAACTTTATTCCCACCACCTTCTCGAGAAACACTGCCTAAATATTTCAGTGTGGCTTGTGCCTCCCAGAAGGGGCTGTCCTGGGCATCATATTCAGAGACAGTGGTCTAGAACCACAGTAACTTCCCTTTCAATTTCTTCTTTCAACGTCTGGTACAGTATTGTGGGATTGTACACAAAACCTATGTTCCTGATGCCCTAGACATCTACCTTCCTCCATTTCATATACTTGACATTTAAATGGGGCATGATATCCAAGGAGCAAAGTTTTGCTGTCTTCTTTATTCTACAACCAGTACAGATTTCTAAAAGCAGTGCTGTTCTTTATTCAAACTTGCAAGGAAGTCATACTAAAATAAAATCTAAAATAAAATCTCTAAGTTGCAATTTTAGTATGCTATCTGGCCCACTCCTTATATACAACTAAGTTTAAGCATCTTAATGAACTTTAAAATTAATCTAAGTGCTTAAAGAAAACAATGCAGAAAAGAATTTTATATATATATATATATATATATATATGAATCACATTTATTTTGCTTTTTCCTGCAAGAGCTACCTGTGTGGTTTACAGGCAAATTACAGATATATATAGGCTACAAGCCAGCAAGGCCTTTCAACACACTATATGTCTTCAAAGCTCACCTAGGGAAAATTCATTACTGGTAAACAATCCAATTTTAAAATCTCTAAGGAGGTAAACTATCCAGAAACAACATCGAAGTAATAGCTACCTATTTATCAGCTATTCTGGAAACATGCTTTCTTGTTTTTTTCTAATTCACTTTCTAGCTGAGCTTCATAGTTAGGTTAATTGGGAGTTAGACATTCCACAAATTAAAATCTGACATCTGAAGCTGTTTTGAACTCTCAGATTCCCATGGACCAGGAGAGTTTGTTTACATAGGCTCTCACTTTTTATTCCTCAAACGTCCTTTAGAAAAGGTTAACAGTTACCAGTTCAAATTAAAGCACATTTATTAGTTTCACCATTCTGTGTTCTAGAGAAGAATATTTTGTGCATGTGGTCCTGATAATTTTCAATCTTGAAATTCTGATGATTTGAATTCTCAGTTAACTGAAATTAGATCTTTTTGATCAGTAACTTTTTTTTTTTCTTTCTGATGTTATGGTGTGAAGAATTGAGAGTGGGAAAAAAATGGTTATTTATCTTCTTTTCATAATAACATTCAGAATAAAGCTGATTTACAAGGCAAATTGAACATCATTTCTCTTTTAATGGTCATGTGCTTTAATAATTTAGTCAGTAATGATGCAATGTAAGTATATTTATTCCTTTGTGAATTCTTTGTAAAATTTACTAGGGCTAGGACCTATCACTATATAAAATTAGAGCTTTACGCATTCAAAAAAAAGAAAATTAAAAAATACAGGAAGAAGAAAGAAAGAAAGAAAGAAAAGGGAATGAGAGAGGGAGGAGGAGGAGGAGGAGAAAGAGGAGAAGGAAGCATACTTCAAGTGTATTTAAAAAATGAAACAGGAAGAAAAAAAAAAAAAAACTTTCCTTGCAAGGCAAAAAATCTCCAAACAACCCACAGAGAAGCAAAATTACAGGCTACACACATAGCTTCCTTTGTTGACATATGATAAATTTGATATATGAGGTTATTTCTCTGTGTATAATATAAGATTATTTATTGCCATCATATTCATGCCATATGAATACTATGTATGAGAAATATAAAATCTTGATCCTTGTGCATGGTACCTGTTCTTAACTAACTGAGAAACAAGCAAAAACATAAAAATGAGCATTCATAATAAACCTTTTTTCTGTTTTGTTTCTGAACAATAAAGTGTGTTATTTTCATGGTTTTTTTTTGTTATTGAGTCAGTTGCTTTGTAAAAGGCTAGTGATCACTAGTATTTTATATGAGCACACAATATAACTGTATTTTGAAACTAGCCCTTTTCTTGAAAGTGTATATGTGCTTTGAAAAAGTGTTGATCCACATGCTGCAGACAACCATAACATAACTGTAAATTGCAGCACAACTGATACCTAGCGTTAACAAAGTGTATTCATACAGTTCAGTCTAAATACTACTTATAAAATAAGGCTTATCAAAAAAATAAATGTACATTTTCCTTCAGTATTCCTTCTCCTTTGCAGGGACATTCCTATCCCCTTGCATCTCTAAATGCCTATAGAAAAACAAACAAAAAAAAAAAACAAAACAAACTATGAGCTTGTTACATTTGTGATAGTCTGATAAATAAACTAAAATAAATAAGCAGATGTATGCACTGGTATTTACGTTCAAATAACACACAGAGAAGCACAAAAGTATTAGGAAAAAGGATTGATTTTTATTTAATACATTTAAAAGAATAAAGAAAGATACTGCAAATTATCATAGAAACATAGAATCCTTACAGCTGGAAAGGACCTTTCAGGGCCATTTAGTCCAACTCCTCTACAGGGAACAGGGACACCCACAGCTAGATCAAGTTGCCCAGGGCCTGATCCAGTCTCACCTTGAAAGTTTCCTGAGACAGGGAATCAACCACATTACTGCGCAACCTGTTCCAGTGCCTCACTACCCTCACTGTATAAGATTTTTTTCCTTTCATCTTACCTAAGTCTACCCTCTTTGAGCTTGAAACCATTTTCTCTTTTCCTGTCATGACAAACCCTGCTAAAGAGTCTGTCCCCTTCTTTTCTGTAGCTCCCCTTTAGATACTGAAAGGCTGCTACCAGGTCACCTCATAGCCTTCTATTCTCCATGCTGAAAAGCCCCAGCTCTCTCAGCCTGGCCTTGTAAGAGAGGTGATCCACATCCATCCTGTGGATCATTTTTGTGGCTCTACTCTGGACATACTCCAACATGTCCATGTCTCTCCTGTACTGAGGATTCATATTTGGATGCAGTACTCCAGGTGAGGCCTTACCAGCACAGAGTAGAGGGGCAGGATCCTTGCTGGCCACACTTCTTCTGAAGCAGCCCAGGATATGGTTGGCTTTCTAGGCTGGAAGGGCACATTCCTGGCTCATATGCAGCTTCCCAACCACCATTACCCCCAGATCTTTTTAGGTAGGGCTGCACTCAATCCTTTCATCCCCCAGCTTGTTTTGGTAGTGAAGGTTGCCTCGACTCAGGTGCAAGATCTTGCATTCGGATTTGTTGAACCTCATGAGATTCACCTGGGCTCACTGCTGAAGCCTGGCCAGGTCCCTGTGGATGGGATCCCATCTCTCTGGTGTGTTAACTGTGCCCCACAGCTTGTTGTCATCAGCAAACTCACTGAGGGTACATTCAACCTCACTGTCAATGTCACTGGTGAAGATATTAAAGAGGATCTGTCCCAGCACCAAACCCTGGGGGACATGTACAGTTTCACAAAGTTCAAGCTGTTTTGCTCTGGTATTTGAGATAGGCTAGATGGTGACCAAGGATTAGAGCTTGTTTGAATCTTAAAATGTATTTTCCAGGTAGCAGAGTGATGATGGAACAAGCTTCCTTCAGAACTGAGAGACAAGAGGAAAACTTATAATTCTGTCTCCTTATACATGGGGTTCCTCTTGCAAGTAAGATAAAGCTAATCAAGCTTCAAGCAATTGTGGCAGGAAGGAGTGAATTAAATACACAGAAACCACTAGATGGTCTAATCTTTGGAAACAGGAATGATTTGATATGTGCCTTTATATTTTAATTGAAATGAAATTCATGGGTACTGCATCTCAACAAAGAGAAGGTTCGCTCTAATGAATTAAGCAAATCTCATGTGGTTTTAGATATATGTCTAAAATTGATAAGTATTACATAAAGGATTTCTATCTGTTGTTTATCTCTGTCCTTTCCATTTAAAATGAAACTATTTCAGTAACAAAAACTAAATTTGTTCCCCAAGGCATAAGCAATTTTCATTCACCTGCACTATACTGTCTGCTTTCACAGTGGATTGGATGACCACACAATTCTGATTTTAAAATATGAGTTTCTAGAAGTGATATTGAGCTGCTCTGACTTGTCACAGCAATTTCATTTCTAAAATAGATAAGTACATTTCAGACTCCTAAATAGTGCTGCACTGGGAACATTTTTGAAACTATAATAGAGTTATAAGGCTTAGTATTCAGAATTGTTGTATTAGAATGATCACATCATTTATGAAAACACATACCTACATGTCCTTGACCATTTATGACAACAGTAATGAGAGCAAAGACAGCCAACTCCAATTTAAACTTGAATAAATACGAACATTTCTGACATCAACTGTCTTTCCTTTGACACTTTCACTATATACTCACTAAAGAAAATATACTACTATTTCAGACCAGATTCAGCATAAAATACTATCTGGCTCTTTATTGTCAGCACAGAGAGCTAAAGATGCCGTAAAATAATAAAGCACCTTTATTTCTTCCTGCTTTTCAGCAATTGAATATTAAAAAAAAAAAAAAAAAAAAAAAAAAAAAAAAAGACAATTGTATTACATATTTGCCTACAGTTGCCTCTTTTTATTTTCTTTTTCTTTTCTTTTTTTTTTTTTTTTGGAAAAATAAATAAATAAATAATCTGAATTTATAATCTGTCCAAAGAAGTAGCGGAGGCCCTGTCCTTGGAGACATTCAAGGTCAGGTTGAACAGGGTTCTGAGCACCTGATCTGGATGTGGGTATCCCTGTTTGTGGCAAGAGAGTTGGACTACATGACTGTGAATGGTTTCTTCTAACATAAATTATTCTATGATTCCATGAAATGCCCTTCTACTTACTACAAACCAACATTTAAAGAATTGTTTATATACCTGTTTGATCTGGTTTTTGTTTTGTTTTGTTTTGTTTTGTTTTCCCTGGGTCATTTAGAGAGCTTGTCTAATTTCACATGGCATATTGCATTGATCCATGTTAATTAGAGGTCAGCCCTCAGGCCTATTTAAATATTCATTGAAAAGAATATTTAGGGAGAAAAATGCCCCTTCAAGTTACGTTCTAATCCTTCTCAAGTTCTCTGTTGCAGCAGTGTCTTCAACATTACCTTAACAATGTGATGTCTATGACAGCATTAAATACTAAATCTGTTCATGATGAAATGTCTTGCTCTAGGCCAACTTCCCCTGCATCATCATTGCATACAAAATTCACAACCTATGCATTCATGGACATGACATCTTTAGAGTGTGCCAAAGTTATGCTATTGCTTGGAGGTATGGCCCCTTGGAAATCAACTTCTCAGCTCCATGTTAGGGGCACTTGCTTTCCTCTTTCCTCTTTGCTGATATGTTTGGTGTGCTATTGGCACAGAGCATATTTATTTCTTCATGAGATTCAACTCTAAGTGAGGGTGTGTTGCAGCCTTAGCTCTGTTTTTCGTCAAACTGCGTATGTAGGTCCTCCTGAAACAGTCGGCTCGAGAGACTATTTCCAGTTGTCTTAAATCCTTACCTAAAACCACGTTCATTGGTATTTCCTGCCTTCACATGAGATGTGGTCTTTACAATCTCAGTTTCTTCAAAACATAATTTTCCAGTGGAAAAGTTAGACTGAGTATGAAAAGTTAGCCTTGGATATGAAAAACAGGTAGTAAATTTCTATCTCAGCACTCCCCTATACCATTTCTATCTACTCCCATAGTCAGCTAGCTGCCACTCTCCTTGCTCTGTACATAAATCCAAGAAATTCTTAATTATACAAGAGTTGCTCCAAAAGTGATGTCTCTTATTTTATCATATTTACCCATGACATCAGAGACTGTGTGACAGATGGCAGCAGAGGAGTAGTCTGACAAAACAGCATCTAACATGGAAATGTATATGAAGCAAAGGAGTGGAATTGAATTCCTCCATGTGGAAAAGTCACTCCCATTGACATTCATCAACACTTGCTGAATGTTTCTGGAAACCAAGCAGCGGATGTGGGTGCAGTGAGGCAGTAGGTAGTGCATTTCAGCTGTGGTGACAGCAACAGTTGTTCACCTCCACTGGTGCAGATTTTTACAGGTGTTGCATGCAGGCTCTTGTTCATTGTTGGCAAAAATGCATAGCTAGTGGTGGTTAAAAAACAGTATTTTGTAGCTGAGAAACTGTCTATCAAAGAATGTTACTGTGCTCTCTGTAGCTTCCACAGAAAGAAATAAGAGGTATGGCTTTCAGAGCAACCTACTTAGTTCTAACAGTGGAAATAAAAATAGATGTGTGTTACAATCTCTTAGTAGTTATACTGAGTCCTGTTACATGATTTGCGCTAGTAGATGTGCACTAGAAACTGTGTATATAACACACTCTCATCCCTCTTTGTTCTTCAGCATTGGAAGTTTAGATTTTTGGGTTCTCAAGGTAGTTGATGCCATTTTCCCAAGATGAGACTGAACTAATTTCCATAATTTTGAATGAATATTTTCCCTTGTACGCTCTTGATAATTTTTTTAAAGTGTTACCCAACTTTAAAGCTGATTTTTTTTTAGTCTTCTGGCAAGAAGTACTTTGCAATCAGCTTAGCATATAATACGTTTGCTGGTACAGTAATTGATGTATATCAACTTTATACATAAAACATGACAAAAGCCCATCAGCTATACTTTGCAGTCAGGAGATTATTGTTAAAAGCTGATTGGCAAAAATGTCCTAGTTATTCAACTAATTTGTGTTAGTATCTTTTTAATGACAAATAAGATCTTAAAAAAAAAAAAAAATCAGATTTTGTTTGATAATAAAATCTCTTCAGAGAAGAATCTGAATGCTACATCTTCAAACTCTGTTTTTTGTAGACTTAAAACATTTACTCACTTTAAACATTTCATCTAATTCATTAAAACATAACATATAACATAAACCTTGTAAAATCTTATCTGCACAACAGTGAATCAAAATATCAGTTTAACAGATGCAATTTTAAAAATGTATTGTAATTTATTAAACTCACAAAATTAAGTATGTTGAGTGTAGACGATTATATGCATGTGCACGTGAGTGTATTTAATTCCACTGAGACTTATAATTGTTGAATAACACCATACAATTTATCCTATTGGAATTAGTGAGCAGACACATGAAGTGTCGTCATAATCAATATGAATCAGGGTAGTAGAATCAAAGTCTTAAAGAATTAAAATCAGTATAGCAACATCTATAACAACTAAAAACACTGCTTCACAGAGCTGTGCTTACTTATATCTAGCTGGTAAATTTTATCATTTTGAATGTGCTTGAACTAATAGCACAATGAATAATGGACATATTTCAGGAACGTATCACATTTAAAATATGCAAGTAACATTTTAAATGTCTTTTACTTAGGATTCTGAGGAGCTCATTGTTTTTATGTCAGTCCAGAAGGATTCTTAGAAATGCACACACACTCCACCAGTGATACACTGAAGGTGAAGTAGGTAAGTAAGGGGTAGAACTAGTTGAAATGTGTTTCAAATCATGCTTCCTTTGAGAAATGATCTACAGACAGAATAATTTCTCCCTGGGGAGTCAAAATGATATTTGACAAATTTATGAAGAAAATAGAACAATAGAAATCAATAGAAATTGTGTTTATCAATTTAAATAAATTTAAATTTAGATTAATTAATATTCAAAATAATAGGACCAAACAACAGTAACAAATTTGAAATGATCACCTCTATATAATATGAATAGTTCTGAGTAGGTGGTAGATTTATACTGATCATGGTCTGAGGCAAAACGTTACAAGCAGAAGGAAAGAAATCTCAGAAAAAAAGCTTTTTCCAGTGTTGTAACATGTAATACAGCAACATTATAAATTCCACAGATTGAGAAAAACTAATCAAATACACTAGTGATAGAATTAGTTTTTAATCTATGATATCCTGATGACATGTATCCCAGAATCCTGAGAGAACTTGCTCAGTTGCTAAGCCACTCTACATAATATTTGAAAAGTCTTGGCAGTCAGGCAAAATCCTCAGTGACTCTCCAATTCTTAAGGAGAGTAGAAAGGAACACTCAAGGAAACACAGATCAGTGAGCCTCACACTTGTTCTTGGAAAAATCATGGAACACATTCTCCTGGAAGCCATGTTAATGTATATGCAAGACAAGGAGTTGATCCAAGACAGCCAGAATGGATTAACCAGAGGCAAATCATGCCTGGCCAATCTGGTGGGTTTCTACATTGGAATGACTGCATCAGTCCACAAAAGGAAACAAAATTCAGTAAGGCCTTTGACACTGTCCCCCATAACATTCTCGTGGAGAAGCTGGCTGCTCATGGTCTGGATGGGTGAAGCACTGGCTGGATGGCCGGGCCCAAAGAGTCGTGGTCAATGGAGTAGAATACAGTTGGCAGCCGGTCATGAGTGGTGTCCCCCAAGGCTCGGTGCTGGGGCCTCTTCTGTTTAACATCTTCATTGATGATCTTGATGAGGGGATTGAGTGCACCCTCACTAAGTTTGCAGATGACACCAAGCTGGGAGGGAGTGTTGATCTGCCTGAAGGGAGAAGGGCACTACAGAGGGACCTGGATAGACTGGATCGATGGGCCAAGGCAAACTGTATGAGTTTCAATAGGGCCAAGTGTCAGGTCCTCCATTTTGGTCACAACAGCCCCGGGCAACACTGCAGGCTTGGGGAGGAGTGGCTGGAAAGCTGCCTGATGGAAAGGGACCTTGGTGTACTGATGGACAGTTAGCTGAGTATGAGCCAGCAGTGTGACCAGGTGGCCAAGAAGGCCGGTGGCATTCTGGCTTGTATCAGGAGTGGTCTGGTGAGCAGGACTAGGGAAGTCATCCTGCCCCTGTACTCGGCTTTGGTGAGGCCTCACCTCGAGTACTGTGTTCAATTTTGGGCACCTCAGTACAAGAAGGACATGGAGGTGCTGAAGCAGGTGCAGAGAAGGGCAACGAGGCTAGTGAAGGGCTTGGAAAATCAGCCCTATGAGGAGAGGCTGAGGGAGCTGGGGCTGTTTAGTCTGGGGAAGACGAGGCTGAGGGGAGACCTTATTACTCTCTTCCAGTACCTGTAAGGTGTTTACATTGAGAGCGGGGTAGGTCTCTTCTCACTGGTGACAGGTGACAAGATGAGGGGAAATGGCCTCAAGTTGTGCCAGGGTAAGTTTAGGTTTGATATTAGGAAACACTTCTTTACAGAAAGGGTGGTTATACACTGGAATAGGCTCCCCAGGGAGGTGGTTGAGTCACCGTCCCTGGATGTGTTTAAGAGCCGTTTGGATGTGGTGCTCAGAGATACAATTTAGCAGAGGGTTGTTAGGGTACTAGGGTTAGGCTGTGGTTGGACTTGATGATCTTTGAGGTCCTTTCCAACCTGAGTAATTCTATGATTCTGTGATTTACCAGGACTTCTGTAAGGCCTTTGATATGGTCCTACATGACATCCTTTTCTGTAAATTAGAGATAGATTTGAAGGGCAGACTGTGTGGTAGATAACGAATTAGTTGGATGGTCACAGCCAGAGGTTTGTGGTCAACGGCTCTATGTCCTTGTGGAAGCCAGTCATAAGGGGTGTCCTCAAGAGGCCCATCTTGGGACTGGTGCTCTTTATATCTTTATCAGTAATGTAGATAGAAAGATCATGTGCACTCTCAGCAAGTTTACAGATGACAGTAAGCTGAGTAGTGTAGTTGATATGACAGAAAGAAGGGATACCATCCAAAGGGACATGGACAAGCCTGAGAAGTAGGTGCATGAGAACCTAATGAGCTTCAGCAAGGCTGTGTGCACCCAGATATGTATACAGACTGGCAGAGGAACTCATTGAGAATAGTCCTGCAGAGAACATGTTGGGAGTCTTATTGGACAAAAAGCTGTACATGACGCAGTAGTGTGCTCCTGCAGCCCAGAACGCCAACTGTATGCTGGTCTGCATCAAAAGAGGGGTGGCTGACAGGGAGTGGGAGGTGTTTGTCCCTCTCTAGTCTGCCCTTGTCAGGCCCCTTTTGGAGTACTGCATCTAGACTTGCTGCCTCCAGCACAAGATGCAAAACTTTTGGAGAGGGTCCAGAGGAGGGCCATGAGGATCATCAGAGGGCACCTCTTCTATGACGACAGGCTTCATAAGCTGGGCCTGAGTTCAGCCTGGAGAAGTCTCTGGGAAGTCTCGCTGTGGCCTTCCAGTTCCTAAAGGGAGCTTATAAACAGGAAAGAAATCATCATTTTACAAAGGTAGATAGCAGCAGGACAAGGGGAAACAGTTTTAAACTAAATATATATATATATATAGGAGATTTACATTAGACCATTAAAGGAAATTTTTAGTCAGACTGGTGAGGCACAGGAACAAGGTGCTGAAAGAAGTTGTGGTTGCCCCATCCCTGAAGGTCTTCAAGGCCAGGCTGGATGTGGCCCTGGGCAGCCTGACCTAGTGGTTGGAAACCCTGCTTATGGCCAAGGGATTGGAACTCTGTGATCTTTAAGGTCCCTTCCAACCTAAACCATTCCATGATTCTATGATTCTATGATTTCCCATTCCTTAAACTTTGTTCTACTCTTTATTATAATGATCAGAAAACAAGGGAAAATGCCATTATTGTAAGATCTTTGAAATATCCTGTAGATTTTCATAGCTTGTAGTCATCACATATTCACTGCAGACTTCAAATCCACTAATTAGGCAAAATTCAGGTATATGTTCATTTCTCCCAATCTGTACTTTGTATGCAGGTAATATTACTGTTGTAACTGAAACACACGGTTCAATTCTGTGTAATTCCTGCAGTAAAAGGGGAGGACAGAAAAGAAAATATTCAAGTAGAAATTGTATTCTTCTCCAGATTTTTTTGTTTGTTTGTTTGTTTTTTGTTTTTTGTTTTTCTTCTATATTAACCCCTGGGGAGGAGGGTGTTAAGATCTGTCAATCCAACATGCTGCTAGATAACTAATTAATACTAACGTGGAGCTGTGAACTGATCATAGTTAATTATTAAAATTAAAGCATCACAAGTTATCATCACCCTGAAAAAAAGAATAAAACATGTCTATAACAAATGGGAAAGCCAGTGCTGATCTTTCCTTTCAAATTCCTGAGAAAGACGGCAGTGCTGGATTTCATATACCAACAAGAAAGGACTTGTTCATCTGTACTATAGTCTGTAGTTTGGCAGAATCTCCTCTTTCAGCAGCCTGGGGTCCAATGAAATTTGTATAATAATATATTTAACTATACTGCAGTTATTATCAGATCACTTATAACTCTGAGAAGTCAGAAAATAGGTTTCTGCTCTCTAGAGATGCATCAACAAGAGGGGCAATTGGTGCTCTAGTCAGAGCAGGCTAAGGGAGGCCTTTTTTTGGTGTTGCTTTTAAAGAAAGGATTTGGATTTTCTCATATCACAAAAAAAGCAAAACATAAGGGAGGAACTGTTACTAAAAGCAATTGTTTAACTGCAGTTCTCCATAAGAGAAAATCAAAATAACCAGTTGGACATCTTAGCAAGTCCAATCTATAGAGCCTGACAGGTGTAGCATGTGTGACATAATCCCGTTCAAGGCTTATTATTTTGTCTAACTACCTTGAACTCAAAATTCAAAACCTGCTTATATAAGAGGCAGTCTTCTTATTTTATCCTTCACAAATACAGAGCTATTACTAGCAATATATATGGTGAAAACTCTAGAATTTTCACAGAAGCAAATAAACAGCTTGGAAGAGGAATCTGCCTGAGTGGAAAGACCCAGGGGCCAGAACGTGTTTATGACAGGAAATTTCTGCCCTGTGAAGATTTTCAGGTAATTAATTCAGGTCATGGAGCATGGTGTCACCTGAAAACTTGGTATATTCACACTGCTGTACTCTGAGAATTGCCATTTATTTGATAAATGTCTACAAGGCCCACGGAAATCAAATGACATTCATAAATCTAAACAGGAGGTGATAAAAACACAAAGCTCAGCTTTTAATAAGCAGGGATTTCCATCTGGTCATGCTCCTGGTGACACTACAGATATGTGCAGCAAAGAACTTTATGGATGCACAATGTTACTCTCCCTGGGTTTTCTTCCTAATATATACATCTCTTGATTCAGAACAAAGAAAACTACCAGAAACTTGCACCAAATAATTTACCAAAAAGGAAAGAACTTGGCAGCACTAAGAATGCACAAGCAAATTGATCAGGATTAAAAATGCACAAATAGACTCAGACATTATATTCTGTTAGAACTGTGGCTTTGCTTAGGCTGCTGCAGATAGTTTCTTCCATGGTTCTGTTTCACTGAAATGTAAACCACGTGTTCAAAGTATTTGGCCACAGGGGTCTGTAGAGTGCTCAGGTGCTGATTTGTAGAACTTTCAGTTGCAAGTTAAAACAGTAGTCAGATTGTGATGTGGCAGCAAGTATTTTAAAACTGATGACAGGGAAGAGCTTGTCTGAAAAAGATACTTGAGTGCAAGATTTCCCTTTCATTATGTCTTCCTAAAAACACAAGATGGCACAAATATCTAAAGCTTAACTATGGAAAATATAAAACATGTAAAATATTATTTTTAAAAAAAAGAAAATAGAGAAGAAACAAACAAGCAAACAAGAACATCAAAAATACCTTTTCACTCTAGTTTTATTTTTTGTTTAATATTAATCTCTTTGTGAGTTTTTTTTAGATGTGCAGATTGTATCAAAGTCCTAAAGTCAAACATCAACAAAAATATGACTGCCTTAATAGAAATAAAAAAAAAACTTTTTCTAATTAGTCATTCTAATCCTTTTCCTAATAAATAAATAAATAAATAAATAAACATTATTTTAAATAATAATTTAAAAAGTCATTTTTTTTAATACCAAGACTACAGAGAGAAAAGAAAATGAAAAGGAGAAACCTGAATACTATTAACATTTTCTAAACTTCTTTAAAGTCTTTCAAATGACACAACTGGTATATTAGATAACTTTTACTTATAGACATCAAAGAAAGTAGAGTCACAAATGGCATTACATGCATTAGCTATTCTGTATAGTACCAATGAAGATCCAGATACAAAATGGTATCATTGTCCTGTAAAAGATCTAAGCAACCATAAAATAGGTTCAAAACATTGTTGCTGAAGTTCTCCATCAGAAGTACTTAATTAATTGTCTCAATCAGCCCCTGATAAGAGCCCTTTTCCTTTAGCACAGACACAGACTGACTTTGAGAACAGAGACAATCTCATTTACAGTTTTCACTAGACCATCTCAAAGCTGTGACCAGAATGAAACTTACTAGACACAAATACTTCAGTATTTAAGTTTGACTGACAGTCCCCTGAAGTTAGTTAGCAAGTAACCATGCTCCCTAGTGCCGGCGAAAAATAGGACATAGCCACGCTCAGGAAAAGAATAGCTGAATAAAAAGATTTTTATTTTCCTTCTATGTTCTAAAAAGCGTTGTTTAGAAAATACTATGATTAAAATGATAAAATTGTGATGAAATCTTACAGCTATAATTCATTATTCTAAATAATATAACATCCAAATCAGCTTTGTACAGCTACAACGATGCACGTCCTAACCTGATATATACATATAATGCCACATGTGTTCTAATAACAGTGTGCCCTTCAAATGAGCAAGTAAAATATTTATGCAATCTCTACACTACTTTTTTTTTAAGCATTTAAATTTATACCATAAGTGGAGGAAACAACAACAACGACAACATCTGTTAATTAACAATTTAACAATATCCATATTTGGCATTCTTGGATAAAGTATGAAATTTACACAACAGTGAGTTTTGTTCAGGACTCTTGGGAGATTTCAATCCTATTCTTTTAGTTCTGGTTTTTGGCCTTGGCTCATGCAAATTCTATTCAAAGCATACTGAACTCAAGGGAACTATGAGTTTGGACAAGTCTCTAAATATAGCTGATGTAGATACATGTACCATTTATACAGATCACAGTAGAAGGACGGGAGAAAGTTACAAGGTATAATTTCAAGTGTTAGTGCAAGTACTGTAAATGTTTACTGGCAGTTTGGACAAAATGTGCAATGCTCGCATTATTTAAATAAATCTATGAAACAAATCTTTCTTATTTCAAATCAAGAAGGATTTGGGAAGGATGCATGTTGAAGCATTTTTTGAAGGGCTACATCCTTAAACTCAGAACTCAGAACTGGACCAGAGTAAAAGTGTTAAGGAGACAAAGAGCTACAGATTGACTGTGACCCTCATTCCCCATCCTCCTGCATCTCTTGGGATGAGAAGAAGATAGATTATATAAGAATGAAGGAAAGAAGTTGAGTCTGGTAAGAAGGAAGATGGGGGAAGGGTGTTTTAGTTTTGTTTTTGTATATAACCATCCTACAATGTTGTTAACAGAAGTGAATTAAATTTATCTTTCCCAAGATGAGTGCTTTTTACCCATGAGGATAATTGGTAAATGAAACCCCATGTTGTTATCCCATGATATCATGAGCTTTTTCATGAGCAGTTTGTATTTTCTTTCCTTGTTCTGTTAAGATGGGTAAAGGAGGGCATTGAATGCTTAGTGGACACTTGAGAAACAGCCACAGTTAACCCACTACTTTCACTAAGAGATATAAGTAGTAAATTACTTGGTATTTATAGTTGACAAACCTATCCCGGTGTCCCTGTGAGACAATGTATTTGTTTTTTTTTTCTCTTTCTGTGTTCTAAACAGGGCATCTCTATGAGATTATATTCAACAATTCAGTTGCCTAGGGCATTTGTTTATTTCCCAGAAAGATTTTTGCCTTATTTGATCCTAAGACGATTGGAGAGAAGTAGTAAATGAAAATATTTGTCTTATTCTTAAATGATTATGGTGATAATACACAACAGTATGTCTACCATTACTACAAGGCTATTTTAGAGTATACAAAAGCCCTTCATAAAGTCTAACAATAAATATGTCTACTATGTACATAAGTTATAATATTTTTATATACTGACAAATACAGGTAGCTTATTGGGAAACTGTCCTTTTTTAACATAATTCAGATATCTCTGAGTTTTCTTAGACAGACATTCAGAAAGCATGTATGAAATACCTAGTTTATTTCTATGGATCTGTAAGTGAACTTTAAGCCTCTGAATGTTTTATGGAACAAACAAAGAATGTTTATCAGTGAAATATGTCTGTACTTAAGTCCTTCTACAGAGAACAGTGATGGTTGATATGCAGCCTGGTGTTCAGACACTTAAGATGAGACCTCCTGTTGAAGATGTGTCTTGCTTATATAAAAAGCAGGCAAGATATTTTCTGTTGAGAATTCCTGTAAGATTTATGTAAAGTTATTAAGAGTACTGGGAAGGCAATTCTGAATTTCTGCCTCTATATAAGAGATTAATCTGTCTGGAGTTTCCCAACAGTTCTGTACTTCAGTCACTTCGTGCAAGATGGTAGTTAAGAGTCCCTCTCTATTCATAGGAAAAAAACCTGCATTCTGAGGAAAACAGGTGTCTGAAGTAAGTCAGGTAACTCCAGGAATTCTGATCACTTCTTTTTTTTTGGCAGTGGAGGCATTTCATAATATTGAGGTGGAATATCAAACTCTTCTGTGCTAAACTAGAGGAAATGAATCCCTTTCTTTTACAAAATTTGCTTGGAATCATAATCCTCATTGGTATCTCTGAGATTTGAAGCTTCCATTTTCTTAAAATATTTTGTATATTCAGTGCATATTCAGATAGAACAACACATGGTAACCAAACTCAGAATCAAATATCTACATTATGAGAAAGGATACAGCTTTATTAAAGCACTACTTCACTGAAGCTAATTGCCTATTTTGGGATTAGTAGTCTGTGGAGTATCATGGAGCATCATTTGTGGTTTAAGCCAAATGTGAGGAAACAATAAGCAATGTTAATTGCCAGAGGTCTGATCATCAGGTTTTTCCCTTGCACTCTACTCATCCATGTCCCATCTAAGCACAAAAATTGTTAGAACCCTCAAAAATAGGACATAAATTGAATAGAAGTGAGACTCAGTTTGTATGCAAAAATCCAAGTTGTTTTACTGTTTTGGGGGGGGGGGGGGGGGGGGGGGGATTAGTTGGCTGAGCTTTTTTTAGACCTTTGAGGTGTTAGGGTAATACTTCATAACACTGAAGACTTAGTCTTCCTAAGGAAGACTAAGTCTTCCTTAAGCAAAATAATATTTGTCTCTAAAAGGTAATGCATTTAAAAAAGGAAATATATATATATATATATATAAATGTTTATCATACATGCCTGCCCACTGCAGTTACCTCCTAAATCTGTAATTCCCTTTAGGGAATAGATCAACAAACAGAAAACCATCACTTGATGGAAGCCTTTTTTCCTTTTCCTGGTGGGAGATTGAATAATGCAGTTTCTCCAGTTTTTCACATTCCTGTCATTTTTAATAATTCCACAGAACTGCTTTTAGAACCATTAGAAAATGACCCACCCTGTTCATATTTAATCTGACTATTCACTTCTCCCTCCATTACTCTAGAAAACCAAATTTCACTATCAGTTTAGTCGACTCACTGAAGGGCTAAGATAAACCTAGGATACTCTGCATTCTCCTCACCTGTGGTTAGTATGCACACAGAAAAAAAGTGTTTTCACTTGCAATTATCACAGTGATATATCTCATTCACCTAGTCAGATTAGACAAGTGAGAAGAACACTTAATATTCTCCTCAACAACAAAATCCTGGGAGGATTTTCTGTCAAATATTTGTCACTTCTTTTAGAATATTGATTTCTGTGTGTGTGTGGTAGCCTCATCCTTAAATGAAAAATAATACTGTATATGTAAATAAATGATATTTGTGTTTAGATTTTATATTTTTATTAAAATGCAATGAAACATGGCAAATGCGAGTGCCCATCATAGACATAGAACTTTCTATCTCAATCTCTGAGTAAGCTCCAATGGAACTGTCACAGTCTATTATGCTTCAAAGCAGCCGTTAGGGTCTATTATGTCAATTATCATACACATTCATGACAGATTGTTCTTTTTTGGCTTTTTTTTTTTTTTTTTTTTAATATTAACCTAAAAAATAAAAACATGAAGGAGCTGGATTGCTCAGGGTATTGAAATGAAGCAAAGAGCCTTTCACTTGGAGGATGCCCACTGAAATCTAACTCGGGTCAGTGGTAACTGAAATTGCTGTTCAGTGATGTGAATGAAAAGGGCTTAATGTCTAAAAAAATCGGGGGGGGAGGGGGGGGGGGGGAATAAACAACACTAAAGCACTGTAGTTAATGGAAGTACTGAAAATCACATCAGTGCTTACAAAATTAAATCCTTATTTCAGATTCCAAATGTACATATTGCAGCTGGACATACACTGCTTATATTGATACTAATGCGCTGTCTCTCCTGGACAAATAAAAATATAGTCACAGGTTGTCTTCTCAGAAATCCTGGTGAAATTTCACAAAGACTCTACTGTTTTAGTTGCAATAGATCTTCACATCATGGTTTTCTTAACTTTAAGTAAAGACAGAATGAGAGAAGGTACAAGGGCTGCTCTGAAAGTAAAGCTTCCAGTTTCATTATGTTGGCCCATCAGAGACAGATATTCGCTGTATGGCAGTAGAGGTTGAACTTCCATGACAGTATTCTGTTAAATTTTACTGCTGTGTAAAGTACACTTTACCACAGATGGCATCAAAGGGTGTCCCGCTCCAATTATTATGAGAGAGAGGAAGTTCTTTTAATATGTGTATACCGAATGACAGGATTAAGACACAATAGGCCAAATGTTGGTCCAACCAGTTTATTACAAATCCTAGTCAATCAGGGAGATGGAGAAGGGAAGGCTGGTGATTATTATGAATTAGGGTGATGGGGAAGGGAAAGCGGGTGATAGGAAAGATAGAATAGGAGCAAGAATTACATATAGGAGGGATACTCACCACCAAATATCCAGCAGCAGCCTTAGGCAGCAAGGTACAGCAAGAAACAGGCCAGTCTTAGGTAGCAGGCCCAGGAGAGTCCATCAGCAGGCAAGTATCATGCCATGAGGCAACTGATGTCAGACATGCCTCACTTGGTAGTAGGTACCTTTTTTTATCCTCTTCTTCTTCCAATGTGGCATTCCTGGGCACTTAGGTAGGAGTCACGTGCAGCACACTTGAGCATGTGGGTATGGTTATTTCCCTTGACATGAGCCCACACAAAAGACTGCTTATCAGCCACTAGTTGCCCCTGGCCCGCAAATCTTCAGACAAAGGATTTCTCCAATGTTGACCAGGACTTGCCTGGACTTTTCCATCTGTGTTCAACAGCAAGCTTTCAGACAAAGGTGCAAAAAAGAATAATCTGTCACATGGGGGCAGTTTGATAAAATGTCAGCAGATACAGAATTATCCATGAAGCAAAGATGTCTTATTGAATTTCTCCAAAATTCTATGTGGAAAAAATTGCAACTGTTCATTTCCATTGACTCTTTCAGAATGTTTCTGAAAACCAAACAGTAGACGTTAGCACAGTAAAGTGGTGGGTGATGCATTTCCGCAATGGTGACAGGTAGGTCAGCTCTGCTGGTGCAGATTTTTATAAGCACGGCATGCAGGCCCTTGTTCACCACAAGTGAAAATTCACTGGTAATGTTGACAGATTTCATAGCTAAGAATTTGTTGTATCAAACAAGCAAACAAACAAACAAACAAACAAACAATTATTGCTGTATTTGTAACTGTTGTAGCTTTCATGGAAATAAATAGGAGGCATTACTTTTAGAGCAACATAAGTAATTTTGCTCTGACTCATAGGAATGCTGAAGCCCACATGCAGTATGTTTTCCTATATTCTGAACATCATAAAATAAGCAAAAATAAATTTAGGAAAAAAGGCCAAAAAAACTTTCAAAACAGTCTATTGTCACTTCCAATATTTACTTAATGTTGATATTAATTACTCCGGTGTTACATACATTGTCCAGCATTCTATTATCTCTGGAGCTCAGCCCTCTCATGAATCAAACTGGACAAAAACAGTGGAACTGTTCTGAGTACTTAAGAAGTGTATGACCATTCAAATTGAGAAATCCCTCAAGTCTGTGATTTCCACCTCTGTTTAAGTTCAGACAGTACAGCCATTCAAGCCAAATAGACGAAGAGAGCCTTTCAAGTCTAGCTTTCCTCCAGATGTTTCTTGGCAGTTCACATTGAGAAAAAATGTAAACAGCTATTTCATATTCATGAAATAGAACTGGAGCACAGAACGGCAGAGGAATGTTAGGGCATGCAGTCCGATCACCTAGCAGGTGACCTGTTAGTGTAAGTATTAATAAGCTGTAGAAAACTTGTCAGGCTACCTCCTTCTCACTTCTCCTGTTAGAAGGAGACTCCACTACCTTGCTCCACTGTGCAAACCTACATATTGTACCACTGCCTTTTCAGACTTAATTTTTTCAAACCTATTTTATACTCATTTGGTTCTGTGGCAGTGGTATCTTTATGGTAGCAGTTTATTGTAGCTACCTGATACGATACTTACATTTTTGCAAGCAATTATGTCACCGCTCAGCTTTCATGTTTCTGGACACATTCTCTTGTGCATGATGGAATGCCTGTCCTGCTATCATTTTAATATTTAGTCTCCATTTAGTGTGGGCTTCTTGAATATGGATGAACGGGACAGTGTCCAGAATTTCAGATAAGATTTGGGTGTTGAACAACAGTATTCACATTTCTTATTCTTTCCTGAAAGTACCTTGTGTTATTCTAGTTATTTTTCCGCAGTGGCATTGTATTGGAGAACATCATCATCTTGCATTTAACTAATACACACCATGTCTCCACGGTTCTTAATAGCACAGGTTTCTGTTTTTGTAGTAATGCCATAATGCCTACTAGTTGTCATTCCTGATATTACATGTCATCTCATTTTGTCTTCCTATATACTTCTCTTACAATTTTAAGATCAGTCTAAAGAAAAATCTTACATTATCTACATTAGTATCATTGATGAATATTCATTTTTTTGTTCTTTTCCAAATTTGTATATTGTATTTTTTTTAATATAATGTTGTGAATTGACTGTAAATGAAAAGTCTATCTGAATCTAAAGTGTACTGAAATGTCTGGATAACCAAGTAGTTCTGATGGCATGCACAGAATCTCAGAAACCATTTTGATAAGGGGCTGGGAATAGACTGCATTTAAGTGTGTATTATTAAGATGCATTTTATACTGGAATAAGTATGACAAAGAGAGTTTGAATGTGTTAAACATGCTTAAGTACTGGAAGGCTACTTATTAGATCTCAAAGCCTTCTGTTTAGAAGCTGAACAGCCCTGACTCTCTCAGCCTGTCTTTGTAGCAGGAGGCATTTCAGTACTCTGGTCATCGTTTCAGCTCTCCTCTCAACTCACTCTAACAGGCATCCATTTTTGGCTGGGAAGAAGACCAGTACACTCTGTTGCCACAACTGACCATTAGGTTTGATAAAATACAATGCAACAAGAGTCAGTGAAAGCTTATATTGTATATAATTGGATTCAAAAGTAATGCCTCCAATTAATTGCCATGGAAACTGCAACAGATTAAAAGAGTAAAATAGCATTATTTGTTAGAGAAAATTCTCTACTACAAACTATTTTTCAACATAGTCACCACCATTAGCCATGCATTTTCACCAAAGATAAACAAGTGCTTGCATGCCACACTTCTACTTGTAAATTAACTTTAAGGTCCCTTCCAACCGAAGTCGTAATATTTTATGATTCTATGGGTTCTTTGATATACCTAAGTGGCCTGTATTAGGTGGCCTCATCATCCCAGAAAACTTCAGCTGGCACTAGACTACTATGTTAAGTCAACTTAATCCTGCCCCAAATGTCAACATCCATATTGGGAATGTCTACAGTTAAATTAAGTGAATCCAAGCACTAATGATTAAGGACAGGTGAAATAATCCCATGTTTTGAGTCACTGGTCATGCATCTCCTATGTCAATCTCCAAGGTCTTAGAAGGGCAATGCGTATAGCACTGCTGTCTAGCAGGACAAAATACTTTGGATGAAATCTTATCTTATGAACATCAATAAAAACTTCCTTAAATTTCAGTAGGTTGTTTCTTTTCTAGCTGACAGACCTGGTATGAGACAACAAATAAAACACTTTCAAGTGCAGCTTTTCCTCTCTACTAAGTTTGGAGAAAACAACTTCACATTTTTCGGTAGTATAAGACCAACAATACAGTTCAATTGTTGCTTGTACAGCATTTCATTAGCATGAGAAATATTACAAAAAAAAAAAAATTGTGAGAAGTTGGTGGAATGAACACTTCAGGAATGCTCTCAAATTAGTCATGTAATAGGAACTTGGAAACTTAAATAACCTGTAAGAGAAAGCATTTGTCCACCTCATTGTTTTTGAGACAATCAGGCTTGCAAAAGTAGAGTAGATGATGATGAAATTATTACTCAGTGTTTTGTTTTGTTTGTTTGTTTGTTTTTGTTTTCCCTGCAGGTTATCACAAAGATAGCAGCTATGTCCATTTCTCACCTTAAGACAAAATGGTTCTTGTCATTCCCCCACACATCACAAAAAAAGCAAAGAATAGCATTGCTCTTTGTGTTTCTTTTAATGTTGAAAATTTGCTTTCTTCTGCTTGCACATAGTGTAATGCAACAATTATGTGACAGATTAAAAAAAAATATATGACAATGCTTGCAGTGTATCCAAATGTGTAGAGATCTGCAGTCGTTTCAAATGGGAAACCTGCTATTAGCACACACAATGGATTCTCCAGCTGAAAAGAAGACATAAATTGGAGTGAATCAAGCATTCACTGCCAGCAGATCTGCTGCTTGTGTTCACTGATGAGATGTAAATGTGCTTAGCAAAAGTACAGCATCAGGAGGAGGACCATGAAATTATAATATAGTGACTGTAATGAGAATGGGTTAATTTGTAGCATTTCTTATTCTAATTACTGCATTTGACACATGGGAACAAAACCATTTTCATCCATTTTATTTTCTTGTTACTCTCCTTTATTACAAGAACAAGAAACCAGAGCAATTGGAATGGTTTTCTATTCTGTGAAATACAGTAGCATGCTGCACTGTTTTGACCCTTTCAATATTATGCATAGGTAATTTGAGAGAAGACAGTTCAGTTACGGTTTCAGCAAAGAGCATTTAATAAATCCAGAAAAAGGTATAATTTGCATGGAAATAGCCTGAATTAATATATATATGGTGTTGTTTTTTTGTTGTTGTTAGTGCACAAGATTGTACTTGTACAAGAGAAGAAAAATACAAAAACAAACCAAAAACAAATAAACAAATAAGTAAAATAACACCAGAAAATAGAAATTGCACAACATTTCTCCACCTCTAGCAGAATGATCTTTTAAGTGAAATACAATTTGTACAAATTTAACCTATTCTCAGAGTGATGGGTTGCTAGTTTCATCTTGCAGCATGTAAATTATCAATGGAGAATTATTCTGTTTATAAGAGAGATGTCCAGCTGGTGAAAAATATCCTCTTCCATGTAATTCAGAAATTAATCCATTATTTTGGCAGAAAGTAAGTATTCAGAGATTAGGATACTTGCCACTCAAACTAAATGGATATATTTTGAGGTCTACAGCCTCTACATCTTCTAACAATAGCTAGACAATTGTATCTATAAAGAACATAGAAACATGAAATTTTCATTTCAGTAGACAGACAAAATTTCTGATAATGTTCATAAGGTCAAATTATTTTTTGAATAAAATATTCTGATAATGCTTACAGTAGTACTGGCAATTCTGCTAAAAAAAAAAAATCTACATCTTACCTCTTTGAACTTGGTATCTGTTGTTTGAGTGTTACTGCATTTATGTGGAGACATGAACTTTTCAGACAAGTGTAATTTAGCTCTGCTTTTGTGAATTGCTCCTGTTACTCTGTAACCTGTCTCTCCTTTAGAAAACATAAATATATTTCAGATTACTGTCCTTAAAATGTACAGACCTGAAAGTATCAGATGAGGGAGGATAGCTTAGAAAAGGAAACAATAAAATATAAAAGAACAGGTTTTACTACATAATAGTTTTAAAAAAAAGGTCAGGTAGCTTCATCCCCTTCATATTAATATGTCAAGGAAAAGCAGAATAGATTTTTAAAGGAGATTTGTAGGACTTAAGAAAACTTATTTTGAGCATTTTAATCAAATGCTAAGATTCAGGCTACCTAATTGACGTATTGATGCAGCTCAAAAGATGGAATATGTTCAGAATGTGATTCAAAAGTTATCAGTAAGGGGGTTCTCACCAAGGAATTAGAATTCATGGACTTCCTCAGTCTGTCTTTGAATCTTGATAGAGCTAATATAAAACATCAAGAATCTAACTGCTTAGCAGAAGATTAATCTAAGGACAGCTAAGAACTTTTTTTTAGGTGTATATGAACTTTGTGTTCCAGAATGCAGTATAAATAATTTTTAGGCTTCTCCAGCCATAATCCAGAACCCAGGGGGCAGACAACTTAATCTTTTTGCAAGAGAAGGATTGCAAAATATCATAAGCCTGAACTTGGAATTTAAAGGTTCTGGATCTCATTTACAAGTGTTTATCTCCCATTAGTTTTACTCAAGTAATCAGAGAATGCTCATTTTCTTGAATTAAAATACTAACACAATTTGGAAATTAAATTCAAAATTAAAGGTAGAAAAAGGGAGGGAAAACATTGAAATTATGTTATAGACTTTCCAAGAAAAGGACTCTCAGGTTACCTAACTTGAGGATATCATAGAAGAGTGCATTTGTGTTGACTGAACCGTTATGCCCATGCTAGTAACAAAGCAACTCATTTCCTTTTCAGTTCTTAGGAAATGAAGTAAAAAAGCTATGAATTAAGGTTGCAGAAAAAGACTTATATGCTGAGAAAAATCATTATGTAACATAGATACTATACTATATACACATATGTGTATGTATACACACAACTTTAGATCAGTTCCATTCTTTTTTTACCACTGATATTTCTTATGTATCACAGTAAAAGAATAAGATATTTGAGCCTTACTATGTTTCTCTTAGTATATGCATCTATTTGAGATGATTGCTTGGCTTCTATCTGTCACTTGCCAAGGGAATAGGGCTCCTGTAGATCCTGTGTCATGGGTGTTAACCTAGATGTCTTTAATATGTCAGAGTACCTCAAATCACAATAGACTCCTGTTTTTGGCAACTAACTTGCATGCCAGGTTCTGGGATCAGGATTTGCTGAATATCTCTGCAGCTGTAACAACAGCAGTCAGTATGGCAGGTTTCAGGTACCAAACTATAAGACAGATGAGGCATCATACCCAGACTATAGCTGCTGATCTCCAGAATGCTGCAGATCTTCTATATGTTTTGTCTCAAACCTGCCAGTTCCGTTTAGGTGTATAGGCATCTAAGATGGCACTATATACTTATGTTTATGTAGCTGAATCCTGCCCTAAGTCTCTATTAATTATAATAGGAGCATAGACATCTAGTTCACATATAGATAATGAGCAGAAAACTTCACTCATTACCTCTACTACTGCTTTATTAATAGTAAAAAAATTGAAGGCAGTAAGATGATGAGGCCAAGATATATATATTTTTTTTCACATTTACTTATTTTGTCTTTCTTTTAACCCATTTTCATTTAATTGTATTTAAATTATTGTTGAAGTGAACTTAATGCTATTTCTGGTGCGAGTAATTCAAATCAGGATCTATTTCCACTTATTCTTTCCTGCTCCACTCCACCCTTTCTGTTTCTTAACACAATTTATTCACAAGCCAGAATAAAATGTGTGAGGAATACAGTGAAACAAAGTATTATTTTTAATTTATTTTAAAACTTTCTGTTTAATTGAATTATATGCTTTTAGCAATAAGTTAATATTTTACAATCAGCGTAAATAAATAAATATTTTACAATCAGCATAACACACATTTGTCAAGACATTTTTCAAGTCAGAAGGAAATGTGGCTTTAATACAGTATGTGAAGATGAAAGTAAAAATTAAAGCTATTATTATGATTTATTAATAATTGTAAGAATTTCTAATATAAGTGAACACAATGTCATCAAAATAAAGGTCAGGTTTGGGGAATTTTGTTTTGTTCAATTCATTTTAAAACAAACAAACAAACAAACAAACAAAACTTTTTAGTGAAGGTTGTTATAGTTACTGAGTCCTTGTAACTGTATCCAAAGCTTTCTTTGCTCCCATGAATCACAAAGATCAGTGCAAAACTATAAAGATTATATTCAGTCTTCAAACAATCTGGTCAGTTCAGCTTCACATTGCGTCTTCTTTATCTCTGATATTTTACAGTGGCTTAATGTTTAATGCATGATCCTTTCTTCTGAAGCCTTTTATATGTTCTTTTTATTTAGCAGTCACAAATGTTGTTGCTACTTGCACATCCTCACTTTGGTCCTAGGCAAGAAATTCAGTTTTGTATGTAACTATCTTTGAAGGAAACAAAACAAGAAAATACACACACCCAAAAAGAAAAAAATACAGAAAAGAAAGAAATCTGGACAGGTTAGCAGAGAGACTAGAAGTTCTGCAAATTGGCAATCAGTGATACCATAGGAGTCCAAGACAGCTACAGGGGAGACCTGTTTACATGTGTGTGCATGTGTAAATTATTTAGCACTGACAGACCCTCATCCTGAAAATGTTAGAGAAGAGGACAAGATTAAGCAATTGTTTGTGCTGAGTTTACACACTTGCTCTGTGTGACTTGCTGTTTATGTACATATCACATCATACATGTGGGTTCATTGTCTGCCTTCAGGGAATACAGGCTCGCTCTCACTATTAACCAGTCCTGAGAGAGGGAAGTGTAGTAGCCATCCTTCATGCCACGAAATTACACAAAACTTCACAAGCACTTGCTGCCTTTGAAAGTCTGACTTCACAGATTTCCATTTTCTTTTTAATATATCATTTGAATGGATATATTTTATATTCCATTAATAAATTAACCCATTAATAAAGTATTTCTAACTTTTATTTTGTGTGATATCTTGGTCCTTACACGCTGATGGTAAAAAAATACCCATAATTTGAATAGAAGAATGGACATTCACAAAGCAGGAATCATCTGGTCAATAAGAGAAAATTAAAGGTTTGGTAGTTGTCTCACTGGCATTCTCAGTTTCACAGAAAAAATTCTGTATCTTAGTTTAAATTTATACATTTATATATGTATGTATGTGTATGGATATTGTGACAGTCATACCTAAAATAAAGCAAACTTAGCATTTATCATCCACTGGAAGAATTTTGTCTCTGTGTGTCTAAGGGACTCTTACAAACGTTTGTTACCAAAATGTACTCCTGGAGCATTATTCTTCAAGAAGTAATTTTTTATACATTCAGTACATAAAATCTGTAAACCTTAGATAAAATTGTCAGAATAATATATATATATATATATTTACCTCATTAATGAATAAACTTTAGTGATATGAAAATAACCTTTCTCAAGAAGACACTGAAAGAGCTGAGGATGATTCATGGTACCTAATCCATAGACCACACACTCCACCCAAGAAAGGAAAATATAATAATAAAAGCAACTTTTCTGTGCTTTAGTATGCAGTTTCCTTGAGCTGAATACTAGAAAAAGATAGATGTTTTTGACTTGAGAAAGAATTAAAGTCATGCTCTTGGTTGGGCAATAATGTCTCTGATTAGCAGGAAAAAAAAAAAAAAAAAGAGAAAGATTTAGATGTGATAGACACAATTTATAGCATTCATCTTCTGCTGCTAATATCACAAATCTTATTATTTACAAACTGCTTCAGTTGTAAGAGTTGTTAAGAGTATTAGCTATTCAGGGAATAATTGTAAAAAGAGCCATGGGACTTAACAGCAATACTTTCATGTCTAACTATCAACAAGGGAAAAGAGAGAGGCTCATCAAACTGACAAATATGCATCTGATTTGAATCAAACGTTGGAAAAACAGAATAAATGTTTTCTGCTTGCAAGAGAGATAAACAATGGAATATAGTGAATTTAATCTGTTTATACATACAGTCACTATCACAGGTAGAAATGTTTCTACATGTGATAGAGGCTTCTCTACATGTAAATGATTAGTGATTACATGCAGTAATTAAAATGTCAGGTAACAATAACATCCTTCATTTAACAGAAGCAGCATGGTCAGGATTAATTCAGCTCAATTGCTACAATTATGTATGAAAAATGCATGTTCTTTCACTCAAATGTAACCTCAGTGGAATCTTATACAGGAACTGAACAAACTTTTCAAGAGTAAAACTCACTGCTATTGTCCAATTCAGTTGTATCAGCATAGTGTAGCTAGATCCTTTGAACTTCAGGCTCAAATCAGGCAGAAAAAATA
Source organism: Gallus gallus (assembly GCF_016699485.2). Classification (NCBI taxonomy): domain Eukaryota; kingdom Metazoa; phylum Chordata; class Aves; order Galliformes; family Phasianidae; genus Gallus; species Gallus gallus. Next base: position 164,356,926 of record NC_052532.1, on the reverse strand, counting down.
ATAATAATAATAATAATGAAAGCTGCTTTTGAAAGTTCAATCTATAGCATCATGTGGAGGTGAATGGATAACACTTTAGTAGCACTTGCGTTTAGAAATAGAAGTTCCTTTCATATGACCTCCCCATTTTCACAACAGCAATATAGCTGGCAAGTTTCGTAGTGCTGTGTTTTGGCTTTGTGTACCTATGTGACCTTTTCCTTTGTAGGCTGGCCTGCTGTGCAGTCAGCAAATGTGCACCCTCTGTCTGTCCCAGGCTGGCAATACTTAATGGATCACATTAAGCTCTGATCTGTGTCCTGAGCAATTAGAACAGCTTTGGTTGGAAAAATTCCATTTTCATTTCATTAGAAAACTGAGGAAACTAGGAGCAGAAAGTATGAAATATATATATATATATATATAACCATAAAGGGAATTTTAGATTCTGTTGACTGTGCTGAAAACTTTAAGAAAGCCAAATGCTTCATCCAGCTTTATTAATGAGGCTTAGACTGGATCTGCTAGCAGTCTTTGTGCCACCTATTGCAAAAGCTCTATTTATGTTCTATGTAAAAAGTTCAATGAAGCATAGAAAACATATAATTTGTGTAGAGAATGGAAGTTATGTAATTTTTGCTGGCATAAACAATGCAATAACTGCTCAGAAATAGCCTTTTGCATTCATGAAAGGGGTCCATTATCTGTACTGTCTCTCTTTGCTCATTCTGGGTTAGGGCATGATAATAAAAGAAAGACATCTTCGTTGCTTCAGAGCTTTAGTTTTCAAATAGCAAGTGGATAATAACATAAGACAGCTCATTCTTGTCTTCTGATTAAAGAGCAACCACATTTTACAGACACTAAGTTGCCAGCCAGTTAAACATTTGAATATGTTTATGTGTATTTGATTGGACTAGCTTTGCAAAAAGGACTTTTTTTTTTTTTTTTTTTTTTGTAGTTATCAGGCAGATTAGACTGTAAGTCAGTAGATAAGCAGTACTGTTATTATTATTATTGTTATTTCTATTGCTGCCATTGCTGTTGGTAGCGGGAATATTTAGGACAAATGTAGAGTGGAGTGTTTGCAAGGTAGCTTTCAGGCAGAATGTGTTAGCTGTCTGTAAATAAAGAACTATTAATTATGCCTTTAATCTTTTTCTTGTTGTTTTTGTTTGATGCATTTTCTGAGGAGAAGGATTTGTTCAGAGGGGTACTGACAAGGTTGCTAAGGGCACAGCACATGACATGATACATTTGGATTTTCAGAAAGCCTTGTGTAACATTCCACATGACAGGTTCTTGCTTAATTTCCAAGTTGAAGCAAGGATTCAGGGCAGGACATGGGCAGAGATACAGAACAGGTTGATAAATAGCAGAACAGTGGCTATAGATAGTTCCTGTGAAAGAAGCTATGTCAAACCAGAGAAAGTGTTATTTGAGGTCTACAAGTGCTAGTGTTTAGAAGTCTACTGTGCATTTCTGTGCTCTAATTTATAAACATGATCTACACAAACATTAAACAATTGGAGTTTAGCTGCATTTTCTGAGGGCAAAAAAGAGGGAAGGTGAATGAAGCCCATACATACAACTGAACTTAAAAGAGATTTATATTCAATTTTTAAATAGGTTATCACAGAGGGAATTAAATGTAATGTTGATAAACATAAAGTGATAAAAGTTTAGTACTGTAAAAACACTAAATTCGAAAGCAGAACTGATAAGATTAAAAGAGAAGGGAAGGGAAGGGAAGGGAAGGGAAGGGAAGGGAAGGGAAGGGAAGGGAAGGGAAGGGAAGGGAAGGGAAGGGAAGGGAAGGGAAGGGAAGGGAAGGGAAGGGAAGGGAAGGGAAGGGAAGGGAAGGGAAGGGAAGGGAAGGGAAGGGAAGGGAAGGGAAGGGAAGGGAAGGGAAGGGAAGGGAAGGGAAGGGAAGGGAAGGGAAGGGAAGGGAAGGCAAGGGAAGGGAAGGGAAGGGAAGGGAAGGGAAGGGAAGGGAAGGGAAGGGAAGGGAAGGGAAGGGAAGGGAAGGGAAGGGAAGGGAAGGGAAGGAAAGGAAAGGAAAGGAAAGGAAAGGAAAGGAAAGGAAAGGAAAGGAAAGGAAAGGAAAGGAAAGGAAAGAAAAGAAAAGAAAAGAAAAGAAAAGAAAAGAAAAGAAAAGAAAAGAAAAGAAAAGAAAAGAAAAGAAAAGAAAAGAAAAGAAAAGAAAAGAAAAGAAAAGAAAAGAAAAGAAAAGAAAAGAAAAGAAAAGAAAAGAAAAGAAAAGAAAAGAAAAGAAAAAGAAAAGAAAAGACCATTGTCTCTTGTTCGTATTAAAAAAAAAAAAAAAAAAGTATTTCATGTTCCTTTTCAAAGAGCATACATTTAGACTTTTTTTTACAATTGTAATCCTTATACTTGCATCTCTAAAGTTTTCATCAGATGAAGTAACTTGCACAATTCTCCAAGGTATTGACCATTACAGGGATTACAGGCAAGTTGCTCCTTATTCCCTGAAAGAAGTGAAACAGTAGGAGCTGATATGGGCCACATTTTTTTTGTTGTTGATGGCCAATAGGAAGTCATCATTTTAGCAGTGCATGAGTAAGTTCATAACACTGATGTAACTGTCCTTTTTTTCCATTTCTGTTAGTCCATGGCAGCTTGGATAAAAACAGCTACCTTATTGATTACTAACAGGATCACTAACAGGATCGCTAGTAAAAAGTTATTTCCTTCTCCTTCTCCTTCTCCTTCTCCTTCTCCTTCTCCTTCTCCTTCTCCTTCTCCTTCTCCTTCTCCTTCTCCTTCTCCTTCTCCTTCTCCTTCCCCTTTCCCTTTCCCTTTCCCTTTCCCTTTCCCTTTCCCTTTCCCTTTCCCTTTCCTTTCCTCTCCTTTCCTTTCCTCTCCTTTCCTTTCCTCTCCTTTCCTTTCCTCTCCTCTCCTTTCCTCTCCTCTCCTCTCCTCTCCTCTCCTCTCCTCTCCTCTCCTCTCCTCTCCTCTCCTCTCCTCTCCTCTCCTCTCCTCTCCTCTCCTCTCCTCTCCTCTCCTCTCCTCTCCTCTCCTCTCCTCTCCTCTCCTCTCCTCTCCTCTCCTCTCCTCTCCACTCCACTCCTCTCCTTTTTCCTCTCCTTTCCTCTCCTTTCCTCTCCTTTCCTCTCCTTTCCTCTCCTTTCCTCTCCTTTCCTCTCCTTTCCTCTCCTTTCCTCTCCTTTCCTCTCCTTTCCTCTCCTTTCCTCTCCTTTCCTCTCCTTTCCTCTCCTTTCCTCTCCTTTCCTCTCCTTTCCTTTCCTTTCCTTTCCTTTCCTTTCCTTTCCTTTCCTTTCCTTTCCTTTCCTTTCCTTTCCTTTCCTTTCCTTTCCTTTCCTTTCCTTTCCTTTCCTTTCCTTTCCTTTCCTTTCCTTTCCTTTCCTTTCCTTTCCTTTCCTTTCCTTTCCTTTCCTTTCCTTTCCTCTCCTCTCCTCTCCTCTCCTCCCCTCTCCTCCCCTCTCCTCCCCTCTCCTCCCCTCTCCTCTCCTCTCCTCTCCTCTCCTCTCCTCTCCTCTCCTCTCCTCTCCTCTCCTCTCCTCTCCTCTCCTCTCCTCTCCTCTCCTCTCCTCTCCTCTCCTCTCCTCTCCTCTCCTCTCCTCTCCTCTCCTCTCCTCTCCTCTCCTCTCCTCTCCTCTCCTCTCCTCTCCTTTCCTCTCCTCTCCTTTCCTTTCCTCTCCTTTCCTTTCCTTTCCTTTCCTTTCCTTTCCTTTCCTTTCCTTTCCTTTCCTTTCCTTTCCTTTCCTTTCCTTTCCTTTCCTTTCCTTTCCTTTCCTTTCCTTTCCTTTCCTTTCCTTTCCTTTCCTTTCCTTTCCTTTCCTTTCCTTTCCTTTTTCCTCTCCTCTCCTCTCCTCTCCTCTCCTCTCCTCTCCTCTCCTCTCCTCTCCTCTCCTCTCCTTTCCTCTTGACTTCTCTTTTCCTTTCTTTTCTTTTCCCTGCTCTCTATAAACAATATCTATCCTTTATTTTTAAGAAAGGGAAAAATGCAAAGTATGAAAACAGTTTAGAATGCCTTGTTGCCTGATAATACTCTTTGGACTTCAAAAGTCATTTTGTTGTGCATCAACATTTAACCATCACACCAAGAAAACAAACAAACAAACAAACAAACAAACAAAACAACATATATATATATATATCTTTCTGATGCATTTTGTATTTAAAAAGCAAACAAACAAGCAAAAACAAAAAATCCCCAACATGTGTCATGGATTTATCATTTTGGAAACAAGAAAACATTCAAATATATTTTTTCAATTATGATGTATCCCGTTGACAAAGATGAAAGGAGTTATTAACAATGCCTAAAATTAAATCTCAGTTCAGTGCCTAAGCTCACATTTATTCAATAGAGAGAGAGAGACACTTCATAGGTCTTGTGAATTTTACTGCCAAAGAACATGCATCCTTGGTTTAGGGATCAGCAATAGATGTTTCCAGTTAAACACTGCAAACACACTACACAGAATGTCTGTCAGAAGAAGTTTCAATATTTTGACATTATCTATATTTTCTACAGAACTTCTAATGATTGCCAATACTTCGGTATTTCTTAGCATTCAGGAACTAAAATCAAAAGGAGTTATAAAACTCATTCACAATGCTGGTAATATAAATTTAAAACTCTTTTTCATGCTTTACCTCCTGAAGGGAATATCTTTGCTGGCTTAGAAAACCTGTCATAAACTGTGTCAGAAACAGGAATATAGAGAAAGATTCTTCTAATCTGGATCAGTGTCACACATTCAATTTGAGATTCTGCTGGACTTTATGAATAGATGGGAAGTAGCTGGTAATTGAGTGTTTATGTTGTTTATGGTTAAGAATATGTTTCCTCTATCATACTTACATTTTAAATAAAGATATCTGTGCTTTGCAACAGCTGCTTTCTCCCTGGGAAACTGTTCTCTTCAGAGCCACAGACATGAAACTGAACTTAGAATTACAAACCCTAAGGAAAGCCTACAAGAACTACAAACTAAAAATCTAATTCGTAGCAAAAGGAGCAATGTGCCTCAGTCTTCTCCCAGGAAGGTAACAAAGGTGGTGTGGCATCTAAACTGGATGACTGAGGAAGAAAAAAATTGTCAGCATGCTATTAGCTTGACAATGTAATTGTCATTTATATCTCACTCCTAGGGAAGAAGTGGCTCACAGATAGGGCTGACGGTAAGCCTGACCCTAGGCCTTTTAAACTCTGTAGACCTCAACTGTCTCTGTTCCTCCCATTTATTATCACACAGAAATGCCAACAACTCTGGATCTAAATAATGTGAAGGATTCTATAAACAATGTGGATTTAGGCATTTATGTTTGTTTCTTTGTTTTGTATTTTTTTTCCTTTTTTTTTTTTTTTTTGTTGGGGGTGGGGGAGGGTGGAGGAAGGGGGTTTATTTATTTTCTTTCCCCATAATAAAGGAGATATTTGAGGATAGAAAGAAGTGACAATTTTAAATGTTGAGGTTATCTCTTCATAATTACCTTGTTATTTTACTGTTGATTCAACACAAAGAAGAATAAACTAAATAAGAAAAAATGGCACTTCTAGAAACAGAAGAAATAAGATTTCATGATACCTGTGGTATCAATTTATTTTATTTATTTTGTCTCAGTTATACAAATCTATATGGTGAAAATATTTGGTGTTAAGCTTCCAGCACCCATACTCTATGTATTTCATGCAGTTTTCATCAGACTGACTCTACTTTGATTCCATGAAATGAAGACCATATTTTTTTGTTTGTTTGTTTGATGTTATCATTCATATTCTATGAGTTTGCTCAAATATATGAAACAAACTTCATTCTCCAAACAACATCAAGGTGTTGCTTCAGAAATTTGGAGCAGTGAAAAATAATATGCATCTTTAAGTTCAAAATTGGCCCATCTCATTATGACCCTTAAAGTGATTTTATTTTTCTAATTCTTTCTTTTCAGATAAAATATTAAAAAATAAATAAATGACAGTTAAACCTGTGAAAATCAGAAAGTTACAAGGTCCAGATTTTTATTTGTAGTTGGTATTTGTACTTAGTTGTGACAACCAAGCACAATTAGATGTGAACGATCTAAATCATTTATTACAATTTATTACAAGGTTTTTGGTTGGTTGGTTGGTTGTTTTTTTTACAAATTATAATTACATTTATTACAAGTTCTTGCATCACTTATATACATTCACAAGTTTCCCTTTTTAACTCTCCCATCCACCCTTGCAACTTTCCCATCTACCTTTACATGTCAGCAAGGCATTCCACAAACACTCCTTAACTGTGCATACAAGTGCTTATCCAATCAGAGCCATGGGCCATTTCTTTTGCTTTTTGCTTCTTCTAGAGATGTCCTTGGTTCTCAGCCTTTCTTTCTCATGCTGTTTATCTTACTTCACAGCTGCTCTCTGAATAGACTTTCTTGTATTCCCACACTTAGTATTATAACACGGTGCTGGTTTAGCTCCTTTCCCCAATCTAGTATATAATTTACATACAGAGGAGGCATTGGGCTAAGATACAGTTGCTTGAACATGGTGTCTACAGAAGTGTTTCAGCTGCCTGGGTACCACCTGTTGCTTCTGGATGTTGCTGGTCTCCAATATTTGGTGGGTACTTTATCATTTTTGGCCATACTGATATGTTGTGTATTCTAGGGCTCCCATATTGGCACTGGACTGCAAACGTAACCTTTCATTTAGGCAGCTAAAGACTGTATCAGAACTCAAAAGACATGCTGTCTAAATGGCAGACTTTAAAATGTATACACAGAATATTCAGCTTTGCACAAACTTCTTGTCAGAATGATATTGGCTGACAAACTGAGCAGCATAATTCAGAAACACAGGTGGGGTAGTTAGAGAGAGAATCTGAGACAGTAAACTTCTTGTCATGTACTAAATGCTGACACACACTGTTATCTTCCCTTACAGGAAATTAGCCAGACAAATTTTGTTATCTTTTACTGAGATCCATTTGAACAAACAAACAAATAACTAAATACATTTATTGGTATTCTCTACATGCAAAGCTTTTTCATGTAGCTACAGGTTTAATTGTGGATTTCTCAAAAGGCAGTCAAGGCACAGAATGAAGGAAATGGAATTAGAATTGATTCCTCACACTTAACTTTAATATACTTTCAGGTTTCAAAAGGTATCAAAATTAGAGAGAGTGGGTTGACTCTTGACGTTTTTAGAAAGTAAGTTTTATAGCTTCAAATGCAGCAATTAAATTCATTTCTGACTTTTTTTTCCCCCCAGAGAACTTTGAAACATTTCCTTAATTTTTTCACTATGGAAGAAAAATGCAAAACAAGCAAAACATTGGCACAGGGGATATCTATTAAGATCAGTAATCTTTGAGACCTTTCCTCCCAGCACAGGAAGATTTATATAACTTATCAACAATTGTTAAAAGACTAGAGCAGTGATAATGAGGAGCAAACTAAAAACATGTAATCGAACCTCTTCTACGTCCCTCCCTTGAATGAAATATAAGGAGAGACAGTGGAGGCTATGGTCATCCCATAATGCTTCATAACTGCCACTCTTTCATGGTCACTCTCTTCCCTGCTCCAGTGTGTGGTCCCTGCAGCAGGATGCCATCCTTCCAGAACTGATCTTGTGTGGGCTTCCCACAGGCTACAGCTCTCCAAACACTGCTCTAACATGGCTCAGTACCACAGGGCCCATCCTCCAGGAGATGTTCCACACAAGTCCTCCTGAGTGACAGCTCCCACAGCCCTCCTGCCCCACCATGGGCTTCTCTCCATGGGCTGCAGCTCCAGCCTGGGGCTGCTCCTGCAGGGTTATCCATGGGCTGTGCCTCATTCAGGCCTCATCCACTGCTGGTCCATGAGCTCCTCCATGACTGCACATGGAGATCTCCTCTGCTCAGTGACCATGGGCTGCAGAGGGACAAGCCTGCTCCTCCATGGATGTCTCCTGGGCTGCAAGGAGCTTCTGCTCCATGCCTGGAACATATCCTGCCTTCCTTCTGCACTGATTTTGGGGCTGCAGGGCTGTTTCTCTCACATTTACTCACTCCTCTCACAACTGCTGTTGCACAGCAGTTCTGTATTGTTTGGTTTTTTTTAATACTTTTATTCTTAAATCTGCTCTCCCAGAGGCACACTCAGTGTTGGTCATGGCTCAGGCAGCAGCAACTGGAGCAACTGGGGCTGGCTGTGATCTGACATGGAACAGTGCTGGGATTTGTTGAGACCCCCTGTTACCAAAATATTGCCACACTGGCCCAATACAAACATTTTCATCTTTTGCAAATGTATTAACAGCTGATTCTTAATCTTTGTGCAGGTAGTCATTAATAATACTCATGTATTGCAGTAAGTATTAAGGAAAGCATAAAGAATTCTATAAAGAATTGTAGTTTATAGGCAAATGTCATACATTTCTGTAACATTAAAAACAGGAGGTATGCCCAAGATAAAAACATGAATAAAATGTGGTTTTGGGTGTCTATCGTATAAATTATATCTATATTTATATATAAATTATATCTATATCTATATATAAAATTATATAGATAAATTATATCTATATTTATAAATTATATATTTATATCTTTAGTTGTGTTAAAGCACTTTTATAACCTTGAAATTAATGACATGACTTTAATTTAGGTAATGTTGGCTAGTTTATTAACTGTAATACATTATCAGTATATTATGAGAATTGACTTACTAGGCATAATAATTGGTAAAACTGTAAAAATGGAGAATAAAAAATCCCCAGAAGCATAACAGAGACTTGAGAAATAATAGTTTAATTTTAGTGGAATACAGTCCAGAACTTATAACACAATAAACAAATCACATATAAAGCATAAAAATATATGTATCTATTCATACCAGATATAACATACTTTTTGAATCTCTTACCTTTCTTCAGCTGCTATAAAGGAGACTGGATACAAGATAGCTATCAGCTTAAATACAGGCATACCTACTTTTTTTTTTTTTTTTTTTTTTTCTTTTGCAAATATATTTCTTTTAGTGACACATGAATTTATTGCCAACTTTATCCTGCTAGCATTTTTCATTGTCATTTTTGGATGCTTTCATTATTCACTGGGTGTCTTACAAATATTGATTAGCCATTATCAAGACATAACGCAAGTCTACATTTCTGTTTTCATAATGCTGTGGCCACAATAATCTTGCAAGTATATCTTTCAGATATATCTGGATTATTTAAATTGTTTTTTTTCTAGTTAAATATTTATATGATGATTTATAACAAATAATCATCTAAAATCTTGCAATATTAACTGATGGTATAAGAAAAGATTTTTTTTTTCAAACTCTCAAAATTTTCAACTATGCATAAATTCTAAGCACAGGGGTTTTTGTTTGTTTTTGTTTTTGTGTTATCAAAACTGCACATGTTTTTTATTATTATTGTTTTCTGAGTTAACTCTATCTGTACTTAAACAAAATGTGCCTTCAAGCTTAGCTAAAATTTAGATATATCACTGTCCTGGTTTCACCTGGGATAGAGTTGATTGTCTTCACAATCTCTGATATGATGCTGTGTTTTGGCTTTAAGACAAAAAAAAAAGTGTGACAACTCACCAATGTTTTAGTTTTTGCTGAGCAGCACTGTAAAGGAACAAGGACACTTCAGTTTTTTAGTTTCTCTTACTGTCCTGCCAGTGAGAGGACTGGGGAGCACAAGGAAAGGGACAGAATGAGGATAGCTGACTTGAATTGGCCAAAGAGATATTCCACAAGAAAACAAACAAACAAACAAACAACAACAACAACAAATACTGGGGGGAGCAGATGCAGCTTGGGGTCTGGCTAGGCATCAGCCAGAGGGTAGTGAGCAATTACACTATGTATTACTTGTTTTGTGAAATTGGCATATATTATTATCTTTGCTACTATTTCTCTCTTCTGTCTTAGTAAGTAATTTTCTATCTTAGCCTACAAACTCAACTTCTTTATTCTTTTTCCAGTTCTCTTCCCCATCCCAATGAAAAATGCACAGAAGGCTGTATAGTGTTTTGTTTCCTGCCAGGTTAAACCACAAGATGCACATGATTAATTTTAAGCACTTTGAAAGCTGCATTACAAATACCCATATACTTTGGTACCTTGGTGAACTATATTTGTTGGTTCTTCTAGATCTTTTAGCCCATCTCTAAGTTCTTTTCATAAAGTACTGCTTTTTACTTTTTGCTTCCCCCTCCCCCCCAAATTATAAAAGCCGTTAATGTAAGCATTTAACTTACAATTTATTTTTATTCCTATTTACAGAAGTTGGGAAAAGCAAGCAGAACACACTGTGTACATGCTGTTTGCTGCCCTCTATATACTGGTTTATGTTTTCAAATAAGAAGTGTATTAAAAGATGCAGGGAGAAGCAAAGGGTGTAATGAAATGTGAAAGGGAATGACCTCAAAAGTATGTAACAGGGCAGCAGGGGCGCCACCTGAAGTATATGCACATAGATAAGGAAGTACCTTATGGATACTCATAGGAAGTGGATTTTCTTGAGGGTTCCTTTAAGGATTCCCTTAAAAGACAGCATTTATTATAGTTTCTAAACCACTGACTTGCTTCCAAGTATAGGCATGTTTTTGTTGTTGTTGTTGCTGTTTTGTTATTTTATTTTTGTTTTTCAGGGATCTGGTAGAAAAATGTATCTTAAGTACTGTTTCAGAAGTTAATAGGATTTTTTATTTTGACCTATTTTTTCTTGCTTACACCATTATTTAAATGGTTTCTAGCAAGAAGAAACAATATTTTGCTTAACACTTTTCTGATACTTAGTTTTATGTGCTATGTTGCAAGGAAAAGTGTTTGAAAGGCATCTTCACAAATGGTTCCAATTCAGCTTTAGGTCAATTTTTTTCTATTTGAGTAATGATCATTTTATCTAACTGTATCTAAAGATAGGTTAAAACTGAGCAGCGCAAGTTCTGTACATAATTCACAAGGAATCCACCTGAGAATGACAGAAAAACAGAGAAACAACATAGATAAAAATGAGCAGATTACATAAACCAAACCAACCAAGTTGTCCAGATTTCTGTACTTCATTTGGAAAACAACTATGTTCCAGATACAATGTAGAAGGCCTTAAAACTGAGATGAACATGCACATGAAATTAATAGCATGCTTGCATAAAAAGCTTAATGTGAAGATGGAAAGTTATATGTTAGTTGAGAAGTAAAATAATTGCATGGTCCTGTTATAATGGAAGTTAATAAGCTTTTCTTCGTTACCTTCACTAAGATCAAGCCAGTGCCCAAGAATGGCTGAGATTGGATTACAAAGATATTAGACACTGAAAGAATACAAATAAACCTTTTAACTGAAGAGAAACATCAAGACAGGCTGTGTGTGTTCAGGAGAAAAAGTATATATATATATATTTTCAAAAGTTTATCTAAACTCTGCTCTTTGTTGGCAACTTTGGAACAGCAGTAGCTCATGAACTTGTGACCAGAAGGGTTAACCATTTTAATTTCTCTGTTGCTGATCTGCCTATATGACAACCTGTTCACTTGTGATTTGTTCAGTGTGAAACTGTGAGCACTCAGTGCTTTGATCCGCCATGCTGCTACAGCGAATCTTTCTGACACTGGTTGAAGTACAGATTGTTTGACCATTTCAAGTAGCATTACTGCTCTTTAAAGGCTTTGGTAATATTATTCTTAACTTTGTATTTCATATCCCCTTTCTTGCTCCTGTGCTGATGGCTATCTTCATTTAATGCATTCTCTGTTTAAGGTTGGCTTCATTCTACATTAATTTGTTAGTTTGTTTCATCAGTCTTTCAGATCTTAGAAAGAACAGCTGGCTAATGAAATATTTTCTGTTAGGAGATAAGAGGTACTCTCAAGAGACAGTGTAAAATTCTGATACTCTGACCCATAGGTATGAACAGGTACGGTATGACAGGTTTGGTAGTAGGGGCAGGGGCTGTAGGGTGGTCTCCTGTGAGAAGAGTCTGTCCTGTGCTAGACAGACAGTACTAGTAGCCTCCTCAAGGAATAAACCACAGACCACAGATGAGACCATTAGTGATTCATGTGGAATCTTCAGGAAAGCATGCTGAAGAAAGGGCAAAATGCTGAGAAAAAAAAGAAGGAACAAAAAGGCCAGAGCAGTGGGAAGTGTTCTGTGGCAGAGTCAGTAATACCCCTAAAAGCCTTGCAACTCGTGGAAATCCTGCACCAGAGCAGAAAAAAAACAAATAAGAAAGAAAAAGCAGAGGAAGCAAAGGGAAAACAATGAGGACAAGCAGCAGCAAAGAGAAGACCCTACATCCTGATCCCAGCCTGCTGCGCTGCCTGTCACCTCATCATACATCATACCCTGTTAGATAAAAACAGGAGGGGAGAGGAAGAAGGGGAATGAAGAAGTGCTAGGAGTTGAGCCTGAGGAAGAACTGGGGAAGAACTGTGTTTTCCTATGTCTGCTTAACCATTTATTTTTGTTCTTCAATTCTTGATTCAGTAAGAAACATATATAATATATATTTCATTTGCAAGAAATTAAATTCACTAAGTCAAGTAAGTTTTACACATGACATTTCCAAACCCTAATTCATATACCAAGTGATACTTATCATGTTTTTATTTCAAGCATAAAAAGTAAGTAAGTAAATAAATAAATAAATACAAACAGGTATGAGAAGACCCACATATTGGACTACCAGGAAAATAGATGAAACAAATGAACAGGGGCTGAGAATGACAATGAAGGAACAGCAGATATGAAGCTTTATGGGCTAACTACAGCCTCCATTCCCTATTCCCCTGCATTGCGCAGGGGGTGGAGATAGAAGAAGGTTGATGTTGTGAAGGTGGTTTTAATTTGCTTTTAATTTTCATTGCTCTGTTCTTTTAGTAATAGGTAATAAATTACATTAATCTCTCTTTTTCTGAGTCTGTTTTGCCTGTGACGGTAATTGGTGATTGATCTCCATATTCTGATAACATTCATGAGGTTTTTTTGGTCATATTTTCTCCTCCTGCTCTCTTAAGGAGAGAGAGTGAAAAAGAGGCATGGTGGTGCTTAGCTGCACATTTGTGTAAGAGTGAGCAAAGATTTGAAACCAGATATTGCAAGGATTGTTGCTAAGAACAAAGTAGTACTTGAAGCTTTGATCATTAGTTACATTCATTATTTGCAAAAGTGTCCAAGACACATGTGAATGTCATATAAGCCGTTAATGTAACAGTGCTGAAGTTGGATAACAGTAGTGGCTGCTGAAAATTAACAGAATATTCTGATAATATATTTCAGGACTAATAAAACAAAGCATGACTCTCCCTATTCTTTTGAGAGTTCTAGTAGTGCTTATATGCCCATCAGTTGTTTAACCCCCCCCATTAATAAGGAAAATACATAAAGGGATGTTAAAATACATACTGTAACAGATAGCTTACATTTCTAAAAATTTCCACAAAAAACAGAAGTGAACAAAATCTCACTTATGAGAATAAAAATAAATTCTTGAAAGGATGCAAGGAAGATTTTGTACAAAATCTGAGTAAAACAAGACCTCAGTTATAATATAGAAAAATAGATGTGCATTGTTTTTACCTGAAGTGTTTCCACACACACACACACACACAAATAATAATAGTAATTAAAAAAAATTGTTTTTAGATTTGAAAATTTGCCAATTCATGTCAAAGAAGAAAATGCTACCTCACTGTGAAATAGGAAAGTTTTACAACAAATCAAATTCACAAGTATCTGTAGTATCTGTTAAGCAAAAACTGGTCAATTTCCATAGCACAATGGGGGGGGGGGGGGGGGGGAAAGCTGGATTGATTTTGTGTTATCAGAACAAGCTATCTATTCTTCCACACTTCAGCAAAGAAACAAACTAAAATTACATTTCAACTGTTACAACACTATAGTTTACATTTTTCATACGTGTTCCCTGGGTGAAATTGTAAGAAGGTAGTTGTTGGAGGAAGACTTGTATACATAATAAACTGTCACAGAAGCTGGAATAACAAGTAAATAATTTACTCTTCATATATTTACTTGTAGGGGTTCTATTTTTAAAGTCCTTTCAATTTTATTTAGTTTATCAACCAAAATTGACTTTGACGGATGAAACAATCTTTATAATCCACAGATTTTGCTAATATTTGTACTTCTCCAGTGAATGAAATGCACACCAGCAATCTCATCATGCACCACTGAAGTCAGTGGGAAATCTGCTGCTGACTTCTGTAGAAACTAAATGTAAAAGGTCACAAAAGCTGCCTTCCTGTTGCTGAAGCATTTTTTTCCTGAAGTCTCTTTTCTAGTAATTTCTTTGATCTAAATGTAAATATATATTTAAGCAACACAACATACTAGCAAGAACTGTACTGTTTCATAAAAAAAAAAAAAAAAAAAAAAAAAAAAAAAAAAACTTCTGAACCTGTACGTTAACCTTAAAGAGTGCTATACTGCACATCAGTAGCACTTATGGCACACTGCTGGACTGCGGACTGGACTGTGGTTACTTCCTTCTAATTTTTCCTCTCCTATGAGGAAATGTTGAGTGAGCTGGGGTTGTTCAGCCTGGAGACGAAGAGGCTTAGGGCGAATCTCATCAGAGTTTATAAATACCCGAAGGGAGGGTGCGAAGAAGATGGTGCCCAATGTCAGGACAAGAGGTGACGGGCAGAAACTGGTACAGAAGTGGCGTTCAGGAATAACTCTTTTATTGTGTGGGTGATGGAGTACTGACACATGTTGTGCAGAAGTATTGTGGAGTATCCTCCTTGGAGATCTTCAAAAGACACCTGGACAAAATCCTGGGCACCCTGAGAAGGGGAGATAGAATAGATGACCTTCAGATGTCCCTTCTAGCCTCAACAAATCTTTGAATTCTGCAAATAGTAAAATATCAATTAGAATCTCAAAGTTCCTCCTAAGTTATCTAACGTTGAAGTCACATAAAGCTCCTTCCTGTGGACAGTTGTATAGTATCATTCCAGAAGGATTTTACAGTCAGATTCTTCTCTGAATTTGAATGGGCTAGAGACTATAGAAATTAGATTGCTTGCATGATAATTCAGTGGTTGTACCATTCATCTGGGAGAAAGCAGCACTACTTTAATATATACTTTTTTTTCTTATGGTGTTGCAACATCTTAAGACTCAAACATTCCTGAAATGGTACCTGGAAGTGCTCTCCACACGTAGCAATCCATTAGCAAAAAAAAAAAAAAAAAAAAAAAAAAAAAAAAAAAGCCCCAATGTTCAGTACTCTTAGTGGATTTAATAAACAGTAAGTTCACCCAAATCTGGATTTTCTGATTCCATGATAACTTCATATTAGCTCAAGAAATGTGTGCTTTTGCTGAAGTTGTGATGTCACCACACATACCTGAAAGATGACACTGTCATCATGTATATTTTTCCGCCATTTTTTCAATCCTCATTCATCAAGGCTTTGAACTATGAAACTATATTATCTGTACAATATTTATTTGATTTTATAGGAAAAGAATGACAAGGATGAAGTCATTCACACACACACACACACACACACACCAAAAAAAAAAAAAAAAAAAAAAGCTTTGCTTCTCAATTTTTTCTTCATAGCTCTTCAACCAGACCGCTGGTTGGACACAACAAAATTAAGGCTAAGATTAAGCACCTAGTTTCAAATAATAAGTGTAGTTATTACAGAACTGACTTTTTTTTTTTTTTTTCCCTGGTTCTTTTAGGTCTGCAGAGAGGTTGGGTAGTTCAGTATCAATCTAACTTTAATAATAATAATAGTATTCCCTATTGCATACATGAAAAATGTTAAAGGCACAGCACAAACTGACAAAAGCAAAGAAATTCAAAGTCATGATGGATACTGCCTTTCACTTACCCTACTGTGCATAGTTACAGGTACTGCAGAACAAATCATTCGGTGACCTGAGAACTTCCCTGTTATGGCTAAGTATAATGGAACAAGTCAAGCCTGGACTATTATCCTTCACACTGATTTTTCCCTTGCTTTTGTCAGTTTCTGTCATAATTTGGCTTTTAGCTTGTTAATTTCTTCAATTTATGAAATGCTCCCCATGGAAGTAGCTGTCTGCTATGGGGATATGCATTCTGATACATCTTAAAATATGCATTGTGTAATTACATATTGAAGTACCACTAGAGTAGCATTTTTTAAAAAATATTTCAATGACTACTGTACCACACACCATTCTCTACTACTACTTACTTGCATAGATAATCACTTTGTAAAGAAATCAGAAATGAGATTTTCCATATGTTTGAAGTTACCCAGTTAGTAATCGTATGGTATTTCTTGTCATAATCAATAATGTTTACCAGAATATAAATTAATTTTCTGAAATAAATGTCGAGTTACATTGAAGCGATTGCCTGTTGACACTGATTGGCAGACAGAAGTGAGCCTTTCTGGCAGACTTGAAATGTAATAGTTATTGCAGAATGTGAGCAGTGAAAAGCTACTGTTCTTTAGAATGTAATAAATAGAAGGAAATATGTCTAAAACCGGTATCTTATTTAGCTAGCAATGGGCTCTGGATGGAAACAAAATGGAAAAAGTATCTTACTTAGAAAGACCAAAAAAAAAAAAAAAAAAAGACAAAACACAAAGGATTTTTTTTTTTTTTTCTTGTAATCTATATATATTTGTTTTATCCATCTGCTATATCACCAGCTGCACTTAGTGGAGACTACATTTTCGGTGTATATGAATATTAAGAAGGCAAGGTAAGAAAATGTATTAGACATTGTCAGTAGGTAATGGTGGGAGACAATCAGCTAACAGATTTGCAGAGACAGGCAGATCTTCTCAGGAGGATCAGGGAGTGTAAATAGAGCTCGGATGACACATGGTTCCTGTTAGCCTCAGCAGGAGTGACAGCAGAGGGGGAGGAGGACTGGCTGTTTGCACAGCAGGTAGAGCTTGGGGCAACGTGGCCGTTGTTTTTCTACATGAAATGTTGATAGCCAGACTAGAAGCAAAAAAAAAAAATAAAATAGAGAGCTGCACAGAAGAATTTTGTAGTGTAATTTCATCCATGTAGTCTATGTATCACCATAAAGATGTAAAATAAATATCAGTAGGGGGAACACTAAAAGCCATTTGTTTGTTTGTGTTGATTTAAACGGAAAGATCCTTTACCAGCCCTCAGAATTAACAGACGTTTTCGCTCTGTGAGGGCCCTCGCACACCTTTTTTATCCATGGCTAAGTGGCTTAACTGTTACCAAAGCTACATAATTTGTATGAGGTAATTGAAAATATTTGTTTATTGGGCCTCTTTATAGCCTGCCTCACCTAATTCTTCTTTTTCTTTTCTTGCTCTGAGTAAAACAAAAGCACTCTCAGCCCAGGTTAATAGCTTTGCTATTATAACGTAGTGTTGATGTCCTTCCTTTGCAACAAAAAGCCCATCAGTTAGCCCAACTCCTTCATTATTGCACAGCTCTTTCACATTTCTGTTAAAACAAAATAAAAATAAAATAGTTAAATAAAATAAACTAAAATAGTAAAGTCAAATAAAACTACTTAAACAACATTGTCAGAACGTTGGAATATTTTATTTGATCATTGCTTAGCTCCAATAACACTTCAGAGCTTTTAGCAACCACTTTTTTTTACTGTCAGGGGACAGTGCAGCCCTTCAGAGCAAGACTTTAAACACACAGCTTCTCTCATTTAGATGTCCCTGTATAAGAGATTGCCATTCCCACTGTTATAATTTCTTTCCTATGCAAATGAGGACATGCAAATTCATTCTCTGAAAGACTGGTATAAATTTCAGCCATCCAGCTAGTGTTCAAATCTTTGTTTTTAAGACTCCTAAGTTAGAACATTCAAACTCTATAACTAATGGAGAGGAATAGCAACCCCTGAAGATAATTCAAGATTTGTCTTGCAGGGAAAAATCACTCTACTGAAATAGTTTAAACTAAATTAGGATCAAAGCAATTTAGTGATTTATTAATGACACACAATTAACCAGCAATCAGTGAGCTATATATTCTGGATCAATATCAGTAATACAACAGTTAAACCACAATGCTAGATACTTAGCAAATGTTAATAAGCACCTACAAATTTCTAAACATACATTAATAATTGATCCTAAGAAAATTTTAATTTCCCTGTCACAGCTCCCCTTCCTCTAGCTGTGGGTCATCAGCACCATTCCCCAGGAATGCAGAATCCCCATGTGATCATCCAATATGAGAGAGGTGAGCTCTCTGGCTCAGCAACTGGGGGTTCCTGGGTGCTGCCCCCATGTTGGCACCCCAGTATCAATTGCAGGCTGCTCCATGCGTCCACAGTGAAGTTATACTTCTCTGAATGAGATGGGGTCAAATTCTTAACATGATCATTTTTGGAGCAAACACCTTTCAGATAGTTTTCTTTGATCTCTAAATAGACTGTGTGGACTCACATTCTTATATGTTAGTCTATCTGCAAAGAGGAGTGTGAATGCACTCTCACAAAATATCTGTTGATGGTTCCCATCTATCTTGCTTCTAGCTTTTGAGGAAGTGCACAGCAACTGGATTTCTGTTTTAGGCATCTCAGTTATATCTGCTACAATGAATGTTGACCAGTGTGCCTAATCATAGCCTGGGGCTGTCACACTCAGTAAGCTCAGCTGGAAAGGTGCCTACCTATTTCAGGACCAGAACTGATTCATGAAGAGTAAGCTGACATCTTGATTCTAGGTAGCCTGATTTACACAGCTGATGGTCCACTCTAGCGTCATCATTATGTGGTATTTTTCTTGTAGCTAAAGAAAAATATTTTTTTTTTCCTGGCTGTGTCCCTTATTCAAAGATTCCAACTCTTGATTTGATTGGAAAAATGTGGTGAAAATTTGGAGTCTTGTCAACAGGAAAACATGATACGGCTGAATTGATTTCACCATCTGTCTAAATAGTGTAAAGACAATGAGTGCCATGAAGTCACGAGAAACCTTTTTTTATTATAATCATTCATATGAATATTATGCAGGATCTTGTTTTTCAGGAGTATTTCAGAAAGTTTTCTGTGTAAGTGCAGCACTCTATAAAAACTTTCTTATATAAGCAGTAACTGTAGCACTGAATAACATATCACTTGGAGATAGCTTCACTGTTTTCCATTCTGTTCTTTATTTTTCAAGTTTTTTTGTTTGTTTGTTTGTTTTGTTTTGTTTTTTTTTTTAACTCAGCAAGTGAACATCATATCGCTATGCAGGACATATCTAAATGTTCCTTTACTGGGGGCATTAAAGGTCATTAATAAATTTTAGAGCAGGCATAGGCCCTCTGTGTGTAAACAGCTGATTCTGCATCTAGATTCTCTATTCTCAAAAAGGGAAAAAAATAGCAAATGCCTAAGATTTTTGTTTTAATTCATTTCTTCCTTGTTATGCAGCTTGAAGCCTATGACTATTCAGCACCTTGATTAAAATGAAGGGTAAAAAATACTAGTTTTGAATGTTATTAAGCAAAATACTTATGTATTCACTAGTACAGAATTCTTTTTTTTCTTTTGTTTCCAAGAGGCTATTTTTTTTTAGAGCTGATATTCAGCAGAATATTTATTTTTAATTATATTTTTAATTGGAATGGAGCTGATCTTTTAATGTAAAAGCTTTCTTTAATATATGAAAGTAAAAGTACGTTTAGGCATATGTGTCAGTATTTATTAAACCAGAATCACAAAGACAAGCTCTTTAAATACATTCTCTTAAACTATTTTTATGATTAGGTCAGTTGAACATAATGAGTATTTAGTAGTGGTTGTCACTGTCATTGCTGAAAATGATTGGTCTTCAATGTTTTGAAAAAACAATTTTGAATTTATTGTTATGCAAAAATACACAATTTGAAGCTTAAAATCAAGATGTAGAGAAGTAAAGGTACATTACCATTAAAGTTTGTAGTACTTCTGAGACAATGTTGGTTTATTTTGAATTCAGATGTCCCTCCAAATAATAATAATAATAATAATAATAATAATAATAATAATAATAATAATAATAATAATAATAATAATAATAATGAAACTACATTAAATATTAAAAGAACTCACTTCCACAATTTTTTTCTTACATCAGTTGTTTCAGTTATGCTAGTCAATGTCCTTCTATCTATACCAAGTCTTTAATAATTCTTCTTTTGTTTTTTGCTCATATAATTTGTAATGCAAATGGATTCCTCTATAAAATCAGTCTCTGTACATGCACTGCTACTTCAAGTTCTCAAAGACATTTTGTCATTTCTCATATTGTCATTTACAGACAAGTTCAGCCATGTGAATATATCCTTTTTCACTGCCAGTGATTCTTAAAGAAAAACAAGTATGAGGTTACCTACAGTAAAAAAAGTATTTTCTTTTGTAGCTGATTGTCTAATCCTCATTAAAACTATTTTTTTTTTCACATTATTAGAGGAAATAAAGAGAAAAGAAGGATCACAACCCAAAGAAAGTCAAATAGAAATTTCTATATTTGAAATAATGAGCTGGTAATATTTCCCAAAGAACATGTTTTCATTTCAGAAAAAGAAAACTGGGGAAATAAAAGAGATAGCGTGATACAACAACAAACAAACAAACAAAGAAATAAATAGTGCCATATATAGCATTTTAGTCATAAAATGTCTTAGTCATAGTCATGCTTCAGAAACTTTCATTTGTGAGCAGGCAGAAAAGACCCTATGAATTAATGATTTCATTACTAATTAAGTGGATCGGGACAGAGTACAGAAGTGTCAGAGAGAACTCCTAAGACTGAGGTCTACTCATTCTTCCTTCTTGTACAATATTATTTCAGAATACTTTATTCAGTCTTGTCCTATTATACATTTGACACAACTTTATAACTAAGCAACTATTTCAAAGTTTTCAGATGTACGTATTTTTATTCTTTTTCCCTATCGTTCTTTGCTGAACATTCATGGTGACAGCAGATGTGAGCACAGTGAGGTGGTAGATGGTGCATTTCAGCATTTCAGTTCAGGAATCAAACTTGTCTTATTCTGACTTGTTCTGAGATGAAATATTGCATTACTGATCAAGACCACACCCAAGATTTCCAGAGCCAGGAAAGCTAATATTCTGAAATCAATATGAGTAATGAAGTATTCTGGAGTGTCTAGCTGTCCAGATTTACTATGGATGTTAGAGCTATGGCACATACATAGCAAACATTTGCCCCCAAAAAGCTGATTTGTGTATATCCTGTCCTTACATGGGATGTAAGAATATAAATATTAAGCTCACCCAAGACAAGGATACTACGTTACAATTAGGAAAGCTTCTTCTCCTTGAACAGCAAGGTATTTCTAGATAATGTCTTCAGCTAAATTTCCAAATTTCCTATAGAATGCATTGTGGGTGCTCAGTGTTCTTAGGAATTAGCAAAAAAATGCCAAGCATAGCAAAGAGAACAATCTTGTAAAGAATATCTAAGAAATAATCTAAGTAAAAAATAATCTGATTTCTTTCATATAATACAGACCAAACACTTTAAGTGCCTGAGTTACTAACTTCTTTTTGAGCTTTTTTAAGTTTAAGCTTTTTCCTTTTTCTTTTCTCTTCCTTCCTCCCTCCCTCCCTCCCTCCCTCCTTCCCTTCCTTCCTTCCTTCCTTCCTTCCTTCCTTCCTTCCTTCCTTCCTTCCTTCCTTCCTTCCTTCCTTCCTTCCTTCCTTCCTTCCTTCCTTCCTTCCTTCCTTCCTTCCTTCCTTCCTTCCTTCCTTCCTTCCTTCCTCTCTTTCTCTCTTTCCTCTCTTTCTCTCTTTCTCTCTTTCCTCTCTTTCTTTCTTTCTTTCCTCTCTTTCTCTCTTTCTTTTTTTTAAACTTTGATCTTTTTCTAAATTTAGTGAAAATAAAAGAAATAGAGAAGTCAATGCTTGCTTAGGGAAGTTTTCCCTCATGAATGACCTTTATAACTAGTTTAATGTACCTAACTTTGCCTTCAAACCACCACATCTCATTATGTCTAATGCCACAAAGTTTCTAATTTAGGTATTTGTAGATTTTGATGTTGTTATGTCCTTGAAGAAACTGAATTCATGGGACATTGCAGCTTCTCCCCATAAAGCATCTTCCTCAGCCTTCCTAATTCCCATATTCTCAAACCCTTCAAAAACTGTCAGTCTATTATTAGAATCAAGGCACTCAACTTGTTATAATAATCAATGAATAGCTTTATTAATACTGCATAGGAACTCAGAAATAGTCCTTTTTTTTTCTTACATAGTCAGTTATGATGTTTGACTACATCTGAGCAATCAAATTCAG
This sequence comes from Gallus gallus, assembly GCF_016699485.2. NCBI lineage: Eukaryota > Metazoa > Chordata > Aves > Galliformes > Phasianidae > Gallus > Gallus gallus. The sequence goes on along the minus strand of NC_052532.1, from coordinate 164,334,676 downwards.
TTGGGTATCTATGGGAGTAGTACCAACTCAGGCTTTCTCATCTGTGAAGTCAAAATGGTGGTTTCAACACTTGTCAGGATGTTTCTTCTATGAGAGTGGAAGATAAAAAGAGAGAGATCAAACTGTAAGTAAGAAGTAGAAGACATATCTTAAGAGGATCAGATTAGTGTAGCCATGGAGAACAGGGTTATAAGTGTCAAATGCTGCTGTGGTATAAAGCTCAGCTCTCAAACTTGACAACGTTGCCCTCTTACACAGGTTGCTCTAAAAATAATGCCTCCTATTTATTTCCATGAAAACTACAATATAGAAAGCTCAGTAACATTAATTGATATAGTACAATTCTCAGCTACAAAACACTATTTTTCAGCAGTCACCACCATTAGCTATGCAATTTTGCCAGCAATAAACAAGAGTCTGCCTGCTGTGCACATAAAAATATGCACCAGCAGAAATGATCCAGTGTTGCTGTTGCCACTGCTGAAACACATCAGCCACCACTTCAGTGTGCTCACATTCACTATTTGGTCTCTGTAACAAGCATCGATGAATGTCAATGGGTGCAATTTTTCCACATGGATAAATTCAGCAACACACCTCTGCTTCATACACGCTTCCATGTCAGATGTCATTTCATCGAACTGCCCCTCTGCTGCCATCTGTCATGTGTAACAGAATACTGTCAGTAAAGTTCAACCTCTACTACCATATTGCTATCATCTGTTTCTGGTGTTGTGGGCCAAGATGATAAAATAGGAGGCATTACTTTCAGGGCAGCTCTCATATAAATTTTTCTGACAGTCTTTTTCTTGGAAGCATCAGGGGAAGGATACACTCTAGACTGCACACGTAAAGACAAAAGTAGACCTCTACTGTTTTGTGAAGTCTGAAGTCAGTGCAACCTAGATAATCATCTTATTGTATAACTCCAGATCCTGATAGTGCGATCTACTGTTTTCATTTTGACACAGTCTTTCTCCCCTTCTAGTTGCAAAATGAGTTGTTAAAATATACTTAATTCTACTAAACAGTACATCTTACCTTACTGTGTTTACTTGAATTACCTCTTTATGTATATATTTATTGCCACATTGTCAGTTCTGGAATTTTCAGTAGTTTTATTTACTCTTCTTTTATATTTTCTTTTTAATTACCAGTATAAACAGTGAATAATGTTCAGATAAGAAAATTCTTACATGAAATCTTAGGAACATTCATTCATTGTGACTAATAATTTTCTATCTGCAGTTACTTATTGCAACATAGTACTACAACCAATTATACATATAATAAATATGGATACCTTCTGTTCCTATGAATCTATTTTTAAAACCAGAAAATCGTGTAACATAATGCCAATTGCCCTACAGTAGTTTAAATATTTTACTCAGCAAACTGACCTTTATGAACCAAGCTTGTAATCCTATAAAGACACTAAACCACCATAAAATCTTATTAGCTACTATTAATTGTTAATGTTATTGACTCTTACTGATTGCATCCCAGTCAGATTTTTGATAACTGGCTCTGATTGGTCTCAGCCTAGTTGTCCTTTCATAACCTTTCAAAACACTGGTACAGAATGTTGGCCAATTCAAATTCTCTGTGACATTTTCAGTGTTACATTTTGGAAAAAAAAAAAAAAAGTTTTCATAGCTTACAGACATCTCTGGATTATTCTTTCTGAATCTTAAAAAAAAATTTCATTACATGATATTTTAATCATCTCTGAGATAAAACTAATTACCAGTATGAAATAACTATACCTATTCTATTATTATTATTGCTATTATTATTATTATTATTATTATTATTATTATTATTATTATTATTATTATTATTATTATTCCCTGCTGACTCAGAACATAAATACCTATTCAATACTTTTGGGGCATCACGGTAAATAAATTTGGCATATTTGTTGGTAGTATCAATGACAACACTATCAGTAAAAGTCACTAGATGTGATTCTTATACATGTACATCAGAACAGATGCATATATATTTCTATACACCTGTTTCTTTTAGACTATTTCTTCATTTACATTTATTTAGCTACTCTTAATAACTGTCTGCCTCCTAGTTTACACATTGCTTCTTTTTTAAAAATTATTTTATACATCATATTTCTTTAAAAATACAACCTTACAAAGATACAATAAACACTCTTCTTAACTCAAATATTTTTACTAAAACAAATCTTTTTGTAAAGAATAAATATATGTCTGGGACATCTGATAAAGCACCTTAAATGCTTTTCAATCATACATATGTGCAGACATATGCAGCGTAACTGTACATATATGATGTAAAGTTTTTTTTCTCTAATTTTGCTTAATTTAATTTAATAATTAAATTAATTATTTATTTCCCACTTTTTGGAAACTGTGTGTAAAACATGCATCATTGATCAACTGTGCATCTTATGTGTATTCTTTTTCTCTGTGTACATGAATAAGGCATCCGTTTAACCTGTCTTTCTGGAAGTTCAAATCTGAAATAAATAAATAAATAAATACATACATAAATAAATAAATGATCCGGTTCAGTAACCTAGAAGAAATGAATGACACAAAAATAAATTATAAATATATGTATTTACAACAGTTGGAGACTGATCATGTAAAGAAAAACATGTACAAATATGAGAGAGAAGAGATATTCAACAAAACTGATGAACTGCATTTGAGACAGGCTAGGGATTGTCTGAACATTTTTTTTTTATGTTCTAACATATGTTGCTTTTACTATGTTTAGCAATCTCACTAAATAAAGAAGATAGAAACAAGTAAAAGAAGGATCGGTGTCATAATAATTTTGTGTCCCTCAGCTCAGTCTGATTTGTAGGTGAATTGTATCAGTCTACTTGAATTGCTTAAATCACTGGACATAGTCTTATAAATAAAATAAGAGATATGCTTTTGCTGTGTTGAAGATGAATCAGACGTGTAAATGTGCAGCCTGGTTCCCTTTTTTATTCTAGTTTTTCCTGACTCAGTGGAATAGGGTCTTTCCTATGTGAAAGGGAAACGGAAAACGGGGAGGGTGAAATAAGTTGTCTGGTTTTACATTGTACATACAGTTCCCCGTTCAAAAGCTACATAGATGCATTCACAGAAAGAGGAAATTTTATCACATACTGTAACATGGCACACATGTAGCAGCTTTACATTAAAAATTCTTACTGAATTTTCCTTTAATTTGTCATTAAGATTCAAAATTGTATTTCCATAATTAATAACTACTTTCCCTGTGATAATTGCAGTTCATGCACAGTCCTTAGAATAGTAAAGCAAAACTACTGAGGTGAAAATGATTCAGCACACTTAAAATATGTATGTTTAATTTTGAAAAGAACTCTAGAGTATTAAAAACAGTAAATAAGTGTGTTTTCACAACCATTCAACTGATGTAGGCAAAACTGAGGCCTGTTTGTAGTATAGAAATAGCCTTTTACAACAAACAGTACATCAGCAACAGTTCACTCCAAATGTTGTAGATAATTAATCTAATTTTCCCTCTGCTTCATTTTGTGTTCTATTAGTTTTCTTATTCAAACTTTCAAGTCACAAATCTAATTTAAAGCCTCTTAACTGGTCTAATGTGGTAATGTGTTCCATCTGCGTGCAGTGTCTAGCAGTGAGTGATAGGGACAGAATACTAATTTGCCTCCTAGTGTGCACAATGCTCAATAAATAAATAATATATTACCTGTGCTCACTACTTACTTGACTACAGGAAGTGTCAAAAGCAACAAAAATGATGAATGCAAGTTTGAGGCTTGTAACTGAGACTGAACTGAGTAGAGGTAGGTAGGGAGGAAAGAAGAAGACAGAGAAGAGTAATTAACGGCATGGTGTAACAAAATGGCAATTATTCTGTTAGTGTGGCTAACTATATATAGCTGCTCACATAATATATACTAAACTTAATGCTGATTAATGTTTAAATATTAAATACACCCATGTAACAGTTTTGCTGCCTGTGTGTTCTTTTATTTCTCTACAGAGAAATGTAGGTGGTTTTTTTTTGTTTTTTTTTTTTTTTACATTGCTTTATTTTCCCTTTAATTATTCACTTTCAGATTTATCCTTATCTTTTTTTTTTTTTTTTTTTTTTTTTTATTTCCCCAACATACTGATATTCTTTTGTTATTTTACTTTTCTTCCTTACTGTGTGATGGAAAAAAGGAGAGGGCTTCTTTATTTTAGAAGCTTTAGCTTTTATACAAAAGAAAACCCTAGTTAAACAATGGTAAAGTTGCTCTGGGCTCCACTCTGATCTTCCACACAGTTATCTAAGCCTGGGGAAGCTCCACTGTGGTCAGTGAAGCCACACTGGCATTGAGGAGATTAAATTCAGAGTGCTGGTATTAAAGAGAAGTGAGCAGGTAAGTGTGTATGCATAAAAGAAAAAGGGTGTGCCGGCTATGTACAGGAAAAGTCTTAGAAGTAAAATAAAAGCCTGAGAAGTTAAGGATGTGAAAACAAAGGATGAGAAAAGTAAGACAGAGCAAACAAACAAAACCTGGCAGTGTCGTGGATTATTAAAATATTATTTTGTAGAAACTGCCATTACAATTTTGTTTATATTTAACACAATTTACCAGACCATAAAGAACTCCTTAGAATAACTGGCTGGTTTCCAGGCACAGCTACTGTGCTGCTGATTACGATACATTCTGACATTTATGACAGTTTTATAATTCTTGTATTCTGTACCTAGCTGTGCTCTGAAGTGTCTCTACTTTGCTGAAGGCTTCCTCCTGGGAAATGGCACTAAAGTTTTGTGAACTGAAAGGATAATAAAACAGTTTGACAGAAAAAAAAAAAAACAAAAAAAAAAAACAAAATAAAAACACTATTTCTATAGAATGAAAGCCTGTTGCTAGTTTGTCTGTAACTGAAAAAAAAAAAAATAGATACAAATACGTATTACTGTCATAAAAAACGGCATTGATTTCAGTCTATATTCTCACATGAGTAAACCTCCCATTATGAGTAAAGTTTTTTTTCACACTCATGCCTAGAACCTTAAGTACTGTTGCAACAACTCCATTGACTGTTTACAAAGGACAAAATTCAGAAAGAAGCATAGAAAAATGTCAGACCATGTTATAAACAAAAGAACCTGTAGGAACGTATAAGAAGGTTTGAAAGAAATGCTAGTAGAAAGACTTTGACTTTCTTTGTGTGGCTCAGTGCTCAAAAGAGCATTAAATCATATATTCAAATGTTTCACTAATTTTTTGTAACAAAAACGTAATTGGCAGAATTCAGAGGATAGTTACATTTTTTCCCTTTAGCGAAAGATCAAGTTGAAGTATTTCTGTAACAACACGAATATGTTTCAATAAAAATATTAGAAACAAATTCAGTTGAAAATGTTAAGAACATGTCCATAGTAATAATTTAAAGGTTTGTTGTTGTTATTGTCATTTTATTATTTTCTTTAAAAGGAAGTCCTTTTAAAATAATATTTGAACTGACAATTTTTTGAACAGCTCTAGAAAAAAAAAAATATTTTGTGTATGTGGGGTTGGTGGTGGTGGTGGTGGTTTTTTTTTTTTGTTTGTTTGTTTGTTTGTTTGTTTGGAATACATGCATTTAGGGAGTGAGAACTGCAAGCAGACAGTTGAACTCCTGGCTTAACTGTAAAACCTAAATGAGATAGTGGGATAGTGGGAGGGAGATAGACTGAGAACAATTTGAATGGGCTTAAACGTGATTCAGAATATGCTGCATTACAGGCAGGATGTGTATGCTTGCCAGTATTTAGCGCACAGAACCAAAGCTTCTGTTTTTGTTTGTACAGCTTTGTTACCTGTAACATTACAACCTTGTCTCCCTCACCTTTCAATGAGAGAGGAAATCCTAAACACCAATGACAAATCTACTCCCTCTTCTGTTCTCATATCTGTTTTTACTGCAGAGGGTTATTAAAGAGGTACTCTTGGCAACCCCTTGCCCTTGAATTGCCACGCTAATCAAACTATAGATTGTACTGAGAAGGGTTTATTTCTAGGAGTGCTGCTCCATTTCAGATTGCTGGCTGAGAGAGATAATGCAATCATCTGTAGTGCTGCAGAAAAACAAGTTTAAATTGTAATCACATGAGCACACCTAAATTAAATGAGGTCAGTTTTGTCTGTACACAGTTGGAAGAAAGACCTCTGTGGATTTTAAAGTATTTAAAGAGATATTAGTAGTGAGTGATAAATTAGGTAATATTTTTTTTTCCATGTATTAGTTCTGCCTAGATATCATGCCAAAGGAAACCCTAATTCTAGAGAAGCCATCTTTCAGATAAGACACAAAAACAAGATCCTGAACATTACTAGTGATTAAAACTTGTATGGCATTTCTCATATTGTTCTGTTAGCTAAATTTAAAGTAGATAATTGCATTCTGCTTGCCTTAATTAACCCTGAAGTCTGTGAAATGCATGTTCTTCCTTCACATCTTAACAGCTCTCTAATGCAGCTTTTCTCCATACTCAATATTCATGACTGCTGTCTAAACAAGAAGAAATAGCTGCTCTTTTAAGTTAAAAAGGACATATATAATCAATAAGGAATTATATTAACTAGACACTTAATTTAACCTTCATCAAGGACTGTCAGATACTTCAAAATATTTTATTAAACTCTTACATGCAATACTGTAGTGATTAATTTTAAAAGATAAATCAAGAATTCTTTAAAATTTGCAAACATTACTGTAGAATCTGGAAAAAGCTCCAAACGGTCAATTATTTACTAGGAATCACATTATAAGCAGCTAATAAGTAAATTGTATCATCTCTATTACAGAGGAAAAGAACTGTAAATATCAGTAAAGATTTATGATTAAGTATTTTTATTAGTATTCAAAACAAGAGACTATTTGCAAATGCAGTAAGAAATAAATATCAGAAAAAACAAGCTGTAACATTTAAATTGTGCAATAGAAAGAAATTTCAGTCTGTCAACCTCAAACAAATACTAAAAAACAAACAAACAAACAAACAAACAACAACAGCGAAAAACGCTATGTTAATACCAACATTCTGTGGTAGTGAAATAGAGGTAAAGAGAAAGACAAGCTCTGCTTATGGCTCAAGAGGTGGTTTGAAGAGATTAAGAACTCAGATTTTTCTATCCAATTGGAGTTGATATAAAGCTGGGAGGAGTGACTGACATCTTGGAAGGCTGTGCTACTATTCCACAAGACCTGGACAGACTGGAGAGTTGGGCAGGAAGGAACCTGATGAGGTTCAACAAGAGCAAGTGTAGAGTACTGCATCCAGGGAAGAATAACTGCATGCATCAGTACAGGTTAGGGGATGACCTGCTGGAGAGGAGCTCTGAGAAGAAGGAGGTAGGGGCCTGGTGGAAAACAGGTTGGCCAGGAGCCAGCAGTATGGCCAAGAAGGCCAATAGTATCCTGGGTTGCATTAAAAACATAGCCAGCAGAATGAAGGAGGTGATCCTCTTCCTCTGCTCTGCCTCGGTGAGGCCACATTTAGAATACTGAGTCCAATTTTGGGCTCCTTGGTTCAAAAAAGACAAGGATCTCCTAGACAGAGTCCAGTGGAGGGTCATAAGGATGGTCAAAGTCCTGGAGCATCTGCCTTATGAGGAAAGACTGAGTAACCTGAATCTGTTCTGACTGGGGAAAAGAAGACTGAGAAGGGATCTGATTAATGATTATAAATATCTACAGGGAGATGAGACTAATGTTTATAAATATCTAAAGGGAGATGGGAGGCAAATGGATGAGGCCAGGCTCTTCTCATTGGTATGCAACAGTAGGACAAGGAGTAATGGTCTAAAACTTGAACCTAGAAAGTTCAATGCAAATATGTGGAACAACTTTATGGTAAGGGTGACGGAGCACTGGAACAGGTCGCCCAGAGAGGTTGTAGAGTCTCCTTCTGTGGAGATATTTAAGACTTGTCTGCACACCTACCTGTGTGACCTATTGTAGTGTATCTGCTTTGGCAGGGCAGCTAGGCTCAATTATCCCTTGAGGTCTCTGCCAATCCCTGCAATTCAGTAAATCCAAACTGGTAATTTGTTATTTCCAAAGAGCCACAATGAGACTTCTTATGCCTCCTCTAAATCCTGTTCTGTTAGTGGCTGATCTGGTGAGGATCATGGCATTTACATTACACTGAAATATTTAGCATAATAAGGTATTCTTGATTGATTTATAGCATAAAACATTAAAATCTGCTAATAAAAGAAAGAAGCAGGACAGTATGTCATACTTTTATCTTACCAGTACATCTGTTCATTCTTCAATAAACATACAAGTTCTTTTACATGCAGTAGGAGTTCTCTGTGTTTATCTATGAAGTACATAGAAGTGTCTTACTCAATTGTATCTACAACCCACGGAGCTGAGAAAGAAAAACATATATTTATTCTAGTACACATGGAGTGTATCCATATTTGAAATGATTAACAAAAAAATTGAAGAAGCTCATTATAGGAATTAGACACATTTAGGAACGTTTAAGAAGTTGCAGACTCATAACTAAACATTATCATCACAGTGTTGGGCATTCAATCACTTTTCTTCTCATTTTTTAGTTCTATGAACACTTAAGGTAGTCTCAACTAAAATGCAAGCAGAACAGGCCCAGTTCGCCCTTTTGGATCAGGAATGAAAACAGCAGCTATGAATGTGAGTAACATTCTTGGCAGTCCTGTTTAAACTATTGCAAGATAGATTATCCACTTTAGGAAGAAAGAGGGGAAAACCAAAAACAAATGAACAAAGAAAGAAAAAGCATATATTGAAACAAAGGTGCCAAGGAATCTGTGAGATACTGAGTTCTGTGAAAAGGAAACTACACCAGCTAATTCTCAGATGCACTTTGTGAAGACGTTCCATGTGAATATATGTGCTTGTCTGGCTTCTTTTTGAACTGCTACCCAGAATTTCTGTGTTACCAGCTGATAAAGCACCTGTAAAATTTAATGGTTGAATCATATATATTTTTTGTTTCCATTGCAGAATTTACCTCTTTCAGTAGAGAACTAAAACTCTCACATAGCATAATGGATACAAGCACCTTGCTTCAGTCAGCTGTACAGTGAAATGTCATCTGCTGTATTTGATGTTCAACTCTGCACCCATTCTGCTGCCTTAACAATGCATAATCATGAGACTCTATTAATGAAACATTCTCAGAATTCACCCTAACATTTTGCATTTCATTAAATTTGTGGAGTTCTTGTCACATCCATTTGTATTTCATGCTAGTGATACAGAACTTCCAGCATATTTAGAATTTTTTGAGAAAATGAATATGTAAGAGGTTCCAGTTAAGGAGTTTCAAAAAATTTGTATGATTGGATATGCATTTTACTTTTGTAGGAAATCCTTGTGGGGACAGAGTTCCCAGGGGCTTGAATGTAGAAGGAGGTGGAAATTTTCTTGAAGCCTCTTCAAGAAAATACTGTTATTCTAGGGAGAAAGAGAGGCATTTACATTAAAGATAAAGTGGGTTGAACCACTTGGTGACTAAATTACATACCTGTTGAATATGAATAACACTGAAAAAGAACTAAATAACCACAAACACACATCAGCTGGAGCATTAGCATCACTATCATGAAATACTATCTAAGACATAAGTCCAAAATTCATGTAGATTTAATCTCAGCAGTGTATGTAGGAGCAGAAATAACCTTCAACAAATCCAGAAGAGAAACTGCCTCTTCTTCACTCCAGGTCTCCGAAAATTAAAGCTGAACATATTTCTAAATAAACATTCACTTTTAAGATCTGTATTATGCAAAGATAATGTGCTAAGAAGGCCAGACTGTTTGTTTTCAGAGACACATAAAAGCCAGTTTGTGACAACTTTTGATTGTTAAAAGCCCCATGGTACTTGTGTTACAGACAGTGTTAATCGTCGAATTATCTGTCCAAATCTAGTGTGGGTACTTGGATTTCCTCTATTTTAAAAACCACAATTGTCCTTTTGAGAACAGTATAATTTTCTTCTTCCCCTACATATCAAGTTGGTATATGTTGTTCAGCAGCTACCAAGTTCTTAAGCTTTTCATTATGTTTCACTTGCAGTCACTTCAAATTTTAAGCTCAAATAATCCCATAACCTAAGATTTAGGATGCAAACTTCAGTACATACACATGAAGATCGGTTGTCTGCTCCATACATTTCCTAGGATAAGATCCAAGTAAAATATTAAAAGGCATTTAGAAAACTGTATTGATCTTTGTGATCCAAATGATGCCAGTGGGAATCTTTACATTGATTTCTGCTGACTTTGAATTATGCCCTTTTGGAACAGTTACATAAAATATTATGACAAGAAACAAATATAAATTTCTGGCTCCACTGAAATTAGCAACAGTTTTATGAGTAATTTCAACATGGCCTGCTTTTTATCCAAAGAAAGTTTTTATTTACCTTCATTTCATTCCAGAGGAGAAGAGGCGGTGAATGAGAAGAAAGGATGGTTTCTGGCATTAAGAAGTGCTGCCAATTCAGTTCCTTTGGGCCCTGGCAGAGTATGTGAATCTAAAGGAGTTACTATATAAATATATAAATATATAAATATATAAATATATAAATATATTAAACCATTAAATAGTAAATGAATATAGATCAAACTCACTTTTCTGGGCAACAGGAAAGGAAAATGAATTTTAAAATCAACATCTTAGAATATTAACATTTAAATAAAAGAACAAATTAAAGGGTACATTTAAAATACCTAAAATTCGCATCTACTAGAAAGATTAAAACTCTCAGAAAAGTTTATTTGTGGCTTAAAATTTAATTAAAAACAAGACAAAACAAAACAACAACAACATTTAATAAACAGACAATGCATAAATAGGAACATAGCAATAATAATAATAAAAAATATTAATATATAAAATTCCCCCCAAGAACTCTATCAGTCCTAACAATAGAAGTGGTCAATAAAAACATAAACCTTCCTGAAAATCTCATTTGACAGCTGAACCCAGCGTAAGGAATGGTAAAGACAGAAAAGTCATAGTTCATACAGTGTAAGTCACACACACACACAACGAGGGAAAAAAAAAAAAAAAAAAAAAAAAGATAAATTGAATGATAACATTCATTTCTACTTTTTTTTTTCTAATTCCAAATACTAGAAGGACATGGAAAGCAGATATAATTCTGCATTAACTCAATTGACTACTTGTATATTTTGTGAAGCAAGACCATATTGAAACAATATATATCTTAGGGGAAAGAAAAATAGAAAAATAGTTTTTTCTTAATGGAAATGTTCATTAAAAATTTCTTAGCAATGTGGCACAGAGCTGAAAGAAACAGAACAGAAAGATCTCCAGGGACTTCTTGTTAAACAAAAGAAAATTCTGTTGGACAAATGCCCTTACAGCCAATCTGTTAACTCACTCCTTGGTGTGGGGCATGCTAGAATCAAACACGGGTAGGAGAATGGGCTAGAATACACAGAGCTACATTCAATCATTAGCAGGCAGGGAAGACCTTATGAGGCAGCACAGCCCTTGTGCTTTTTTGAGTTGAGGTTGGGGTTGGTTCAGGCCCAGCTGTACTGAGGACTGAGGGAGGCTGGAAACTTGGAGTTTGCCAGTAGCAGTTGGCACTGTAAAACATAACAAAAAATTAAAATCTGGAGCTAAATACTGCCTCTGACTATTTCTTTCGCTACATTATACACATAAAGTGTGCAGTATAGATGTTAAGTACATTCATTTTTCCTGTTGTTTCTTGGCTGTACTCACTTTTTCTATCAAAAAAAAAAAAAATGCTGAAAAATTGAGGTTTTCTTAATATCACAGGGTGGTTCATTACCTAGGCAAAGTGGTGTTACAAAGCAGTCACATAAAAACATGTTAATTTTATAATAAACATAAACAAATGTCTAAACATTCTATCTAAAAGAATATGTTTAAAATTATAAGTGCTCTACATTTAAATGATGCATTTCTTGGTGTAGTTAGCATTATTTACACTTATATATGTACAGGTGTGATTACTGGACTGAATTTTCTTTTTTCTTTTTTCTTCTTTCTTTTTTCTTTTTTCTTTTTTTTCTTTTTTCTTCTTTCTTTTTTCTTCTTTCTTCTTTCTTCTTTCTTTTTTTCTTTCTCTTTCTCTTTCTCTTTCTCTTTCTCTTTCTCTTTCTCTTTCTCTTTCTCTTTCTCTTCCTCTTCCTCTTCCTCTTCCTCTTCCTCTTTTTCCTGTTCTTATTTTTCTTTCTCTTCCCCTTTCACTTCTTCTTTTTCTCACAAATAATCAAGAAACTATTAACAAATCACTATTTGTGGAATTTAATAGTGTCAAAGTTGGACGTGCATATAATGCGTCATACATTTTGGATTCTGCATTAGCAAACTATCAGAGCACATAGTCTGTAGATTCTTCTTTTACTTCAGATATCTGTGAGGGGCTTGGTGATAGTTCAGATCAAGCCTGGGGGTTGTTGGGACTGGTAGGGAGTTTAGAAACACAGCAATGACAAACTAGCCATTCGCCAAAACATAGACCTTGTAATTCTTAATATGAAACATGAAAGAGGAATACAAACAATTAGGGAGAGGAGTGAAAGAAAAGAGGATCATTTGGTCATATACATATGCAAGTTTTAAAACAGAGATTATGAGAATGAACAGCATCACAGGACCAGAAAGTGCTAATTTTCAATACATTTATAGAAAGATCCTTGCATATAGTCAGAAAAGCATTGTTTGAAAATTGAACTAATAGGGAAGGGAGGTTGACATAATATACTGATGGCAGGAAGATATGACATTTTTAATGAGAAATCATGATCAAGTGAGGATGGAGCACGATTTTGGAAGTAAAGACAAATTATTTCATGCTTGATGTAATAAGCAAGAATGGAGAGCAGTAAATGAATAGAAAAAGAAGAAAAAGGCATAACATTGCCAAAATAATATCATTATTATTAGAAGGGAACAGAAGTCTGAATGTGTGTATGCAGGAAGGGATTGCAGTTGTCAAGGTAAATGATAATGTGGTACAAAAGTCTGATTTGATGGGAGTAGATAGAAATGTGGACAAAAATTCTAGCTGATTGGATAGATAGGAAAGGCAGGTATTACTACAAGAAGACAGAGACATTACCTACAGAATCCAGAAACTAGTGAAATTACACCCAGATTACAGGTTTGAGTGACAGGAAGTAGGCCTGTGAAAATGGCAGAATGGTACAGAATTCATGAAGTTTTTGAAACAGGAGTACAGATCATCCCTGAGAGAAACTCACAGTAAAGTGCTCAACTACAAAACTTGCCAATTACTGGAAAGTGTGAGTGAGTGACAAACTTCATCACATCTACATTACTTTTAGTATTATGTACTCTAGCAATAACAAGGATTTAATACCTAGATGCACAGATAAATAAACTTGGAGAAATACTGGAAACAGAGTGATGTGTTTGTGAAATAATAAGACTGAAGGCTAAAGGATATATATTTTTAAAGGTCATTATGTTATTTTCAGAACAAAATAGAAGTTGTTAGAAGTTTTTCAAGAATGAATATTGAAATATCTGAAATTTCCAATTTGTTACAGTGTACGAGAAGGGTTTTCAGTGTTACAGTACGAGAAAGCAGGGTTTTCAGTGTTACTAGATCCAGACCATTCTAGGTATTATCATAAACTCTGATAAATGAGCTTCTTTTGCCATAAAATGTCTTCAGTGTACTATTTATTGCAGCAATCAGAAGCTCAGTTTCTTCTCAATTAGAAGAACCAAGCCTCATACTAAATAGGAGGGAAAAAAAAAAAAAAAAAAAAAGTACAACAGCTTGATTGAAAGATACCAGATCAAGTAGTTTATCTCATATTGCATATTCCCTTTCCCTGTAGCAAGTATGTCTTCAGTAGAGCTAACTAGGGCAACATAATAGAGGGATAAGAAGAACAGTTAAAAAGTATTGATATTTATGTCTTCAGAGTTGTAGTTTATTGCAGTCACGATGGATCTGAGATGGGCTGTAAATATTGTACCATCAGACTATTGGATAATGTAAGTTTAAAACTGTGATTTTGAAGAAAAAAAATCTATAGCAATTACTTATAAATTGTTATGTTAGTAAGTAATTACTTCAGTGAATGATCAACTCTGATCTAACTCTGATGTTTGGATTTTATGAAAACATATATATTTTTTTCCCCAGCAATTGAAGGTATGTGGCAAATGTTGATTATTGGCTTAGAATTAAGTTATTTTGTTTAAAAGTGTGTTCTCAGTAGCTAAATATATTACTACTACCATCTTTTGTAGAATATATGGTTAAAATTATTTTAAAAAATCCATTTAAGAAATCTACAGGTATCTGTGAGCCTTGAAAAATTTTGGTGAAGACATATGCTTTGCATCAGTGTTTGACTTAAAGATAGTAGCAATTTACTTAATTACAACTTGCATAATTGTTGTGAGAAAGTTGTCAGAAATTAAAAACTAGGATCTTTATCATGTCAATCATAATAGGATTACTATATGGAAATTTTTTAAAATATTAGGATCGCTGACTATTAAAGTTTGTTTCTGGCAAATTGCCACTAAGTGCCTCTTCTTTTTCTAATATAGTTGATGTAAAAATATGAGCCAGATTTATCAGTTGAGTTACATCATGTAACTAAATTAGAGATACATCAATGTGTAAGCCTTCTTTGCTCAAGACATTCTTAACATTGCCTAGTCATGAGATACATTCTGTAGAAGATAACTGCATTCACTGTCTAGTCCAGGTCAATTTGTGCAAGAGTGACAATAGTTTCAAGCTTAAAGAGAGTAGATTTAGGTCAGATATAAGGGAAAAGTCTTTCGCAGTTAGGATGGTGAGGCACTCAGATTACCCACAGATGTGGTCAGTGCCCCATCCCTGAGGACTTTCAAGGTGAGGCTGGATCGGGTCCTGGGCAACCTGATATAGCTGTGGTGTCCCTGTTCATTGCAGGGGAGTTGGGCTAGATGACCTTTAAAGGTCCCTTCCAACACTAACAGTTCTATGACTATAGTTCTTTGACTTAGGAAATTAATGGTGGATACTGAACATGATCCTATGATCAGACTTTGTTTGGGTGAGAAGAAACAGTACCTTTTACTCTGCATAGCATTTGGTGATGGATGTGTATTCTCTTGGATGTTGTCATGCTTTTTTGCCTTTTTTTTTTTTTTTTTTTTTGCTGTTAATATTTCACATACATAGTCATAGTAGTAATTAAAATTTGTGCTTCTTTGTTAGTGTTTAGACTGATATTTGTTGTTGTTATTACGTTGAATGGAGTATTTTCTCTTTAAACTAATTATGTTGTTAAGTCTCTCCTCTCAAGTAGCCCTGAAGCTCAATTTTAAGCAAGCACAATTTTAAGCATATGCTTAGGTTCCTTTGATTCCAATGAACTCTGCATTATATAAATACACTTACTGCAGCACAGATGATCTTTTCTCTGCTGATGGCATAAAACTAGCACTTTCTGTATTTTTCATAATCTATTTTGTTGCTTTTAAAATGTCTTTGTTCTTTTTTTTTTAATATTCTTATTAATGTTCTTACTAGTGGATTTCTTGATATAGTTCTGCTAATTTTGTATGGTCAACATAAGGTACCTTCACAGTTTTACAGGAGATTAGGGATGCAATTCTGTTAAATTCTGAAAACCTAGAAGACATAAAGCTTAGAAGAGAAAGTAAATGGTGTATTTTAACAAATATTTTGTAATCTAGCTTGTACTAAAAACAAGTAAACCATAATCTCTCTCTCACAGCTAGAAATCTGATGTGTTTTCACAAGTTTCCATTAAAAGATTTTCAGAAGTTCTCCTGCAATTTATTTTCCTTTAAGACAATTGGATTTGTGCTCTGGTTTTAGTAAATGAACCATGAAGCCTCTACATTGCCTGAAACAGTTTTGTAACATACTACTTCCTAATTGCTCTAGACAAACATCTTATGTAAATACATATGTATATTTAGGGGGAGATAAAATCATAATTACTATTTTATTACTTGGAAGCTGATTTAAATATATTACATTCCTTTTTGAAAAGAAAAAAATGTTATGCCTATGCTGAAATTAAATAAGAATATTCATTTCTGAAAAGAAAAAAAAGAATTGCATCTCCCCCTTCTTATAAACATGCTATTTTATGTACAGAAGAAGGAGGTTCATTTTCTTCTTTCAATTCATGAGGTCCTCTGTAGTAGTTATGAGGTTTCAATGGCTGTACAGTGGGATAACCTCTCAATCTTTTTAGATTATGACTGGATCCTGTCTAAGAATCGGTCATATTGTAGCCTATGAAATTTCTTGTGTCTGAGAAGAACATGTCCAAAGAAATAAAACTTTGTATAAAGTATAAGACATACTGATGTTGAACAAAAATGTACCTGTTTGTCAAACTATCTCAAACTGCACTTCAGACTCTTGCCTGTGAGAGTAGCTCAAAATAAAACCTTTGTCTGTAAGGGCAACTAGTTTGTCCATTAAAATACTACCATGAGACAGAAAGAGACTTAGGAATATCCAAGATGTCCTACCTTTAAATGTATAATTTACATAGTTCTTTACATAGTTCTCAGACATGCCTTATCACCAAACAGTCAGCAAATGCAGCTGGGATTCTCACTTTAGGAATTGTCATTTAAGGGAACAATATCAGTTACTCTTTCAGAGAATAATAGGTTCTTCAAGGACTGAATTCACTTCTTAAAATAGGGATCTAAAGTAGGTCGGATGAACTGTATTTGCTATGCATCTATTTCCTGTAGTTGTCCATAAACCCTCAGAGTAGCATAGTTAAAATATCCCGTTTAGTATATACATATTGTTATGAGGTTTTTTTTTTTTTTTTTTTTTTTTTTTTTTTTTTTTTTTTTTTTTTTTTTTGCATAGGTAGTTGCCAAGGTCCTAAACCAAGACAGCAGGGACACTGTCTCAGAAAGGGAAACAAATTGGACTGATTTGGATTCAACTTGTTTAAACCAGCAATTAGTGACACCCAGCACTTTGACAGAAAGCATACAGAGACCAATAACGTGAATCACATTTGCATTGTGATCCAGCTGTATAATACAACTTCCATGTTGTGCTTGCATACAGATTTCAGTAGGTTGCTATACCACGTTCCTAAGTCAAATCCTCATGAAACATCAAATATCTTAAAATAAGTAAATTTGGTATTAAAACATTAAACTCTGCTGATGTGGAATATCTAAAAGAACATGATCCAAATATTAGACTCAGACATAATGACTGCAGAATTATAAGACATTTGATATTGTCACATTACTATCTATATTTAATTGTTTATAATGGACAAGATTTATGTACGATGCTATTTCACATCAAATGTCTCTAAATACATATCAGTCATTTCTCACTAAGTTAGCCATTGAGGGGGCTTAAAGATTAGTTTTCAGTTATTATCTTCTAAATTAGCTTTCTTTCTTCTAATTGTCAGATTACAATAGCAAACAAGTTTGAAGTGAAGGAGGTTTCTGAGTTTACACTGGGGGTGATATATGTATGCAGAAAAATAACATCCCTATGAGTCAGAAGATGCCAGGCACAGTTTATTGGAAATGAGAGCCCTGGATCGGATGACATAAGCAAATGAGAAGTGAGATTTGCGTCACAAAAAGGGAGATAAAGGGCTGTAAGGATTAATAACAAGTACTTGATAATACATTGTGTGCTACAAATTTGCAAAAAGAGTTCTGCTTACCTTGGAATCACTTGCCAACTTTTTTGCAAGAGACAGCTTGGCTGTTAAACAGAAAATAAATGTGATGAGGAGAAGGATCAAAACACAAAGGGAGTAACTGCAGATCAGTAACTGAAAATATTGAAGAACTTTCTGAGAAAATAAAAGAACACAAAAGACAAATGAGTAAATACAGTGGGAGAATAGAAGAAAAAGGCAGAAAAAGAAAAGAATATGAACAAGTGGTTTGGAATAAGTAAAGTGGAAAAATAATAGGAGGTAAAACATAATTAACAGATTCAAACACTTGGCAGAGGGAGGAAGAAAAAGAAAGGAAAAACAAAGAAATACATGCTGAAATAAGCAACAAGAGAAAGTAAACACTAAAAGCAACTGTGAATTTAAAAAAAAACAAGATGTTAGTGCTGAGCAAGTAAGAGACAGAGATCTTGAGAAATGCACATGCTTTATGATGCAATTGACTGAAAATAAATGTTATCTAAAGTACTATTTCATTTTATCATGTTATTTGTATTATTTCTTCTAAGCTAATGAGGAATGTGCGGTATATTCTAGCATAGGTGCTCATGTGTTGAATCAGAGAACCCTTTCCCATTTAACTCAGAAAATGTCAAGATGAAAATACAGCATATTATTATTCTTATAAGACCAGACTGCTGATGGCGGACGGAAAGCAATGAAGTCAAAAAAAAAAAAAAAAAAAAAGCCTTGGTCAGTTTTCCCATTGGTAATGTAGCTTCCCTTCTCTTAAACCACAGAACAAATCCACTGGTTAAAATATAAATCAATAAAATAAATCAGTTTATTTTTCTTTAGAAATGTAAACATAAATAAATACTTGTTATTCCATGTTCTTCCTGCAACTGCTGAAGATTTGTGAAAACATTCTCAATTCTGAAAGTTTCACAGATAGTAACACAAATGAATATTTGTTTTAAAAATCTTACCAAAATGCATACATTATTTACTATTCATTATTCACTGCTCAACTTTTGTTATTCATTATTCATTCATACACTAGAGCGATGAACTGCTCCATTATAAGAATATAAATAGATAGATGCTATAGCTTAAATAGTTTCAGTCCTTCAATTAGGTTGAAGTAATATCATGATGATGTAGATGACTAATCACACATCATGAATACTGAACAGTGAATAGCCTAAATTATCATTTTGGAAACAGCTTGTAGAGCAGGCATTGTTTGACCAAACTATTTGTCCCATACTTACAAATATCTAGACATCAGGACTGGCTTCTGAATGATTCATGAACAGAAAATAAGGCTAAAGGCCTTTTTCCAAGCCCTTTAAAATCAATGGAAAGATCCCTATTGACTTCAAATAACTTTTAGATAAGTTCTTCAAATGTGCCATTGATATTTTTTGCAGTAAGTATTCCAGCCACACAGTGCTTCAGCATACATTGTTAATATGAATTTTGCGCTTTAGGGGAAGATATAAGATGTAGTCATATATCCTCCCAGAGATATCATTTAGCAAAATTCTGGCACAGCAACAGTTTCATTATACCTTTCCTGTCTGTTTTTTATTAAAAAAAAAAAAAAAATAGTGTGGCCATGAATGCAAATCTATATACCCTGCTTTTTGGAAATCAAAGCAAAGACAAAATATTCTTTCTTATGTAATACTGACAATAAAAATGTGACATCTTTAAAAGAGCATCCAACATCCAAACATCCATGCATTCATCTTGATATACTAAAGAGACTGTGGCTAGTTTAGTCTGAATGCAATTTACATAGTCAAGCAGTAAAAATAGTTCTCTGTTTTTGATCTTTCCATGCACTGAGACAAACATGTCAATTACAGTTTGTTTTCTTGAAGCTAAAACTGTGGTGCTTTGCATTGTTTAGTACAGTAAACACTGAAAGAATTTGATGTTTGTTCTGAAGAGCTTATGATCTAATTGAACTTCACATAAGGAAAATGAAAAGGTCTTACGCTAAAGCTTAAGAAACTCCTACACTGATTAAAGTCCAATTCAAGATCTACGATGAAAGCTTTCCTTTTGATCTATACACCAAAAAGATTATTCAGAAGCAGAGTCATATCTAAGAGACTAAGTGTTTTTGCTAAACAGTGTCAACAACTATTCTTTAAAGATAATAGTGGATAAGATTCATCTTCTAGCACCAGTTACATCTTTGGATGCTTTGTATATTGTCTATTTAAAGCACAGACCAGCAAAAAAATGAAGTTAACAGCAGCTACCAAAAGATTTGAAAGAAAACTGGAGAACTCAGATATCTATCAGTCTTTTGATGACCAGTTTCTGAATAGATAATAACATATCACCTTGTACAGTTAACATAAATTATAGGATTACCCAGACATATATATTTTTTTCCTCTCTTGCTTCCACCTTTTCAAAATTTGATGATTCATAAAGCAATTCTTGAATTCTATTAAGATTATGTATTTTTTAGGAGCTGTCCTCATTAAATAAAAATGGCCTGTTCTCATAGAAATAAACTTAACTTGTTAAGCTCATGATTATATTATATAATAAAAAGAAATTATTACTGGAAAACAAACTCCCACAGTGAATTTCAAAACTTTTGTTCAAATTTCCTTTTAAAGCTGATTACACAAGGAGGGCTCATTAGAATTGGCTTCCAAGTTACATTTTATGTTCAGTTTTCCATCAGATAGGAATCAGGAGCAATCATCAATGGAAATGCAATGCAAAATGATAATTCTTTTCTAATACTTATTATAACTTCAGAGTTTTGCAAAAATATTGAATCATACTGAAAATAATACACCAGTCAGGGACATTCAAACAAAAGACAGGTAGCAGGTTAGGGGAAGTAAAATACTCTTTTAATGTTAACAAGACACATTTGGTACTATGTCTGCTGAGTTTTACATGGCATTTTGTTGAGAAAGCAACATAATGGTTTGAAATGAAATTAGTATATGGACAGTTTCCTTTGAATTCTGCATTAGTAAGTTTTTTTTGTTTTGGTTTTTTTTTTTTTGTTTTTGTTTTTGTTTTTGTTTTTTTTAGATTGACATTCAATTTGTAAAGCCAGAGTAGACAGAATGTATTCTAATGTAGAACTTACCATCAGGGAAAATAGATGTTTGCCTTAGAGTGAATAGGTGAAAGGATGCATTAGTAATAACAGTGGGAGTCAGAGACTACAGGCTGCAGTGTTTTCAGGAGAGAGGTTCCATTAACAGGCTTGAACATGGCAGATTTCTATTCCAATCTGTGTAAGACTTCAAAGAAAGCCAAAACTGTTTGAGTGGGAATAGAAAAGGAATGTATTTCATTTCAAGACAAGCCTTCGCAAAAGAATAAAAGACCTCACTTGTCCACTTTCAATCATTATGGGGGGGGGGGGGGGAAGCTTGAAGTTACGCATAAAATGCATAGTGATTCTAGAATATTTAAGTAAATTCACCTGTGCTTTTTCTTACATAAACAGCACAAAATTATTCCTCAAGAATGGCAAAATGCAGTGAAAAATATATCTTATCAGACTGGAAAAATAACTTTCATTTGGAAAATGGAAAAGTACTCTTTTGGAAACTGAAATGTAATTTGAAATATTTTTCTTGTGTAACTGATAGGGAAAACCATAGAATCACAGTTGTTGTTGTTTAATTATTATTATTATTATCATCAATAATAACTTAATATTAGTTTAGTTTATGACCTTCCTACGGGGAGGACAGGAACTCAGCAAGTGAGAAAAACCTTATGAAACAGCAAGATACCTGGAATTCATCCTGAAATATTAATTATACATCTGGCAGTACAAAAAGCCTGATTCATACTCCATTGAAATAAATTAATTATGTATCTGGCAGACTCCAAAACCCACTGAAGCCAAAGTAAGTCTTAGGAGTCTTTGACTCCACTGGGCTCTGTATCAAACTACAGGAAGATGAGCAGATTTAGGTGGAGGAGCAGATCACCAACCCTGCAGGAAGCAGAGCAAACTGAGATCAAGGACCTAAATGCGGCAGGTGGCAGTGTATAAACGTCCTCAGAAATGTGTAACTGACACAGGATGGAAAGGAAGGTGTCTGCCTCCCACTGAATTTGTAAGTGGCATGTACTTTCATTCTCTGTATATGTCAGTGAGAGGTGGCAAAGAATTCTGAAACAAATAGCTTCCTGGTGAAAGAATAAAGTATGAAACCTCACCTTGTTTGCTGGAGTATGGTGACTCTTGGGTTTCAGCAGTAGTTTCCTCAGCCAACCAAGTACACTTGAAAGCTGTCACCAGGGTTTTCCCTAAGGATACTGTGAAATAAACAAAGTCAAAAGTCCAGCCTAATTTGAATGATAATGGCTAAAAGTCGAGTATCTTTTCTGTTGGAGGGAGGCATGGACCAGCTATTGAGAAGACAAAAGTCCATCTTTCATAGACTGCTTGGTGTCTTTGAGCCATCTTTGCTGTAATCTGTTTTGCTATTGTTAAAACATATGTTTTGGAGACTAAGATTTAAATCAGCTGATCACTTCTTGGGGGATAAAAGAGAGGTTAGATTTAGAAATATCTTGAGACAGAAGAAAACAATGAGACAATTAAGATGAGTATAAAACCCAGCAAACTTTGTTTTGAGCTTTCGTGCTTGTGCAATGCTTGCACATAATTCTTCTTCTTTACTGAATAATGTGCAAAGGAGTTTCTTTGACCTATGCCTCCAAGAGTCAAATGGAGATTTTCCCTTTTTAATATATATATATATATGTATTTTTTTTTCCCCAATATGTTTGCAGAATAGGGAAAGCACTGAAACCTTTGAGTAGTGTTTCATTCAGTGGCTCTCACTGCCTGTGAAATAAGACTGCTTCCTGTTGTTTTTTTGTTTGTTTCTTTTGTTTGTTCATTTGTCCGTTTGTTTGTTTTTGTTTTCCTGTTTTCAAATGTAGATTTTAGACCAAAGACAGACAGACATATCTGTATAGCGTGGCAAGCATTCATTCACCCTATGAAGGGAGAGAGATAAAATTAAGGACCGTGAATATACCTGAACAGTTAGTCCAGAAAAGAAAACTGGATTAAATTGATATAGCATATTACACATCCCTGTTCCTCTCATATCGGTAAAAGAAGAGTGGACACTTATCAAAAAGTGTTATTCTTTCAACAGTTTTCCCATTTCTCAGTCTTCTACAAAACAACAGCAGGAGAAATGAAGGAAAAACAATACTTCTTAGAAATGGTAGAGATGGAACCTCTATTGCTTGTATTCACTTCAGCAGCTTACAAGACATCCTTTTAATTTCATGGTAGAGAACAGATATTTCTTATAATGTTATAGACACAAAACTGCAAGCTTAAAGAAAAAAATATAATAGAAAACAAACAAACAAACAATAAAAGTTTATTAAAGAGCTAACTTTGAAATATGAATCTGTTGAATATTGAAAAAGCATGAGATCCAATTTAGCACAGACCAAAGCCAGCATTTCAATAATATTGGTTTTCATCACTTCCATATATTGGTTCACTGTGAGGATTGTAAGTATAAATGTAAATTGTGTGCTAATGATTTTAAATAAAACTAAAATTAAAGAAGAAATCACAGGAATAAGTTACACTAACCAAACAAGAAATTATAACAAATAACACTGTGTCAATGCTCCAGTGCTGTAATGATTTTAAATTAGAAATGGAATGTTTAAAGAACAGGTTGCTCATTTAACATTTTTAGTATCTGTCAATAAGATCACTTTCGGCTTAAGACAACCTATTTATTTTGATTAAAGGAAAATCTCTCAATGAAAATACTCGTAAGCAAATACCAGAAGGAATACTTGAATTGTTCAGTGCCCAGAGCATTCCTGCATAGCCCAAGAGTTTAGGGAAGTAGCAAACAGTGCTTGATAATCTGAAAATGTTAATGTGATATGTGGAGGTTACTAAAGAATATTGTTCCAAAAAGGGTAGAATTGTCTGCACTGCGTGCACAGTGACTTACAGTGTACCATGTCATGAACAGTAAGAGTGCTCTGTGTTACTGAAATGAATTTTCTGAGTCATTCATGCTCAGTAGATATCTGATAATACTTAACAAAGGTTAACTTGTTGCCAGATTCATTTTGGTTTGTGTGAAAAATAGTTGTATCTATTAAGAACTCTGTTAACAAGCCAGTTTCTTCTGCTCTGATATGTACATAGTGTCTTTGGAGACACTTTCAGGGAAGAGAAATCCAGTTCATAATGGGAATATAATGACTACAGCAATACAGTCTGACAAGGACTAGTTTGCTAAGTATAAAGATGTTATACTTGCCATTCTAATTTACTTTTTCTGCTCCAAAGTCTCTAAGCTGACTTTGTAAGGAGACAAGATGTCATCTGTGCGAGGGAAAATGAGGACATGAAGTACTCTCTTCAGTTCCTTTTTTTCTAAAAGTTAAAAAATCTTACATTAAAAAATAAATGACATTGAGGCAAATACAAAGAACCACAGCATCACGGTACTTAGTGTCATAATGAAAGCAAAATCAGATCATATGCTTTTTGAAGAAAATCATGAATATATCAAGGTCTTCTTTCTGAATAAAATGGTTTTACTTTGCTTGCAATATATTTTGTTTCTAAGTGTTTGAAAGGCAAACACTTCCATTTAGAAATGTTAAAATATTGCTATATTATTTATTTAATTCTAACATTTTGACTCTCCTGAATCATCATTCCCTTTTCATCAGTTTTGAGATTTGTTTCCTTCTCCACCCTAGTCATGGCAATATCTGAGACAAAGCCAATACTATATAAGCTCAGAAAGAAAGTTGGAAGTCCTCATCATGGTGCAAGGATATAGTCTACAATTTGTTGTATTTTTAGAACATCTGAAAATGTTAAGTTAAAAGGAACTATTTCTATTCATAATGTTTGATGTGTAAGTTGATTTAAAAATCTAAAAAAATATTGTAATTGCTGCTTTAAAGAATTTGATTTTTTATTTGTTTCATCTGTATTCAACTGATGTTCGCACACTGTCTACTCAGCCAAAGGAACAAGTGAGTCTGCATATCAAGTTGAATATTATTATTTTGTGGAGGCACTGATAACTCATTCTTTAAATTGCAGGCACACAAGTTTCCAATAAAAGTTCATTTACCATTATTTAAAAACAAAACAAAAACAGCTATCATCCTTGATTACACGGAATTTAAGCAAGATCTTTCAACAATTTGCAATAAAAAAAGTTCTGAAAATAACTAATCTTGTAAGAGTGAAGAAAATTTGATGTGCATACTGGAATGTTACATCAGTAACATTCCTAAGATTAGGACACAAAAAACAAGGCACATAATATTAGCAAGATCATACCCACAATAAACTAGATTTTCAAGGATAGATCAACACATAAGTATTCTCCATTACAATGTAAATCAATAGAAGGGTTTGAGAGCTGATGACAACTGGTACTGGATTTGGTAGCTGAGCTTTATTTTCCTGTCACACCAATATACTTATGGGTGAAAATGTCACTACAACATATCTCCTATAGATGACTATATTTCACTAACACATATTTTTGCACAACATTTTTGTTTATACTTATGAATGAATCTGTTCTGAATTTAATTGATTACCGAGTTCTGGAAATAAAAGCATCTAATTTATCTGAAAGGTAACATATAGGACAATTTAAATTGCAAGGACTGCTAATAAAGGAAAGTATAAGCAACATCAGTATCAACCACATGTTTAGTAAATCAGAGGGAAATGTAAAGCATATGTAAGTATAATGACAGCATACAATTTCAGTATTGTAAGCAATATACATAATGTGAATGCTGACAACATATAGTTATGACTATTACTTCCATTATAAATCTATTATAAGAAAAAAATATTTTAAAATTGATTTTCTGTGCATGGATAATTCATATATAAGCAATATTACATAATAGGAGGCTGCCTTCTATTTTATTATATTGGCCTACAACGTAGTGAGAAGCAGATGGTGGTGGTATGGAAGTAGAGCACGAACCTTCCTGCCAATATTCCGTTACATGTTGTTGCCATGCCACAGATGGCAGCATACAGCCATGACAAAATGGCATCTTACATGAAAATGCATATGAAGCAAAGGTGTGTCACTGAATTCCTCCACGTGGAAAAAGCTACACCCACTGGCATTCACTGACACTTGCTAAGCATTTACGGAGATCAAACAGTGGGTGTGAGTACAGTGAAGTGTTGGACGCTGCATTTCAGCTGTGGCAACAGGGACATGAAAGACAAACCATGCTCTGGACAGTCATGCACAGTAGTCGTACCACGAAATGATGAGGATCTTGATCAGTTCATCCACACAAATCTGCAGATCATGACTGGCAAACTCTATACACCATGACTGATGTACAGAGCTGAATATTGGCTCCAGTGTACTGGAAATTATGGTGTCAACAATGAAATTATCACATGGGTCCCATGAATTCTCACACAGGAATGGAAAGAGTACTGTATGCAAGTTTGTCAGGACCTATTGAACTAATATGAGGCTGAAGGAGACTGTTTCCTGGATTGCATCATTACTAAAGACAAGAGGTGATGTCACCACAACAAGTCAGAGTCAAAACGGCAGTCCATGGAGTGGCGACCTGTCAATTCCCCATCAAATAAAATGTTCAATACACAGACTAAGTAATACACACTGTCTTTTGGGATAAGAAGTGGGTAATCCTTCTGGATTTCCTGGAAGCCAGACAAACCATCAGCTCTGACCACTATTTTGCGATGCTGACTAAGCTGAAGGCTTGACTTCCAGAGTGAGGCCAGAGAAGACAACTTTTCTCTTGCAACATCATATCAGGTCCCACATCAGTTTCAAGATCATGGAGTAAGTTGCCAATCTTGTCTGGACTGTCTTACTATGCTCACAGTATAGTTCAAATTTGTCCCCTTCTGATTTCCATCTGCTTGGTCTCATGAAAGATGGACTGAGTTGGCAACATTTTTCTAGCAATGATTCTGTCATAGCAGCTGTGAAACCTTGGGTGCGGATTTTTATATGTGTGGCATGCAGACTCTTGTTCATTGCTGGTGAAAATGCATAGTTAATGGTGGTGACTATGTTGAAAAGTAGTTTTTTGTAGCTGAGAATTTGCTCTATCAAACAGTATTTTGCTCTTTGTGTTTGTTGTAGTTTACATGGAAATAAACAAGGGACATTACTTCCAGAGCCCTCTAAGTATAAATTAGGTCTTATCATACACTTTCTACAGGTCCCATATGGTAACGTTCCTCCTACTAGCAAGATAAGATTTTCCATATAAATAGCATGTTCCATGCTTTCCACAGCATAATTCTATGCAATGTCTTACTGTTATCATTTTACTCCCAAATACTTCACCTTTTGAACTAACTATGCTACTGGTACATAGGAATACATTCTCTAGCACTCTTGTACTCAGAAATACCTACTGCAGTAGAAACACCCCTTTTCAGAAGTATATTTATGCATAATATTCTTTTCCACTAGTTAAACAGATATCTTACTTCTCTAGCACATCTTGTCTTTCCTATTTCTGCATGAAAGTTTTTCTTACTATTCCCACTTCATCTTCTCACCTCTCAGCTCAAAATTTTTGCCTTATTGTAGCTCCATCAATTATTTTCAAAGAGATTATGCAAATGCATCTTTGGACCTATATGAAACATCACTTTCTTCAAAGCAGTGTGCCAGATGTGCTAATGGCTGGATGCCATACCCTTAGGCCAAAGTAGTGATTGTTCCTGCCTGAACTGATTGGCCTCTTGCCCGTATTGTGTTTTCACAATTTTTCAGAAATGAGATGGAGACAGCCTTAAGCAAAAGGACAAATGAACATCACCAACAGATAAAGATTAACATCATTTATGGATTTACATTTGTAAGAAGGCAAGATCAGGGAACAGGTAGTCATAGAAGATGATGATAAAGAAATACAGTAGAAGAAAACAATGTTAATTTACTGTCAATTAAAAATAGATTAAATTTTTTTTACTTCTTAAGCTGTGGTTTTCACATAGAGCAAGTCCTGCTAGATCAATCTAGTAGCATTCTATGATGGCATACCTGCATTAGTGGAGAATGGACAAACCACTGATGTCAACTATCTGGACTTGAGTAAGGCCTTGACACAGTCCCCCATAACATCCTGTTTCAAGGACAACTTCCTGGTCCAGGTAATAGAAGGGCCAACCCAAGGTGAAGCCTTACTGAACCTGACACCCACTAATGAAGAGGAAAGCATTAGAGACGTCAAGATTGGAGGCAGCCTGGGCTGTAATGACCATGCCTTGGTAGAGTTTCTGATCCTGAATGTGGGCCTGGCAAAAAGCAGAGGTAGGACCCTGTGCTTTAGGGGAGCAAACTTCTGGCTGCTCAAGGAACTGCTGAATGGGATCCTCTGGGAAACTGTCCTTAAGGGCATGGGCACAGAACAAAGCTGGCAGCTATTTAACGACACACTTCTGAGAGTGCAACAGCTCTCCATCCCCCAGTAGAAGAAGTCGAGCAGGGGAGGCAGGTGACCACCATAGCTGTGCAAGGACCTGCAGCTTAAACTGAGAGAAAAGAGGGAAATGTACAGAAAGTGGAAGCAGGGTTGTGTATCCTGGGAAGAATACAGGGCTGTTGTCCATATGTGTGGAGATAGGACTAGGAAAGCCAAGGATGGAGCTGAACTTGGTGAGGGATGTGAAATATAATAAGGGCTTCTACAGGCACATAGGCAGGAAGAGACAGGCCAAGGAGAGTGTTCCCCCTCTGATGAAAGGCAATGGGGAGCTGGCTTCCTCAGACAGAAAAAGCGGAGGTACTCAGTGAGTGCTTTGCTTCAGTCTTCATGGGTGGTCAGGCTTCCCATGTCTGCCAGGACCATGAGCCTCTAGGTGAGGGTGTGGGGAGTGGTTTCTGTTCCACTGTAATGGTGGAACAAGTCCGAGTCCTCCTCGTGAAATTGAACGCATATAAGTCCATGGGGCAAGATGATATACATGCTAGGGTTCTGAAAGAGATGGCTGATGTGATTGCTGAGCCACTCTCTGTCATATATGAAAAATCATGGCTGTCTGGTGAAGTCCCCGGTGACTGGAAAAAGGGAAACATTACTCCCATTTTTAAGAAAGGAAGAAAGGAAGTCCTGGGGAACTACAGGCCAGTGAGCCTCAGCTCTGTGCCTGGGAAGATCACGGAGCAGATCTTCCTAGAAGCTATGTTAAGGCGCAAACGAAATAAAGAGGTGATTCAAGACAGCCCGCATGGCTTCACCAAGGGCAGATCTTGCCTGACCAATCTGGTGGCCTTCTATGATGGAGTGATGGCTTCGCTGGTTGGGGAAGGGCGGTGGATCTACCTGGAATTCTGCAAAGCCTTTGACATGGTCCCTCACCACATCCTTCTCTCTAAATTGGAGAGGTGTGGGTTTGAAGGATGGACTGTCCAGTGGATTAAAAATTGGCTGGCTCGATGAAGCCAAAGGATTGTGATCAATGGTTCTGTGTCAGGCCAGTCACAACCGGTGTCCCTCAGGGGTTGATCTTGGGACCGGTACTCTTCAGCATGTTCATCAATGACACAGACGATGGCATTGAGTGCACCCTCAGCAAGTTTGTGGATGACACCAAGCTGAGTGGTGCAGTCAATACATTGGAAGGAAGGGAAGCCATCCAGAGGGACCTGGACAGTCTGGAGAAGTGGGCCCATGAGAACCGAATGAGGTTCAATAAAGCCAAGTGCACGGTGCTGCACTTGGGTCTGGGCAATCCCAGGTATTTCTACAAACTGGGGGAAGATCTCCTTGAGAGCAGCCTTGTGGAGAAGGACTCGGGGGTCCTGGTAGACGAGAAGCTGGACATGAGCCAGCAGTGTGTGCTTGCAGCCTGGAAGGCCAACTGTGTTGTGGTCTGCATTAAAAAAGGGGTGGCCAGCAGGGAGAGGGAGGTGATTGTCCCCCTCTACTCAGCTCTTGTGAGGCCCCATCTGGAGTACTGCATTCAGGCCTGTTGCCCCCAGTACAGGAAGGATGTGGAGCTCTTGCAGAGGACCAGAGGAGGGTCACTAAGATGATCAGAGGGCTGGAATGCCTCTCCTATGAGGAAAGGTTGAGGGAACTGGGCTTGTTTAGCTTGGAGAAGAGAAGGCTCTGGGGAGACCTCATTGTGGCCTTTCAGTACTTGAAGGGAGTGTATAAACAGGAGGAGGAATGGTAGTTTACGAGAGTGAATAGTGATAGGTCAAGGGGAAATGATTTGAAAATGAGACAGGGGAGGTTTAGGTTAGATAGTAGGGGGAAGTTTTTCACACAGAGGATGGTGGTGACACACTGGAACAGGTTGCCTAAGGAGGTTGTGGATGCCCCATCCTTGGAGGCATTCAATGCCAGGCTGGATGTGGCTCTAGCAGCCTGATCTAGTGGTTGGTGACCCTGCCCATAACAGAGGAGTTGAAACTACGTGATCATTTTCAACCCAAGTCATTCATTGATTCTATGATTCTGTGAAAAGATATGGATTTAATGAGTGGGTTGCTCAATAGACATGAAACTTGTTGCAGTGTTGCAGCCAGAGAGCAGTAGTAGTCCATAGCTCAATGACTACATCAGTGATGAGTGGTGACTCTCAGCATTTTGTACTGGGACAGATGCTCTTTAATATATTGATCAATTATATCAACAGTGGGATTGAGCGTACTCTCATCAAGTGTGCAGATGACACCAAGATGTGTGGTGCAGTCAACATGCCTGAGGGACAGAATATCATCCAAGACCTAGACGAGCTCAAGCACTGGTCCTGGAAGAACCTGTGCTGTGTTTCCATGAGTCATCAACAATGAAAACACTGGTGTGCTATTAATGCTGTTTCAGCTGAATCCAGGGCACTAGATTGTTATATGCATGTAGTTATATATTGTTTTATGCATATAAATGCTCAAATACAAATATTAGATCACTTTAGGGAAAGACATTTAGCAATACATCAATTTTACTAATCACATAAAGAGTTAAGTAGTGTTTGTATTGACACAGCATAATTATTATCTTCAGTTTGTGCTAGTTTGGTGTTCTTCTAGAAATCTTTTATTTTTTAAAGAGGCTCATTAACTCATCTACCACTCTTGTTTCTGTGTGTGTTAATGTATCTTGGCCATGCACCACTGCTAATTTAAGACCCTTTCTGCTTAGAAGTTACTATCAAGTTCTGAACAATTTTACTTCTGACATGATTATATCTTGCATATTTGACATACCTAACTAAAATCTATCTGGTTTGCTTTAGTTTACTGTCTACCTTAGTCAAGAATAAGTCTTCATCCTTTTTATTAGGACATATTCTCTTTTGTGTAGCTTGTTGGGCTTTCACAGGAGGTAGTACTGTACATCCACTGTAAGTGTGTACTAAAAATGTTGTGTAAAAGGTCTCACAGTGGGTAAATCTCAGGATTTCTTATTTAACTGCAGGTTTTAGTTTTAATGTTTGTATAACTTAAGTAGAA
This sequence comes from Gallus gallus, assembly GCF_016699485.2. Lineage (NCBI taxonomy): Eukaryota > Metazoa > Chordata > Aves > Galliformes > Phasianidae > Gallus > Gallus gallus. The sequence continues at coordinate 164,303,458 of NC_052532.1, read as the reverse complement.
AGAATTTTTGCTTAAATAACCATGGCAACTCAGTTTGGTTTTCAAATAAGTTTGTCAGCTATTTTTTTTTCCTGCCTACCTCAGAATAAAAAATACATCAAAACCCATAATCTGAGGGTGTCACGACTATGCTTTTTTATTATTATTTCAGTAGTGCAGATAAAGCTTGAGTAGATTTATTCATGGGGACTGCAGGAGATTTATCTCTTGCACAAGTTCCATACATACTGTACCCCAAACAGGGCAAGACTCAAGCTCTGCGGGAAGATAAGAAAGAATATTCACTACTTTAAAACACAGTGTCAAGGGACAATACTTTTTAAATAGACAGTGAAGAGTTAGAGAAAGGAGCTGTTATTTTTATAACCAACAGAAATTGAACTGAGATCTTCACTGAGACTCAAATATTTCTGAGCATTTTAACCTAAGTTACTTGCCCTAGATCATATACTTTATTTCAAGTATAACTAAGCCCAATTTTTTTGAGATTCTGCAGTATAAGAATTTCTCTAACTTAAAAATACCCCGATTCGTCTTCCTTAAGTATAACTACTGGAAAAAAACCACTTCTTAACATCCTTCTGAAAACCCAGCTTACAGTTTTACTTTCTCTGTTTGCATCCAAATATTTCACTGATGAGTGCAAAAACCTTTTTTTGTAGCCTGGGTAATATACTGAAGTTCTTTTTAGACAGTAGGCTCTGCCAGTAAATAACATCAGTCACGAGTTCATTATTACATTTCACTACTGTAGACTGAAATCTGTTAGCCATTTTTGAGCTCATAAACTCCTTCCCTCCTAATCCTATGGTGTTTTAGCTCTGTTATTCTGCTGTTGATACTACTGCAGCAATTCCAAGGCAGCTTTAATTGTGGACATGTTTAAAATTTTATCCTATTAAAGACCATCTGTAAAGTAGGTAAATAAAAGTGATATTAACATGGAAACAGGGAAACATTTACTACCTGACATCAGATCTATTATATCCCCATTTTGTTTCTTTAATGAAAAAGTAATATATGATTGATTTCTACATACTGTCTGTTAATAGCTGAAATTTAATTTAACTTGTTTATAAATTAAAAAAAGACATGAAGTAAACTCTCCTTTGCCTCTTTATCATTGATGGGGAAATAAGGATACAGATAGAAGTGATTTGTTTTCCAAACTCCAACTGAAAGGATGTGTTAAAAAAAAAAAATAGTGCATTGTCACAGATAGAAACAAATACACCATGCACTTCACTCCGAAGAGAGATGTGGAGGTATATTTATTGATATAATATAGATATAATGTAGTGATTTAACAGAGACTTGGGACTGTAGAGGAGAGCTCAAGGGGTTCTTGGGCTGCCCGCTGTTTATGGTAAGATGATTGATTCATAACCATAGACTGCTTTTTAGGTGCATGCTTGAGATTGCCTCAACCCATGTGCAAGACCTTGTGCTTAGTCTTGCTGAACATTTCTCCATTCATTAAAGAGCTATGCCATCAAGTTCAACTCAGTTTGATGGTTTCCTTCTGCAAAAAATGTAGGCAGTCTTGCCCTTACCTCTAACTACAGAATAATTTCTCAGTGCTTTAGGGAGGAGACTTATCTTAAAGCTAATCCAGCTGAACAGTGATCAGTTTTCAAGCTGTTCAGCCTAATTGGCTACCTGAATCCTTTTGCTGACACAAGAATGAGGAACACAAACAGAAGATTGGAAGAAATTACAGAATCCCTTTCCAAAGTAGTTTGTTCATATGTTTCACCCCACGATGACAAAGGTTTGCCTGAACATCTCTGCAGCAGTGAAATTATTTATGCTTTAAATTCTGTCCAGAATTAAGAAACTATACGACTGATATAGATTAGATGCATACCTGTTAAACGTACAAAGTGTGGTGAGAAGGATTTTGTCTTTTAGCCATTAACATTGAATTCACTGACTCAGGCTCCAGTATCTCAGCTTGTAGATATTAATCTAGTTTTTAGTATTAGTAATTTGAGATCCAAATGGGATTTTTCACATTCTTAAGATATGGGCAGAAGTTCTGACAGGACTGCATCTTCTAAGACAGATTTGCTATTCTTTTTCATAAGTGGAGTGGGAGAATTGTATTTTTATTTCTTCGTGTGTGTGTGGATTTTTGTTGCTCTTGTTTTGTTTCTTTTTGTTTTGCTATTTGAAAATAGTTTATAATCTCTAAGCTTCTTAGAGGGCGTATTATTGATGTTGTAACATTCCCAGCGGAATTCACCCGTTCTTCTGTGTAAAGAAAGTGACGCAACTGCAATGATCAGATTGAAACATGAGGGCTTAATCAATTACCTGAATACATTCAGATGACCTTGTACTTTCTTCTCTGTCTTTTGGGAATATATGGAATCTGTAGTCTGATATGAATCAGAATATTATCCTTTTTTTTCATCACTTTATACTGTGCTATATCTTGCTTATTTTACAACAGAATATTTCAGATGTAAAGTTTTCCTGAACAAAATATATATATATATTTATGGATGATGTGAATTCAGTGGTATCAGAAAATGATTCAGATTTGATAATTATGAAAACCATAATATTGTGGTGTAGTATATTATACATATTTTTCAGAAGAAATCAATATGAAGAGAAAAGTATTCTTCATTTAAGAGAGCTAAATGTCATTCAGATTGGAATTTAAAGAGTCACAGAATCATAGAACCATAGAATATCCCAAGTTGGAAGGGACCCACAAGGATCATTGAGTCTAACTTCTGGCTCCTCACAGAATCACTCCAAAAATCAGACCATATCTCTTAGAGCACTGCCCAAAAGCTTCTTGAACTCCAACAGCTAGGTGCCATGGCCTGGGCGGCCAGTTTGAAGCCCACCACCCACTGCTGAAGAACCTTTTTCCTAAACCCAGCCTGACTCTCCCTGAATGCAGCTCTATGTCATTTCCTCTGATCCTGTCAATGTCATCAGCCAGAAGAGTTTGGTGCCTGTCTCTCTGTCCCCCTCATGGAGAAGCTGTAGGCTCTAATGAGGCCTTCCCTCAGTCTCCTCCATAATAAACAAAGAGACAGCATTTGTCCAGCTCTCTAATTTGTCATGATATCTCTGCAAGGGCTCTCTACCCTCGAGGGAGTCAACAGCTCCTCCTAATTTAGTATCACCTGCAAACTTACTATGCTCTTGAGTAATGCGTCCAAATCACTTGTATACATATTGAAGAGAACTGGCCTGAAAGTTGAGTCCTTAGACTTTATCTAAAACTGCATATTTTATTTGAAAGTGTTTTTGATTTACATGAGAGACAGCTGAGCATTCTTTCATTTCCCACAGAAGGAGAGAATTGAAAGGGAAAAAGTGGAAAAAAAGAAAAGAAAAAAAAAAAAGTGGGTCAAGATAAAGATAATTTCTTAACTGAAAAAGAAATAATAAACAAGTGATGTTTAAGCAAATACCTACTACCACCAGACTGATTCCCTGTAGCTCACCGAGCAGTGGCTACTTTGGAGCAGTTCTTCCTCAGTTTTACTGTGGACTATATGGTATAGAAAACAACTTTGGTCAGATGCAGTCAGCCATCCTGGCTGTGTCCATTCCCACATTTTTGCCCACCCCACTGCAGGTGCAGAGTGAGGTACAGAGAAGCCCTTGACCCTTTGCAACAACTGTTCGGGTATAGCTAGAACATTGGTGAGTTATCAACATTGCTTTGGCCATTAGTTTAAAACTTGGTGCCATATAGGCTGCTACGAAGAAAATGAACCCCTCTGTTGTCTGTGTGCCTTAGCATAGTTTCCAAGAGGATATGCCCCATAATGTTATCAGGCACAGAACTGAGACTGGCTGGCCTGTAGTTTTTCAGGTCTTGCTTTCTTACCTTTTTAAAAATGAAGGAAATGGTTCCTCTTCTCCAGTCAGTGGCAGCTTCATTGGACTGCTAACGCTTCTCAAGTATAATGAATAGTAGCCTAGAAATTTAGTGGTTTATCACATTCCCTCAGGAATACTGATATTGTGCATTATCAAATCCATGGATCTTCAGGTTCTTTGGGTAGTATCTGACTTAATCTTCTACAGTGGGCAGTTTTATATTCTCCTATTCCTTGCCTTTGCCTTCTTCAACTTGGCTAGAGCACTTGTCATTGAAGACTGAGATAAAAGAAGTCACTGATTACCTCAGTCTTCTCTATATCCCAGGTAACCCGATCTCCTTCTGCAGAGGGCCCACACTTTCCCGAGTCTTCTTTCTATTACTAACATACTTGTAGAAGACCTTTTTGTCATCCTTGATGTCCCTGGACAGATTTAATTCCTTCAAGACTTTAGTTTTAAACTTAACTGGATCTCTGACTTTTCAATTTCTCTGTATTCCTCACAGGTTACCTGCCCTTGTTTCCACCCTCTGTAGGATTCTTTTTTGTGTTTTGTTAGCCCAGGAGCTCCTTGTCCATGCACTGACAGTTCTGTCTGAATTTTCTGTTGAGATAAGGAGCTAGGAGAAAGCGATTTTTATATACTAGCCTGCTTTCTTAGCCTGTCTTTCCTCCAGGCCTTCATCCCACAATATTCTATCAAGCAAATCCCTGAAGAGACCAAGTTCTTCTCTCCTAAAGTCCACTGTACTGAGCTTACTGCACATCCTCCTGGCTGCCAGAGGATCTTGAATTCCACCCTTTCATGGTCACTGCAGCTAAGGCTGCCCTTGAGCTTCACATTCACCACTAGTCCCTTCTTGCTGGTGAGAATGAGGCCCAGCATAGCATATCTCCTCACTGGCTTCTCTATCATTTGAAGAAAGTAGTTATCATCAGTTCAGAATTACTTATGTTCTGCTGTGTTGTGCTTCCAATAGACATTGAGGTATTTGAAATCCACCATGAGGATCAGGGCCAGTGAACATGAGGTTGCTCCCATCTACCTATAGAGGCCCTTCTCTGCTTGATTTTCCTGATTAGTTGGCCTGTAGCAGACTCCCCATCATACTATTCCTTGTTCCTTCCTTCTCTTTAATCATAAGCCATAAACTGTCAGCTGCTTCCCCATCCTTTCCCAGGCAGAGCACTCCAGCTGGTCATTGACATAGAGGGTGACACCCTCCCCCCATCTCCCCTGCCTGTCCTTCCTGAAGAGTCTCATATTTCCATTTCAGCATTCCAGCCACAGGAGCCATCTCATGTGTCTCATGTGTCTCTGTGATGCCACTAAGATCACAGCTCTGCAGGAGTGCACATCTGTATCTCCTTTTTTTTTTGTTCGTTTGTTTGTTTTTTGTTTTGTTTTGTTGTTTAACTCATGCTATGTGCGTTTGCATAGAGGTATTTAAATTGGAAAAATTATGTTCTTACAGAATGGATCTATAGTTGGCATCTGCAAAAACTTTTATTTGGCAAATCTTAGATATCTGGTATCAGTCTCAGGAAATACCTTAGTTTTATAAGTTCCTATTTCTATCTAATGTGTGTATAGAAAGCCTGTGGTGAGAAAAGATATCTATAAATTATTTCTTTATGTTAGCTGAATTCCATTTTAGATACGTGCAAGTCTTCAATAGCAACAACAGGACAAGTCAGGAAGGAGAAAAGTTTACTGTTGCCTGCAGATGCAGTTTAAATTGAAAAAGCTTCTTCCTGAGCGTTTCAGCCCCTGGCTCAGCCACCAGCACTCTAACCAGTCACTGAAAAGATGATCGTTTAGTGTTGTCAGCACAAATAATTTCAGTTTCACAGGAATGGGGGACAGTCTCTCCCAAACACTTTTGCTGTATTGATATGCTTTCAATAGCCCTGGTTACTGATGAAATGATTAAAAGAAAGAAAAAAAAATCCACTTCTGGAAGCACAGGTTTTGAAACTATGGCCATGACATCTAGATGTATTATTGTAATGATAGGACCATTGCTTCTCATTACTGCAGTCAGTTTATTCTGCTAATCTCAGAAAACATATACATTGTTTGTTTTCATAACTGAAGTAATTTACTCATCACATTTGGTCTCCAACACTCAGCAAGAAAACAAATGGTAGTATTATTAACAGTAAGTTAATGATTTAGTCCTTTTTAGCAAAGAGTTGTATTTACAAAGGTAAATCCTGAAACTAGATAGGAAGTGTCAAGATGACCTGCGCTGGTAAGAGATTACACAGTTGGGGTCAAATGAGTACTGGTAACTACTCTGTGTCATTGTTAAAGTATAAATGATTCAGAAAAGTAGACTAAAAGAAGTAAACTAGCCTTATTACATTTTAGATATCATACCGAGCACACTGGCCCTTCTTATAAACAGGTCAATCTGTATTTGCAAAGCTACTATATGAAGTTTATTAGATTGTCAGATTTCTTAAGGACTGCTTTGTGTCATAAAGATAAGAAGCCATAACAGTTTCTGAGTCAGACATGAGATTCAGAACAGGGAGAGACTAAGCCATCGTTCTGTCTGGTCTTATGTTTCGGACTTATTCTGCACCAAACATAAGCCTAATCAGAAAATGTCTGCTCAGAATTGGATTAAAGATTTATTTCTTTACCTTTTATATATATATATATTTATTTATTTATTTATTTTTTCCCCTGATAAGAAGAGTTCAGTATCAGGCAGGGATTAAAGAAGAAAAGAATAAGGAGAAAAAACAGGCAGTGATAGAAGAGGAGAGAAAGAGATGAAAAGATAATTTTGACGAATATTTCCAATTCATTTTTAAGAAGAAGTGAGAAATATATTAATCTTTGTGCTCAGGTAATTTTACCCGTATAGCGTATTTCAATGGTGGGTGTCACTTACAGTTACAATAGTTATTTGAAAATATGTACAGTTTTTTTGTGTTTTTTTTTTTTTTTAAGAAGTTTATACTGCTTTCGCATCAAAGTGATAAGATTCCCTTTGTATTTCCCTTTTATTTTTAGCCAAGTATGACACTGGATTAAACTATGTAGTTCCTATTAGATTTTCTGAAGTGTATTTTGATTTGTAACTTTGGCTTCAAATTACAATGATTTCACAAAATGATTGTTAGTTTAATTTGGATCTTCTTTATTTGTATTTATTCTAAAGTTACTGGGGATTTGAATCAGTTAAAAATATGTACTTCCATCATGCAATTGGAATAATTTCAGAGACATATTTCTGTAAAGCCAGTAGCTCAAGTAGGAATAGATTTTGATATATTCACTCATTTTACACTCCACTTTATTTTACAAGGAGTCCAGTAAAAGTGAACGGACGTGATTTCGCTATGCTTTTCCTTTGGTGCTGAATAATAAATTACTCTGTCAGTTTTATATTCCTGGCTCACAGAATTAGATAATTCAGTGTTTCATGGAAACCTGCTTCACTGAAAATTAAGTACGTCATTTTTTCTGTCCTGCTTTTCATTGATCTGGAAAACAAGTAGTTGCCGCCTCTCAGTATCTATCCTTTACGTATTTGGAAATTGGTATTATGGTCTAAACAAGCATTCACTTTTCCAGATGAAAACAATTCCAGTTTATTCAATCTTTCCTTATAGATGTAATTTTATAAGCAGATGAGATTTCACCATTCAAGTATTCTGGTACCCTCTAAGTTTGCACAGCTTCTCTAACTGCATCATGTTTTTCTTATAAGAATTATAAACAAAGACAAAATTAGGCTATTGATAGGCTTACATTCTGCTTACCCTTCCAATGCAATTCAGAGCACCTGTGTTTTCTTTTCTTTATCATAGTATAAGGAAAAATAGTTTCTGAGGGCAATGACTATTCTTCAAAATAGAGGCTTTGTGGAGATTTTAAATCATTCCCTGGTTTCAATTTAAGGATTTGTTATTACAAAGGGAAGAGGAAATATTTGATTGCTTTGTTTACAGACATTTTCTTAATATACTTCAAAATGAGATTTTTTTTTTTTTTTTTAACAACCTCATGTTTTTATTCAGGCTCAGATTGATTCAGCTTTATCTCTGCTGTCGATTCCCACATTTGATTTCCCCTTAAATGTAGCATTTTTCTTACTTTTATATTAAATTTCCTCTAATCACTTTCAGCCCATTTCTCCAATTGATCATGGTCATTCTAAATTCTAATCATACTCATATATTGTATAATCCTATCAAGGTTGATTACAGCCACATATTTAAGTGTTTTGGTTCTTTTTTTTTTTTTTTTTTTTTTTTTCCCTCTTTGTTTTTATCATTCAAGACATTAAAATAAATAATAAATAATATCTATTTTTCCAAGACAGGTTCATTGGATATGCAGTGTAATATAGTGTTAGATACACATATCTCTACAAGCTTTGAGTAAAGGATGTTCAGAATTACAACGGTATATCTGGAAAGCAAGTAATCAGCACTGGAGAGACTGAAAGTACCTTTAAATAGTACTGCACTAGTTTAGCTGTTTTCAACAAAGAAAGCACTCCATTCTGGACTGGTAAAATATTGAAATACTGATTTATTTATTTATTTTATTATTATATTTATTATTTTATTATTTTATTATTTTAGGGTTTTTGTAAGGGCATGGAAAAGGAGAGTGTCTGCTCCTTTCCAGGTACATGGATAAGAGCTTTTCTCCAACGCAACAAGGTACAAAGAGGAAGGAGAGGCATGGATGGGAAGCCTGGTCAGTCATCCTAATTTATGAGAACGTGGAAATGTTTATTTCAGCAGGATTGTCTGATTGAGGACATCTACTATTGGAGACAATCACAAGAAACAAACCTCCCAGTCACACAAGCTGATATCATAACATAGGCTCCGCTTTCAGAAAGTATGAATCTTACATACGGTATGAACTAAGGAGCCATAGACTGGGAGGGCGCCAGAAAACTCAGACTGGTAGGGTTGTGCAGGGGGAAGTAGGAGCAGGAGGAACTAAGAGAGTAGGTAGATTGAAAAGGGTACAAAGGGATCAATTGCATATAAAATCATAGAATTATACAATGTCTTATGTTGGAATAACCCTCTGGTCGAAGTTTCTAACCACTAGATCAGGTTGCCCAGGGCCCTACCCAGCCTGGACTTGAACACCTCCAGAGCTGGGGCATCCGCAGCTTCTCTGGGCAGCCTGTTCCAGTACTTCACCACCCTCTGTGTGAAAGTTTTCTTAATAACATTCAACATAGATTTCCTAGAATTTCTCTAGTGTGCTTATACGTTTATGTCAACAGCTTTTACTAAATAGAGTCCTGTTGTGTTTCATCAGCTTTACCCCATATTTTTCACCTCTCACAATTCTACATGAGTTTTGGTTGATCAATCTGTACTTGCTGATTCTTATTTCACACCGTGTTCTACGTACGTAGACTTTGTTTAATAAGCAGCTAGCAATATCATTCTGTGTGCTGTTATGGTCATTAGCATAGATTTCCGCAGGCAGTTTTTTTTGCCCATCTGTTAAAAGCTGGTTTAGCTGAGGAGTATCTTTCACTAGTTCTCTAATACCTAAACCAAATCTCCTTGGTTCTCAAAGCCTATAAGTAGCAGTTCAGAGATAACTATGAGAAGTTCTGTAATTGCTCTAGTATGAATTTTGTCAGGCCCTGAGGTATTAAATATCACTAGCTTTAGCTAAATGCTCTGTGAACTGTTCTCTCTCCCATGCTGCGTATGTTTCCAAATACATCTTATTAATTTTAGTTGTTGAGCTTCTGGCCGCAATCAACTTTTTTTTTTTTTCCTTTTTTTTTCTTTTCTTTTTTTTTTTTAATGGGGAAATTTAGCCTCATGTTTTACTTTTATAACATCTATAACTCAATCACTGTTAGTTTTAGGACAGAAAAAAAAAGATGCACTATGCTTCATAGCATCTTGTGAGGTACTAGCTCAGTGCTAATCAAGTAAGGGAAGGACAGGACTATTTTTAAAGTTAGGTATAAAAATTGTTTGAATTCAATGGGAATATTTACAGTGACTTCAGCAGAGTTCGTATAAAGCATTTAGGATGAGATATGAAATTCATTCTTTAAGCATAAAATGTTTGTCAAAATTGCAGTTTCCAACCTACTTCCAAATTTCCATCAGTTACACCTGCTTCCATCAATTACTTGTACTCTTTCTGTCACTCAGTTTACTCCTGGCTCAGTTTCCTATTGCCTCTCTGTAATACATATATCCTTTCCCAACGTGGTGCAGAAAGTCACAAGTAACAACAGGAATATAAACCAAACTTGTGTTCTCAAGGCTGTGCCAGAGCATTGGGCTGCTACTGAATGAAGAACACACAGCAAAGACAATTGCTGCTTGACAGGTGTTCTAGGCAGCTGCTGCTTCAGTTTCTGCAATATCACCTCCACATCCCACTGGCAGCAGTCTCACAAAAAGCAGTAGCAGCAATCTGATTCTGTGTTGGGTCATGGGGGGCTTGGTGAGTAGGTAGGTACAGATATTCAGATAAAAATAATGGTCTGACCATTTGTGCCTCTTATTCTTGATAATCTCTTGAGGAGACAGAAGCATCTTGAGAGCAAGGGTGAGACTGGGTAAGTTATCAGTTAGTCCAGATTGATCCAATCTAGTTATTATAGCGTTCTGACAGCTGATGAGATATTGGAATTGTTTGGTGAAAGAGAAACACTGAGCTTAGACAACACAGATATAACAAATGAGTATGTGAAGAAGCAGTGATATTTCTATTTTCAGCCTTAATAGAAAGTTTCCACATTATCTTAATTTTGAGTGAAATCAGAGGCAGAATTCCAGGCATTTGGGCTTCATGTGTGGTAGGTCATGTGTACAGTGAAGTACTGAAGTTTTTGATTTAAAACCTTTGCACATGCAGCCTGACTAATTGGCTAGTCCAAGTGGGACTCTGTCCATCAGCTGCAGCAATACCTTCTGCATTATATATGAAGATTCTTAGGCACGTGAATCATGTCACATAACATTAGCCATCTAGCAGGCATTTTGTCCAAGGTATTCTCTATGGAAACATAAGTATTAGTAAACTACATATATCTATAGAGTAATTGCATACACTGGATTTTGTCTGTGTTGTTCATTGAAGAATGATCTGATAAGCTTTTCAAGTAATTCAGTGATTGCACTCCAAAGTAATTCCTGTACACATTATTAGCGAAAGAGGTAATTTCTAACAGGTATTTTAGATGTGACCACAATATTATGGAGGGTCAGGGAATCCAATAGCAAAGATACTGGTTATTCTGAGGTAGTTGACATTAGTATCAAGAATGTTTATGAACACTGTTTCTTCCACCACTATACTTATGGTCCTACAACTCCCATAATGGAGAGGCAGAGCTTCCTCCAACATCACATTTCAAAACTGAGTTCAACTTACTGCACTTATTTTAGTTTTCTTTAACCTTTTTGTATTTTATAGAAATATATGTTTCTTGTTTTTCAGTATGTCCAGTAGTCAAGCTGTCTTGTTAAACTGACCTCATTTCAATCTGGAACAAAAAGGATGTCCAACAAATCTGCCTTTGCAATGCAAATAATTGATAGCAATCCTCTCATTACCTGAATGCCTCTTTTGTTATTCTTATTATTTAATAATAATTAAAAAAGAATCCTGCTTTTCCATGATTATTAGATGACTGTTATGTAGAATTCTCTTCTAATGAATAAAATAATAGGAAAGGGTATGTACAGGTTTATATTAGCTTGGGTGATATGAAACCTAGGGTGAACATTACTACCAGCATTTTGGAACAATGTTGGCAAAAACACAACACACACACACACAAAAAATGGAACCTAAAAATTAAGAATTTTAAAAATCCAAAGATCAGAATGGAAGGGGAGACAAAAAAAGAACAAAAAACTCTCAGTAAGTCTAAGAACAATTTTTTTCCCAGATTCTTACCAAGTTTTGTTTTTCTTTTCCTTCAAGTTAGAGATAATTTTGGACTTAACCCTTTGGCTGCTATTTCTGCTGTAGCTTTACATCTGAACAAAAGATGGGAAATTTCTTTTTATTTGTTATAATGCATGCTGTTTAACAAGCAGCTAGTAAGCCAAGTACATGACACAGAAGTATAGTTTTTGTTGTTCTTGTTGCTGTTGCTGTTGTTCTCAAACTAGTTATTTTGGAAACTAGTGAAGCAAAGGAAACATCCTGTATTTGAAGTGAGTAATTGCCTTTCCATGTATCACAATCTCTCTTTTTTATATAGTAATAGACTACTTTAAAACAAAACAAGACAAAACAAAACAAAACAAAACAAAACACAGAATAAAAGAACTATCTTTATATCATGGTTAAAAAACTAAGCTTGAGATACCATTTACTAAAGGCAATATATGCATTGCTTACACAGAGTGAGAGACCATTTCTGGCAATTTTATTTTTACATGGCTTTAAAAGGAGCAATGTAGGCATAGAAACCAATGGAAGAGAGACAGGAACATTGGAAATGTATTATATGTGAAGATAAAATGAGTCTTTATATAAAAATCAAAGACATTCCTCATGCCTGAGGGAAATGCAGTAGAAGAAATCCAAACTCTCATTTGGTGTTGATTTATATGATTGTGTCTTGCAAGAGCAACCCATGCAAGGGAGAACATATATATTTCTTTAGCTTTTGATAGTGTGGTGCATAATCTAAGAAGCCAGAGTTTATTTTCTGACCATGCAGCAGAGTGATGAATAAGAAAATAACAGAATGTGCTGTGGTACACTTCAGGTCTTCCAGGAAAAGGAACAGCTGGGAGATAAGTATTGGTTGAGATCAGCTTCCAAAATGTTCAGTTTTGCTAGATCTGTAAGGTAAGGGGGTACTGTATGCCTCAGGAAGTGCTGATAGAATTCCTGAAAGGTAGGCATCATGTGGAGTAGTAAACCGGGCTGGAACTGCATCTATACCTCAATGTAACGAGAGAGCTGGGGGAATAAGGAAAGCAAAGGTACAGAATCCTAAAGTAGCAAATCAAAAAGTTAACACAAAATCATCCAATAAATGTCAGACTGTGTCAACATGATGTCAGATATAAAATATATAGAAATATTTGTGTTATGTATTTTAGCAGAGATGGCTGCATGCTGTAAGAATCAATTCAGAGTGTTCGGGTATAGGGTTTTGGTTTAGCTCAAATCAGGGTGATCTTCAGAGAAGATGGCTTTCCTTTGGTACTCAATTTAAATATACAATGTAATTGATGTGCAACTCCACTGAAAATAACTGATTTATGTCAGTATAATATGCCTAACAGTGAAAATAAAAACAGATTTCTGTACCTACACTGGGTTTTGGTTTCTGAGTCACAAAGAGCAGTAGAGTGCAAGGGATTAATGCCAGCTTTTCACTGAAGTTTATGTGTACTTGGTAGCTTATTTGATATAGTTTCACTGAGTTATACAGAAAAAAAATAGGTGGTTTTGAAAATTAAAATTGCATTTAAAACCCTAATCCTTCAATAAAATATCTGCAGATATATTTGTGTACACAAATCCATAATGACTACTGGTTGATTCTGATGTTTTCTGTTTGTTTTTTAAATATGTATGTGGATCTCATCTCATAATATAGATGATTGTATACAAAATAGCACAGTATTTTAAAATAATTTCTCCTTTCTATCCTTAGGGTGGTGAAAGGCAGCAATGACAAGACGGTGGTTGATACCACTGACTTAGAAAAAAGTATCAGACTGTATGCTACAAGAAGTAAAAGCTATCTGCATGTATTCCCAGCAGGATGCTGGCTGAGTATAGAGGCTCAACTTTCCTCTTACTTTCTCAGTTGGGAATGTGATGCATTGATGAGATAACACAAGGGAGATGGCAGTTCCTGTGTTTCCATTCTGTAGTTAAAAAGCGATCTTCTTCCACTACTTCATATTGAGAACTCTACATACTCCTTAAATTAATAACACATAAAAAAATTCAGACAACATACTGGCATGGAATTGCTCCAAAAGCAATGCCTCCTATTTATTTCCATGGAATCTGCAGCAGATAGAAAGAGCACAATAACACTATTTGATAGAGCAAATTCTCAGCTGCAAAATGCTAATTGTTGACATAGTCACCACCATTAGCAGGCATTTTTGTGAGCAATGAATGAAAGCCTGAATGCTGAGTTGTAGAAATCTTTATGGGTTTCCATAAAGGCTTCCCTTTCACATTGTTGTCTACACTGGTGAAACACACCATCCAGTGTCTTGCTGTGCTTACATTCACTGTTAGATCTCCATAAATGTTTAGAAAGTGTTGATAAGTGTTAATGGTGGAACTTATTTACATGGTGGAATTCACTAACGCACCTTTGCTTTGTATGCACTTCCATTTCAGACTGCCCCTCATCTGCCACGTGTCACAAGATAACAAAACGTAGTGGAATATTGGTGGGAAGGTTCAGCCTCTACTGCTATTCCCACCACCAAATGCCTCTAATGCTGTGGGACATCATAATAAATTAGGAGACATTACTTTTGGAGCAACCCTTGCATATTAAGGCAACCATTTCTTAGAAGTTGAGTGTTATATTGCAATTGCATTACCTCCTGTTCCCAAAACTTGTTTTTGGAAATGACAGCCATTTCCATTTCATGGAGTCACATATAGCTATGATTTTGGCTAGAAGGTTCACTTCTTCAAGACCACTGCACTACAGCAAGATTTCCAGACCACTGAAGCCCTGCTTATAAATAGTTGTCAAGCCATAACCACCAGTGTCTCTACTGACAGCAATTCCACTTCATCCTCTGAAGCTTGTTCTTTTCCGTGACTGTTTTCATAGATTTATTTTTTTTTCCTAATATTTAATCCAAAATCCTCTTTTGCAAGAATTTATTGTCTCTTTCTCTGTCTTTACCTGCTAAGGGCAGTAATTGATCCTTTCATCCTTAATATACAGCTTTTTGGATTCAAAGACAATTATGTGCCTCTTCAGTTTTTGGCTGTAGAATGGATGCGCCTCCTTCACTTAGTCTTTTCACAAACGTCTTCTTTTTCAAACATCATATTATTTCTTTGTCTTTCCTCTGAACTCTCTCCAATAATTTATTTTATTTTTTTAAACCTGCTGAGTTTCAGTTCACTCCATATTAATGGGGAGTACAGCATACACATTTATTTTCCTTTATTTGTATTTCTATCAAGGGGCCTTGAACAGGGTAAAGTGGATGCAACTCTAGCCTTTTGAAGAGATAAAAGAATATTCATGTGTATTGACTGTGTCAAGGTGACTGTAGCAGGAGATCTGCAAGGATGGCCTCTGTGAAGAGAGGCTGGAACTGTCCCATGCCAGACACAGCTGGTTCTGACTATTTCCAATGGCCCCACTGGAGGACAGTCTGGACCCAGCAGCCAAATGGGTGTCTCTTCAGGGAAAACATATTTGAGAATGGGGAGAAAATCCTGGACACTGAGGAGGTGGGAACAAAAACTGAGTGTGAAACTGCAGTGCAAACATCAAATACAGAGGGTGGGGTGGAAATGCTCTGGGGACTGGGGCAGAGATTTGTTTGCAGCCCTTGGAAGTAGCCGCAATGGAGCTAAGGAAAGGAAGTAGATAATCTTAACAGTCTCTTCCAATTCAAACAATTCAATGAATGCTAGGAGATAGGAACTCTATGCTGACCATAACTTTCAACCACCTCATTACCCAAGCACTGTTCACAGTGAGGAAAGGAGTGAAGGAGTGAAGTTAAGAAAGGGAAAGGAAAGGAGGAATGGTGAGGAAAGGTGCTCCCTTGTCATTTTTTTCTTTCTTTTTTTTTTTTTTTTTCCACTACCCCACACAAGAAGTATTTACTTTACTTGGCAACAAAATAAATTAATTTTCCCCAACGCAAATCTGTTTTGCCTATGATGGTAATGAATAAGCTATATTTCTATCTTGTTTTTATTCCATGACCTTTCTGTTCTTCTTTTCTTTCCTCCTCATCCCTTCAAGAGGATAGGACAGCAAGCAAGCAGCTGGGTGTGTTTTGTTGGTGTTGTTGTTTTTGTTTGTTTGTTTGTTTTGTTTTGTTTTGTTTTTGCAAGTCCTAATCCATTTAATTGTCTAGATTTTTGCAACAGTAACATTTTGTGCATTTTTCTGTGTTTCTCATGTTTGGGATCTTTGAGATGAGAAATAATATAAACAACATCGCCAAATGTTCGTGGCTAAAAAAAAAAAAAGAAAGAAAAGAAAGGATTGAGTGACAGCTTATAAAGATATTTTATTTATTGAGAGGAAAAGAAAACAGGAAAAAAAAAAGAAGAGTAAGTGGGAGAAAAAGGAAAATAAAGTAAGAAGAAAAAAGAAGAAAAGAAGGGAGAAAAAAAATAAAAGAAAGAAGAAAAAAGAGAAAAGGAAATGAATGAAAAGAAAGAGTCTTAGGATGATTCAATACATTTATACTGTGAATGTAACTTATCTTTTGACAGGAACTAGAATGTGTCACTGTGACCAAAGAAAATAAGCCCCAAATTCCAGAAGCTCAATGTGATCTCCCTTCAGGATGGTATTCAATCCAGGAGACTAGACAAGAGCTAATTTGAAGTAAAGCTTCTGAGCTGTAAATACTGTAGCACTGTTCCTATTATGCTGCTTTATCATTAAAAGAATATTTTGATTCCCTATTCCTTTAACAGTTTGATCCAAATAGAGGCAAAAATTCTTTGTTCTTTAGATATAACATCAATATTTTAAAATAAATGTTTAGTATTGTACCAAAATGACATCCTCAGAACTGGAATTGAATAAGTTGCTGGCTGCTTCTCTCCTGCTTATTTCTGATTATTGCATAACCTCTACATTGTTGACTTAGAAAACACAGCTGTATCTATATTTCTAGGGAGAAATAGTATATTTACTAAAAATGCTGATATTTTGTTTTATTTTATTTTGCTTTATTGGGAAATATCTTCTGCTAGGCTGCTTGGAGTTGGTCCTCCAAGCTCCAAGAAAGATGGCCATATGGGTTGTCATAATCTAGGAATTTCAGTATCTAAAACTAGTCCATGAGATATGTGGGCTGCGTGAAAGTCGGGGATCACTAAAGCTAATTAGTCTGTTAATACACATAAAAGATTTATCAACATATTCAACAAAAACTCACTGAAGTTTCAGATACTGGTATCACGTTGTTCCTGTCTGTCAGTTTCCAATCAGCCTTTGGGCCAAAATTCCCAAATGTCTGAGGTTTGTGAAATGCCTGATTATGGTCTACTTGTGTGCTTTTCCAAATCTGGAGGACAATTAGGTACTGATAAATAATTGCTGATTGTTGTTGATGTACCTTGTGATCCCTCTTTCTATTATTACTCATAATATGTCCTCTTCTGTTATGTTTATGAAGAAAAATCACATAATAGGCTACAGAATTTCCAAGAACATGCATGTTAAGGAAGCTTAATATGCACATTTTTACTTTAGTGAAGTAAATACGTGGTGCCATATTGCCATACTTATTTTATTTACTATGTATATGTGTATATGTATGTAAGTATATATTTTATTTACCTACATGTTAGAGGTACTTTTAGTATTTGCAGTATCCTTTATACTGTTGTTCAAATTCCACTTCAGCTTTCTCATGTATTATATATATTGACTAACAAAGTCAAGTTTACTCATATGGCAGATTTATTTCTGATGAGGTAACAGTGTTTCTATTTTATTCTGATCAGGATCTCTCAGAGTCAGTAAGGGTTGAAAGGGTTGCCCCAGGGGTAGGATATGTCATTGTTTTTCTTTTGGCCTGTGTAATATTCTCACATAGGGGAATATTAACATGATAGATCCTTTGTACAGCATTTCTCTTTGTCAGCATCTTGCTTTGAGACTTCTGTCATGTTCAAAAAATGACACCTGGCATATGACTGCTGTGGCTTGGGGATTGAATGGATTCATCTTCTGTTTGTCATTCAGTAAGAGCTTCACACTGAGTCCTCAACATACACTGAAGTGTAAATTTTCTTTTTTGACATTGTAAGTCCATTGTTTGTAAAATTTGATACCTAATACTCAGTAGCCCATGTTTTCCTACTCTGATTTCTAGAATTTAACAATTATTTTAATTCCATATGTCCACTATGCCGAAATATGGGGTTTTCTTGAACAGGAACTACTTTCATTTCCTTACAGATTTGTATAATCCAAAGACTACCAAGGAAGACTCATGTTAGTTACTTTCCTGTAATTATATCACAGAATCACAGAATTGTAGGGGTTGGAAGGGACCTTCAGAGATCATCGAGTCCAACCCCCTTGCAAAGTAGGCTCTCTACAGCAGGCTGCACAAGTAGGCGTCCAAGTGGGTCTTGCTTATCTCCAGAGAAGGAGATTCCACAAACTCCCTGGGCAGCCTGTTGCAGTGCTCTGTCACCCTTACTGTGAAGAACTTTCTTTGCATATTGGTGCAGAACTTCCTGTGCCCAAGTTTATGGGTGTTTCCCCTTGTCCTGTCCCCACAGACTGCTGAAAAGAAGTTGGCCGTGTCCCTTTGACTCTCACGCTTAAGATAGTTATAAACATTAATCAGATCACCTCTGAGTCTTCTTTTCTTACGGCTGAACTAACCCTGTTCGCTCAACCTTTCCTCATAGGGGAGATGCTCTAGGCCCTTTATTGTCTTTGTGGCTCTCTGCTGGACTCTCTTCAGGAGAACCCTGTCTTTTTTGTACCGGGGAGCCCAGAACTGGATACAATCCTCCAGTTGAGGCCTGACCATGGCAGAGTAGAAGGAGAGGATTTCCTCCCTTGATCTGCTGGCCATGCTCCTTTTAATGCATCCTAGCATCCCACTGGCCTTCTTGGCCACCAGGGCACACTGCTGGTTCATTGCCTGTTAATGACAAATAATTAGAGAAATATTAATAATAATATATATTATTTACAAATTGTCATTTAATAAGCTGTTTCTGTAGTGTATTTCATGTGTGATAATAATTTGTTGAGACTGTCTGAAATCCACGTGAAGAAAAATCCCTGGGGACCATCTGCTTAAAAATGTCCAATGTACCACCAATGTACCAGAACACTGGCAAAGGATACAAATACATGCAAAGGACTGAACCAGAGGCCCTGGGGCTATCAACACAGATAATCTCTTTTTGATGAGTTTTTATGGATCCTGGAGCAGAAACCAATATCAGAGCATAGAAAGAAAAAGAAGAGAAAAGAAAGGAGAAGGATGAACATGAAGAATGAAGATAATGAAGTAGAAGCAGAAGCAGAGGAAGGAGAAGGACAAGGAAATGGAGAAGGAGAAAGAAGCTGCATTTGTAAATTAAAAAAATAATTTTTAAAATGCAGTTATACTGACTGCATACTTCAGAATGGGGTATGGAATGTGGTATTTGGTCTCTGCTACTGCTCAGCATGTAAGTCTTATTATCAGTAGTTCTCAGTTCTATGAAATAACATAACAAACAACAAAATATCTCCTGTTCTTAAAGCTTATTCTATTCCATGGTCTCAAATACTGGTGCAAAACCTAAGGGATACAACATCTGCACTGAGAGATAGTACTTCACAAAAACCATACAAGGATTAGCAAAATGACTTGTGTTTAGAAGATAACCCTTGTTATGTGTCATACGTGGTTTGAAAAACAAAAGAAAACTTTCTCAAAATCATAGAATTACAGAATTTCTTTGGTTGAAAGGGACCTCAAGGATCAAGTTCCAATGCCCCTGCCACAGGAAGCACTGCCAGCTGCTAAATCTAGTACTAGGTCCTTTCTCCAGATACTCTTCCGTGGAAGCGCACCAAGTGCACCATTAGGAATAATTATTGTTCTACAGCTTTTTTTATTTTTTTTAATTCCACTATGTAAAAAGATGATTTGAGGAGATTTATTACTTAACAATTAACTAGTGTGTTATATGCCAACATTCATCTACAATGAAAATTAAAACTATGAAACCTGACCTGTTTTATTCATTCTAGTTATGGTCCTAGTATTACCCTTAGGCAATTGTTAATGTACATCAAATTTTGGAAATACATCCTGCTCCAATTTTTTAGTATGATTTCAGGCCATAACTTAATTGCGTGGGAGATCTAATGATGCATTATAATTGTTATCAGATAACAACCCCTTTCTATGGTACCAGGCGGAGTTTTTGCTGTGTTGTATGCAACCATCTGAAGATTTCCAAATCTGTCCTTATCCATTTCAAGAACAATCATTAAGAACTTGTCAGATGTTTGAATCGCCACATTAAAACTACAATACATTCCACTAAATTTTATAATTCTTTTCTTTAATGGACTATCTCTCAAGAACATCACTGGAAAATACATACATCATTGACTAATTATTTTATATGGTAAATGCGATAGAGTGAAAAGTGATAAGATTAAAACAAAAAAACAAACCAAACAAAACAAAACAAAACAAAACCAAAAAACAAATACAGACAATTGTCTTTGTAATTGTTAGATTTTAAAATTTCCCCCAACTTACTTACATCTGAACTCTCTTTATAGATAATAAACATACATTCACAAGAGACATTTTTTGGAGTTACCATATCTGTAATATGTTTGTGTAACTAAAACTGAAATCTAAGAACAAAGCTTGTCAATCAAAGGACACTACACTTACTTCTCAGTAGGAATCATAATTATTAAACATTTCTAATGCTGATATACAGCATGGAATTAGATTAATTTGGCTTTGTGATCTGTATGTCTGATGAAAATTTAATCTATGAACTGAGTATGGGACACTTGACATTTAAAAGAGAACACAAAATAATGTCATTTCAGAGAGAAATTTAACTTAAATACAAGAAAAACAAATTTTAAGAAATGTACTTCAAGAATAAACAAGGCTTATATGAACACAAAATGTTTCCTGTTCCTTATTTTACACTACCATTCACTCACCTTGCTTCTGTGACTAAGCTACATTTGGAAGATTTGACATAAGTTTTGCAAATATATCTTTGGATTTCTGGTATGCAAAAATATTTAATCGTTACTGCTCGATTTTTCTACTGAGAACTACTAGAGTAGTCTCAGGGAAATTCTAACTGTTTGACAAAACTGACCAACAATACTGTTGATCTTTGGCTGTACCACTAACAAAATATGTTCCTCATGCAATCCCTCAATGTTCTTTGTAGGCTGAATGATGGCCATGTGTCCACTTCCATGAATCAGGAATGAATCACATAATATCTAGATTTGGATGGGATCTGTGAGGATTACTGAATCCAACTCCTGGCTCTGCACAGGACCACTCAAAAATTACTATTCATATGACTGAACTCTTGTTTTATTGATAAATTGATAAGTCTCTCTTTTTTCAGAGTGTTTGAAAACACCCAAAGCAACTCCTTTTAAAATAAATTTTATAGTTAAGCTCACAGTAGGCCAGAATACCTTGTTCGTGATACAGCTTAAAATACATTATTCAACAATTTCTTCATTTAAACTAGTTTTCAGAGTGATACTGGGCTTTGGAAACAGAACTACTCAATGTGTGAGTACCTGAATGTGAAGGAGCAAGTACTTACATTCTGTGTTTATATGTATTTCAGTGTTCTTGTTGGGTTTATTTATTTATTTATTTTTAAATTTTTATTTTTATTTTTATTTTTGCTTGCCTTCCCTCTGGGTTCTTCCTATTTGCAACACTCAACTCTCATTTTATAAATCCTTCTGGCATGACTACTAACACTACAGCATCTCCTTCATTCTCTTGAGTAGAAGATTTCTGTTTTGTTGTTACTGTGACTCCAGTTTTCTAGGACAAATAAAAATAAAAATAAAAATAAAAAATAAAAAAATAAAAATAAAAATAAAAATAAATAAAAATAAAAATGAAAATAAAAAAATATATATGATGAAGATATGTGTAAAAAAGGTATTGTTTACCACCAGTAAAGTTTTCATAACATCCCCATAGAAAAAGTGAAGACATATGGACAATGTAGTAGAAAGTGAGGATTACTGAAATCTAATATACCATTCAGGACCTAGAGGTTGTAAATGATGACATGAAGTCCAGATGGCCATCCACTAATGGAATAGTCCAAGCGTCAGTTCTGAGTCCAACACTATGTACTAAACTTCCTTAATAAACTGAATGATGGGACAGTGTATTCTTATAAGGTTTTCAGATAATATGTAACTCAGACGTGTCCCTGATATGGTTATGCTTCCTTTCAGAGGAACCATGGAAGACTAGAGAAATGAGCTAAGAGGAACTTCATGTAGTTCAGAAAAAGGGAAATGCCAGGTCCTACACCTATGGAGGAAAAACTCTATGCAACAATGCAGGTTTGTGTCTGACCACGTGGAAAGCAGTTTTGCAGAAAAACTGGGGATGGAATACAAGCACCAGAATCAAAGGAGGCCAATAACGTAGGCTGCACTAGGAAGGTTGTTGCCAACAGGTCAGGTGAAGCAATCACTCCTTTATCCTCAGCCTTTTTAATATCTGGAGTGCTTGGATTCATTGCCGCCATCTATACTACAGTACTCCAATACATACTAGAACAAGTTTGGCAAAGATACACAGTGATAACTGGGGCTTTGTCATATAAAGAGAGGCTGAGAGAGCTGGGACTCTTCAGCATGGAAAGGAGAAGGCCCAGAGGGGCTGTGGAATCTTGATCCCTGGAGATAATTAAAATCCCACTGGACACTGGGTGATCTTGCAAGTCCTTTCCAACCTTGATGATTCCATAATTTGATGATTCTATATATCTACAATTTATAATATGTTAAATATATAAGATATTTAAGTGTGAAAATGCTATACAGTTAGTTTTAAGTCTCACAGAAGTATGTTTTCTTACTGAATACCGTGTAAAACGGACTAGAACAGTTTCAACTCAGTATCAGTGAATGGAAGCCCAAAGAAATAAAGTAGTGAACAAAATGTATTTTGATGCTCACTAGCAAATGTTTCTATGTTGTGGTATTTCTAGTTAAATGCAAGAAAATATAATTCTTTGCAGTTGTTTACAAAGATTAATTTGGGAATTTAATGCAAATCTCTAAAACAGGGCAGAAGCCTGCAAAATGCTTTTTCTCAGTAAACTAATATCCAAATAACAGAGTGTGCTGGCTTTGCAAGAGCATTTCTCTGAATGGGTTTCATTTTGACTAGTTGCTATATTTTAGGAAAAGTATTCTGTAGTTGGCATTGCTGCCTCACATAGGAAGTGAATAGCCATTCACAAAGGTGAATTAAAGTTAACCTTGGCTTGAAGGTGACTGGTGATGGAATCATTTGCTTGGGAGTTTAGACTTGGCACTAGTCTAAACTAATTAAAAATATAGGTTATTGTCCTAAGGACAATGGTGGTTAAATGGAAATAATTCTTAAAGAATCTATATAGATTGAAACAGAACCCACAAAATATTTGAGGTTTTGTTTTTTTTTACTAGATCTTCTTTCAAAATTGTATTAAGTAGCCTTTAAATATATATATATATAGTATGAAATGGTAAAAAAATACTATTCAAGCTTTTAAGAAACAATTCATCTTAAATAGAAAGATACGTATTTGCAACTATCCTACAAGGAGAAGAAAGAGAACATTGGGAGGAAACTTACTGTCAAGCCAATTCTTCAGTACCCCTTTCTATTCATTAGTTGCAAAGTTGTACATTCAGTGAGAGATATTTTCTGTGAGCACATTTTCAATGACAGATCCTATAATACTGTTCCATACTTGTTCAGTCATAACACCATTCCACTATTTCTTTAATGTTATTAAATACCCAATGCTATGAATACTACAAAGAAAAAAAAGAATAAAAAAAAAAAAGTTGCAAAACTATGGGTCATGTAGTGTTACATTATAATTATAACTCCTAATCCCACTTCATTTTAAAATGAATTTTAAAATGGACTTTTCAAAAATATGTAGTTAAAGTGTGTTAGGAATCCCTCATGCTTCTTGCCCTTAAAAAGTTAGGCTGATCAGAACTCAAAGAATGCACTTAGTCCTTATTCAAGACAGCTGATTTCTGAGTTTTATGTTGTATTAAATTAGCACGTAATCACATTTATTTTGCTGAATTAAGTTCATCAGGGATACGTCTTCTGGTTTGAGAAAAACGAGGAACAGTTTCATTAAGATACATACTTGGAATTACTATAAATATTAGAACAATAGAATCACCATGGTTGGAAAACCTCTAAGATCATCCAGTCCAACTGTAACAACAGTATTTTCCCACTAAACCATGTCTCTTAGTACAAAATCTAAACATTTCTTGAACACCTTCAGGGCTGGTGACTTAACCACATCCCTGGGCAGCCCGTTCCAGTGCCTGACCACTCTTTTTGAGAAGAATTTTTTCCTAACATCCAACCTCCCCAGGCACAACTTGAGGCCATCCCCTCTAGTCTTGTCACTAGTTATACGGGAGAAGAGGCTGACCCCTCAGTTGTGGAGAGTGATTATGTCTCCCTTGAGCCTCCTCTTCTCCAGACTGAACAATCCCAATTGCTTCAGCTTTTCCTGATAAGACTTGTGTCCCAGACCCCTCACCAGCCTTGTTGCCTTTTTCTGGACATACTCCAGGGCCTCTACATCTTTCTTATAGTGAGGGGCCCAAAACTGAACAGAGTATGTGAGATGCAGCCTCACCAGTGCTGGGTGCAGGGGTACAATCCCCTCACTGCTCCTGCTGGCAACACATCAATCCAGAACACGGTTGACCTTCTGGGCTGGAAGCACACACTGCTGGCTCATGTTGAGTCTTTCATCCACTGACATCCTTAAATCCTCTCCTCAGGGCTGCTTTCAAGGCATTCTCTGCCCAACCTTTATTTGTGCTTGGGATTGCACAATTGCACTTGGCCTTATGTTGTGGTTTAGTTGATTCTATCACAAGCAACAGCACTTCCCCATCCCAACCCTCCCCTCTACTAGGCTGGGAGGGAGTACTAAGGATATGACCGAGATAAGGAGGGATAACTAATTTGCTACAAATGATAAAAGAATTTAAGACAACACAATACAAAAAGGAGTTGCAGGTAATAATACAGAATGATGCTTGTTGCACTACCAGAAACTGGAAAAGAGCCAGCTCCTCTCTATCATCTGGAATCAAAGATCACATAGGAGTACCGGCGACTTCTGGGAACTGTAGTCTGTCCTTTCTCAGTGTATCTTCCTCTTGGATAGCCAGAACTCACGTGGGAATAGCTGAGACTGCTAGAATCACAGGACCTAGGAAGTACAGCTCCTCGGTGCACTGTGCTCCAGCACCCAATAGCCTGTTGCATGATGGAATACTTATGTATTCCGTATCAATGAGGACATCTTGTTGAACTACATGAGGCTGACATGAGCCCACTTCTCAATGCTGTCAAGGTCCTTCTGGATGACATCCCTTCACTCTAGTGTCGACTGCACCACTCAGTAGAGTTCTTCTCTTCTTCTAAGAAATGTAATTTGGTCTTGTGAAAATAAGTTTAAATTATTTTTTCAAATTTATTCATTACATTAGCTTGTATTACTACAACATTACTCTGAAGCCTAAAGCTATATGAACTTAGGCGTTCTTCATGTTTCACAGAGTGAAGCTCTGTTAGTGAAGCTTCCATACAGTTACTAAGACAATCACTGATTGATTTGCATTTATTGGAATCTATTCCCATATCATACAGCTCTTCTTCATCTGTAGCATAGGAATACAAGGCTAACCAGAAACGTAGAAACTTGTACTACATTGCTTTTGCAGCATGTGGTGTCAGGTGAGATGCTGCTGCTCCCAGGGATGACCATCAGTACATCAGTGTCATAATCTTTCACATTTTCTCAGGTATAGAAAAATATGTGCCCTATTTTTCTTCAGCAGAGTTGTTTTTTATCTCTAACTTACTTTTACACAGTGTCTTATACTATCACATGTCATTTCCAGTCAGGAAGCCCTGATAAAATTTATAAATAGGAAAATATTTTTATAATATGATTCTAACTTAGTATATATTCTTACCATATTATATGTTAACATCATATTTTATAATATGTTGTTAACGTATCTGTTGCAAGTAAAACTAATTTGAACCAAACAGGCTCACAAAGAAAAATAAATAGACTTAATCATGCTGAGCTGTAGTGAAACATTCTCAGAAAACTTTGTATAGTCCTACGAAACATTAAATAATTGAGGTTTCATATCAGGTCAGATTTATCTGGGCTGGGATTTCTTTTATTCACCACATTGCCTTATTTATAAACAATCAAATTTCTAATAATTTCTCTATGTGGAAAGTGTTTCTTTATTCTATTTCTAGTTGTTAACGTGAAGTGAAAAAAACATTTTGAGCTGTTGAATACAGGAAATCCTCTAATAACATGGATCTTTGCTGTAACTATGTTGCACCAAATTACTGCTTCAGCAGGTGAGTCAAATAGATGTCAAGCTGTAAAAGGTCCAGATCAACATCCTGTTTTGCTATTCTACCATATGTCAACATCATTCCTATATTTGCATTGGTAGCATTACTAGCACAAGGAACAATGTTTGTATTTGCAGAAGAGTAGGAAAAGAAGGGACTAATGTTATTAAACAGCAAATCTATAAACTTAAACTTAAGGTCTTGTAGCACCATGGGAATTCAGTCCACCTAACTTGAGTCTCCTGCTTGGCTACATTTAAGACAAGCATCTAAGTTAAAATTACAGTTAGAGGATAGATGTGTGACTGACTAATGGTGAAACTCATGCATGCCTTGTAAGGCAGGCATGTAAAATTATTTAGGTTATTGAAATCCTAAATGACACTTATGCCAATGTCAATGAAACTATAAGCAGAAGCTTTACCTTTGCTGTGCAGGAGCACAAGCCAGCTTTTTCAGGAAGTAGGCTTTACTGAAATCAGTGGCAAATCTTATGATCTGTTTTCAAACTAAAAAAGCTTAAGTACTTTCATATTTCAATTGTTTTCTTAAGAAAATAATTTCCATCAATTTTACAATGCCTTCTCCAGAAACAGAAACTATCAAGCAAATCTTATACTCCTTGCTTAGTGTGGAACAACCTTTATGGCATTTTGCTGATTTTTCCTTATACAATTTCTACTTTAAAGGATTTATCTGCTTCTATTTGTTGCAAACAATTTTATTTTCATATGTATGATTATATACTTAGTGATGATTGAAATTTTGGGGGGGGATGACTGGTTTCTGAGTAATCAAAGTAACAAAAATGTGGGAGAGAAGGACTGAGGTATGTCTTGGTTTCCTTTCTTTTATTCTTGCCAGGATAAGAATGCTGGCCATACTATTAAACATAATTGTAAAAATATTAACAGTGATCATAAAAGTAAGAAATAGATCAAAAATAATGTAATAAAAAATGAATAGAACTCAAGGAAATAAGAGAGTTTTGGCTTGCCACTGTAGTTATTCATGTCCAGCAAACAGGGAAAATGGCTGAACTGTGGGAGCAAAGGTTATTTTAGTTAATTAAATGTACACCTGTTTAATGTGTTCATTAGAGCAAGTGTATTATTTGGCTAATCATTACACTATTTTTTAAATCTGTACAGTGCAAACATTTGTGAAAATCAGTGGTATAAGACATCGGCAGGAGAATATACTTAGAGTGTTTAGCACTATAGAAAGAGCATGAGTTTCTCTGTCATACTGAATGTTATTTCTCACTGACTTTTCCTTTTTAAACATGAAGAGAATATACAGCAGATATAGCAACTGTCAGGGATATTGCTCCCCGTTATTCTCTGCTCCTCAAAAATATGAACTGCATCTTTGCAAAAGTTGCTGTATACATATTATAGTTTATTGATATAGTTCAGGCAGATAGCCAAGATGTATGATATTTGGCTTACAGGGAATTACAAAAGAAACAACAACAAACAGAAAAAACAGAAGTCTATTTGATATTTTCCTCTTCAATGTGACCTGAGATTCATCAGGAATTAGTGCCAAGATCTCCATGCAGAGATCTCAATTATGACTCCTTACCATACTTGTATTTCTCATTCCACTACACTTCACAGTGCCTAAGTATAAAAATTATATATATTCACACTAACTTAGAGAAAATAAGAAGACTTCCATTTATCTTCTAATATCCATGGATAATTCCTTTTGTTGCCCAGATAATTCTCAGATGTTTCATTCTGCTTTTTCCAGCAGTGATTCCTAGGGAATAAGCCAGATGCCGTCTTGAACCCAGTATGTTTTTCTGACTCAGATTCATATAAGGAATAAGACTTAATGAGGACCATGTTTTGTTGTTGTTGTGGTTGTTGTTTTTTGGGTGTTTTTTGTCTAAGAAGACTATAAGATACATGTCTAATCTCATAAAGACTTGAACAGGGGTCTGGATTGTATATAACCTGATTCATTCAATAATCTGCTTGCATGTGTAAGAACTATTAAATATAATTTTACAAATTCAAACAACATGCTTGGTATGTGCAAACACATTTTATGTTTATGTGTGAAAGTCTAAGGTATATGCACTGTAAAATCTCTGCAAATGTGCAAAACATGCAATAGTTTTACTCAAAACTCTGTGACAGAAGCATCAATAATTACTCTTATGTTACCATTTGAACTGCAGCAGGAAATTGTGAAAGAGGTTCCAAAATTGTTAGGAGTTTAATTGTAATTGTATGTATTTGAATTTTAAATATGCTTATTGATCTGAATCATGAGTTTTATTAGGGCCAGACTGGAACATTTAATTGCAGTAAATGGAGACTGTCCCTATCATGTTTGCAGAAAAGTCCCTTAACCCAAGCAGGTAGCAGCTGCTTCTACTACTGCTGGATACAACCTGTTCTGCTCCATCAGTTCTTATGCCTGTAGGAGTCAATCACTGCTTGATGGTGCTCTCCTTTTTCATCCCTTCCCCCAGAGAACTACTGATGCAAAGTATTCACTGAAATTGTGAACACTAGTAACAGCGTCAGTTTAGAAAACAATCGGAATCAGGAAGAATCTATCTTCCTGTAGAATGAAAATTCAAACCACACAGACAAAATTTATGGTTTAAAGAAACAAATACCAAAAAACACTATATTAATTCAGATTATTATTATTATTTTAAGTAGTAAAGCGTTTTGTTGTTGTTGTTGTTGTTGTTGTTTTCCTGAAGCATTTCTATTTCATTAAAGATAAGATATCTAGATTTCCCGGTTAAAATGTGCTGTGAAGCAGACTTTGCCTTGTGGTCAAAGGGTACAAGATGTCTTGTGCCATGCTGATGACAATCAAAAGCTTTAATTCTTGTAAGAAAATAATTGGAGACATCCACAATAGAGCCAGAAAGTCAAATAAAAAGTTTAACTTAACAGTTTTATCCTCAGCTTTCAGTCACTGAACAATACTGTGAAATAACTATTCTACATTCAAGTTACAATGTGAGAGTCTACAATTCTGATTGAGATAATTTGCTATTGTAGAGTAAGTTTGGCAA
This sequence comes from Gallus gallus, assembly GCF_016699485.2. Lineage (NCBI taxonomy): Eukaryota > Metazoa > Chordata > Aves > Galliformes > Phasianidae > Gallus > Gallus gallus. The sequence continues at coordinate 164,274,172 of NC_052532.1, read as the reverse complement.
TACTCACAGGGATAAACAAAAAATGGGAAGAGCATATTCCTGGCAGACAGGAAATAAACCTTCATGAGAAACAAAGATAACTCCCTATCTAAACTAGACTTTTGAAAGAACTGTACAGAAAGATGCAGTATGTGGTGCATGGAGTAATAAAATGCTCATAAATCTTTCTTCAATGCCACCTATCCTTATTATTCCCAATTTTAATTTAAAGTTCTTTGAGTATGGATGGAACACTTTTCACTGCTTAGTTTTTCTCACTATTGCCTTTAACTGAGGTTGCTCTTGGGGCAGGCTCTTCAGCTTGACAAATTTCAAAGTATACTTTTTAAACTGGTGAACTTTACTCATACTATAGCTGGCTTTCCTATTATTACATATGAAATATGATGGGCAATAATATTAAGAAGTATTTATCAACAATATACTTGAATACAAGTAAATTCAGAAAGAAAAAAAAAACAGAAAATATATGAGAAAAAAATGAAAACAAAAGATGTAAATGGAGTCTGGATACCGATTATGATCTTAATCTCTTAATTGGCTCTGAAAATAACTGTGGGCATATATTACTTTTGACTCTTGTTTGGCTAATCCAAAAAGAATTAGACTTATAATAGCTTTTTGATAAGGCAGAACTAGGAAAGTTATGAGAAATAAACTAGATTGTCCATGATGTGGAATGTTGGTGCTGCAGTTAATTAGTCTGTTTTCAGACTCAAACACATCACAGTGATATTAGGTGCCTCCTATTGCAACATTCAAAATGGCAGTTCGTTAGAAACACAAGGCAATTTTACCTATCATATAAAATTTCTTGTTATCTTAAGAACCTTAATACATTCTGACAATCTGTCATCAAGCAATCTAGTTTTCAAGATAGCTTTTCTGTCTTAAGCCTTCACAGCAGCTGGAGTCCTATAGAAGGAACATCCACTGCCATGAAATCACTGTTCTTCCTTTTAATGTACTCCACAGGTTACCAGCATGAAAAGCAGTTACACTTTTTCTCTTTGAGAAAGAGACTGATTGAACTATCACATACCTTTGGTACAATGAAAAACCTGATTAAAAAGGACCTGCTACATCACTACTTAATTTGCACTGTGTTCACATTATGGAAATCAATATTGGAGAAGAAAAAATTGCTTTTACATATTTTTTATTATGCTTAAAATTAATCTAATTAAGAGCTAACTGAAGGAAATTTCTCATTTAGAAACATACATACATTTGTTTATTTATTTCTCATTCTGCAGTTCAGTAGCCTTGGGTTTCTTCCTTATGTACTGCTTTTGAACAATACTTCAAAGAGTCTGTTGAATTTAGCTCCAAACTGAGAGACTTAAATTTTACTTCCTACATATGAACTAGGAATTAAAATTCTCAGGACAGTTAATTACATAGTCAAGGCAGTAAAGAAAATGTGTTAACATACTCAGCTCACTATAAAGTAGATATATATGTGGAGTCAGCTCACTGGTTCTCAGTTCAATAGATCACACAAAGGCGAGAGTCACGAAATTGAAAATTCACAGGGGATTGGAAGGGATCTCTGGAGATCATCGAGTACAACTCCCTGCTAAAGCAAGTTCCCTACAGTAAGTTGCAGAGGAAATCATCCAGGTGGGTCTTGAATATCTCTGGAGAAGGGAACATCACAACCTTTAAAGACAGCCCTTTCCAGTGCTTTGTCACTCTGATACTAAAGTTCTTCCTTGTGTTAGTATGGAACTTTCTGTGTTCCAATTTCTGCCCTCTGCCTTTTGTTCTATTGCTGCTCACATTTGAAAAGAGTCTGCACCATAGATTTCCTGAACTTCTTCCACCTCCCTCAGCATTTGTGGGTGCATTCTTCTGGGGCCCATGAATTTGTGTGTCAGGTTTGCCTAGATGGTCTCTGACCAGATCCTCCTCTACCAAGGGGAAGTCTTCCCTTCCCCAGACTCTGTCTCTTACCTCCAGGGTCTGGGATTCCCAAGAGTCAGTTTTAGCAGTAATGACTGATGCATTATTTCAGGTATCTTATGATGTCTGAGTCATCTTCGAGGGCTTGTAAATATAGTAGAGGACCTGTAGAACAGCTACATTTATGTGGCAGATGGAGACCAGATAGAAATCCCTAGATCATGTGCAATAACAAACATCTCCGAAGTGCACCAGTAAAGTATCATTTAAATCAGTGGCATGCAAGACTTTAATTTTCATAGTAATTGGGTTGAGCAATAGACTGAAATGATATGATACCAAAAAATATAATTCAGAGTTTTTGTTTAAAAGGATTATTTTTTATATATTGCATCCTTGATATGTGACAACAGTAGCAGAATTTTGTTTTTTTAATAGCTCTGCATTTATTGACCAAAAACATGTTATTAAGGGCACCCTGTCATTTCTGAAAATAACATTTATGATAATATAAAAGTATTTTAGCTTTCTTGAAGTTCCTGTTTAAGTACCGGAAGGCTGCAATAAGGTCTTCCTGAAGCATTCTCTTCTCCAGTCTGAACTACTCCAACTCTTTCAGCCTGCCTTCATAGGAGAGATGCTCCAGCCTTCTGAGCATCTTCATGGCCCTCCTCAGTACTCATTCCAGCAATTCCATGTCCTTCTTGTACCAGGGACTCCAGAGCTCAATGCAATACTCCAGGTCGGGTCTCACAAGAGTGGAATAGATTGAAAGTACCTTCCTTGACTATTTTCCTTGACTTGCTGGCCATACTTCTTTTGATGCAGTTAGTTTTCTGGGCTGCAAGTGTGTATTCCTGGGATACGTTCAGTTTCTCATCAACCAACATCTCTTCTCCTCAGGATTGCTATCAGTCTCATCCCCATGTCTGCTTGCAATTGCCCAAGCTGAATGCAGAATCTTGTACTTCACCTTACTGAACTCCAAGAGGTTCACATGGGTTCACCTCTCAAGCTTATTAAAGTCTCTCTGCATGGTGTCCCTTCCCTCTATCGTGTCAGCACTTGCTAAGGGTGCACTCAATTGCACTGTCCATGTCACTGACAAAGGTGTTAAATATTGCCAGAGAAATATGATTATTTCTGTCACTGAGTATAGAAAAGATCTTGTTTTGTTTGTTTGTTTGGTTGGTTGGTTGGCTGGTTTAGCTCAGATATTGATATTAGTGCTAAGAGAACATTAAATTACTTCAAAAATACATACAAACAGCATTTCCATAATAAGCAGTAAGTAGTTTTTAACAGTAGGAAATATGCTATTGTTACACTATTAAAAAAACAAAACAAAACAAAACAAAAAAACTCTGAATCTAATTATCTTTTCAGAGTATTTTCCTACACTTTATCAATTACTTATAATGCAGTTAGAAGATTTGTAGGGGTCTAAGTGATCAGGTCAACCTGAACTCCAGTGCTTTATTTGTAAATACCTCCCAGAACACATGGAAATTTTCACACGTGATTATTTATCAATGAATTCTTCCACTTCTTCTCAATTGTCTCTCTCTCTCTCTCTCTCGCTTATTTTTTTTTCCCTTTGAGATAGTGATATATTTCTCTACCAGTGAAAATTCTCCTTATCATTTTGCAAATAGAGCAATTCTTAATCAGTTAGTACATGTCTATTGAGCCATATGGCTTTCCATATGGCATTTCTTTTGATGATTGTGCCATATTCGACCTCTTACCCATGTGCAGGTTTGTGTAATCAAGTGTTTTATCTTTAATTTCGTGCGCTGATGTGTAGAAGATACCTTTGAGTGCATTAACAAATTTCTCTTTTATTGGTCTATCATTAGCTTGGAGAATAGCATGTTCACACATTCTCTAATTGAATAGTTAATTGATCTAAGAGAAGGTATGGCAACATATAATGTCTTTTGTCACAAATAGTAGGAAAATCTTGTCTTTGGTACTGCACATTTTATTGCCATAAAGAAGCAAAGTGAAATACATCTTGAGGAATTCAAAGAGAGAAATTGGAGAATAATAGAAGAAAAAAATAATAATAATTAAAAAAAAAACTTAAAAACCACCCTGGGGGGGTGGGGGAGAGAAAAAAAAAAAACAATAAAAACAAAAAAAAAATGGGAGGGACATTTTTGAATTCTATTATTGTTCATCTGATTCAAGAATATAATAAAATGAGAAAACTACTTGTCTAGAATGCTGTAAGCAGATGGGATTTTATTTATCTATTTTTACTTCAAAGAATCACTCCAACTTCTAACAAGGCTTTAATAGATAAATATATCTGAAGATGCAAACCTCAACATCAAATATTTAAGATTAACTGAGATTCATTACTTACTTGATATAAGTAGATGCAGCTACGATTTTATATACAGCATTTTTCTATCTGTTGACAGAAATAAAGGGAATTTGCCATTTTATATAACACTAGATGCAATTATGGAATATCAAATGAATAAGCATATGTAAGTATGAACTGAACCTTTGGCTTGTATCTTGTATCACTTAAGTGTTAGCTATCTAGTACATCTTTTCATATGGGATATTTGACTCACTTTTATGTGGCCTTCATGTTAATAAAGTGCACTTTTATTTCTGTTATAGAAAAGTGATTATTTCTTTGCTTTCACCTATGTTTATTTGCAAGGAAAAATAGCTGTCTGTGTTCTAAAGAAAAATGAAGCTTATTGGCAATGTAATATTTTTCATAGTTTCCCAATATTGGATGAAATTATCATTAGAAAAATCTTCCTAATGTTGAAAAGGAAACAGGAAAAAGATCATCACTATTAATATTTCTCTGTGAATCTGTAGTAATTTGACCACTTACAAGGAAAGTGAAAGAGTTAAGCATGACTCAGGGCATCACAGTTTGTTTTTGAGGATACAAAATACAATGTGTTCTTGGTCTAAGCTTATTTCCAGAGTTTGAATACAAAAAACAAATTCCAGTTCTAGAAACACATCAACATTTTGAAAATAGATTTTAAATAATTGCTTAAAAATTAACTTATTAGGTCTACTGTGAAGCAAGGAAGTTAGAATTTTGCAAAAGGAGTAAAAACAAAAATCATACAAAATTATAAAATAAATTTAGAAAGACTTTGTTTGGAAATATTTGGAAAACCTCACACACATGAACACTTTGTAAAGCTGACTTTTTTATCCATGTAAAAGGGAAAATAAATGAATAAATCCATATACATATCAACAATATTATAGACGGAGCTTGAGAGTTTTCTTTATTTTTATAGTGTTTTGTATTTATCTGATTATAATCTCTACATAATTTACAAAAACATTCAAAAAAAAAAAGAGCGGGCACAAGTAAAAGCCTTCCAATGTATATAAAAGTTTATATATTGTAAAAAAATGGTATGTCCAATAACAGTGGTAGAAGAAGCAGCATTTCTATTATGACAAATATCATTCAGTCCTTGCTTTGCAGTACTAAAATGTGCAGCAGATAGTGCCTACCAGTATTCTCTACCATGTAGCTGTATGAACGGCGAGTAAAAGGAAGATTATAATCTTTTAAAATTTACAAAAAATATGGGGGGGGAAAGGGGGGGACAAAAAAAGGAGAGAGAACTTCTGATATTACTTTCTGTGAAAGAAAAAGAAGCTAAAATTAATTAATTATTTAATTAATTAACTACATTGCTTAAACTATTCTATTTAGTAGGCTCTGTATCTCATGTTATCTTTCATTAGAAAAATAGTATCAAGTTGCAAGAAAATTTCAAAATACTGCAAATATAGTTTACAGGTTGGCTGTGAGCCAGCAGTGTGCCCTTGTGGCCAAGGAGGCCAATGGTATCCTTTGGAACATTTAAAAGAATGTGGTCAGCAGGTCAAGTGAGGTATCCTCCTCCTCTACTCTGCCCAGGTGAGGACACATCTGGAGTACTGTTTCCAGTTCTGGGCTCCTCAGTTCAAGACAAGGAGCTTCAAGAGAGCATCCAGTGGAAGGTGTCTAAGTGTCATCACAAAGACGATGAGGGACCTGGAGCATCTCGTTATGAGGAAAGACTGAGATACCTGGGACTGTTGAACCTGAAGAAGACTGAAGGAGGATCTTATCAATACATACAAGTATCTATTGGGTGGAAGACAAGTGGATGGAGTCAGGCTCCTTCCAGCTGGGCCTAGTGACATAACAAGAGGCAACATCCATGATGTGAAATATAAAAAGTTCCATACAGCCATGAGAAAAAATTTCTTTACTTTGAAGGTGACAGAGCACTGGATCAGGCTGCCCAGAGAGGTTGTGAAGTCTCCTTCTCTAGTGATATACAAAACACACCTGGATGCTTTCCTGGGCAACTTACTGTAGGGAACCTGCTTTAGAAGGAACATTGGATTAGATGATCTCTAGAGGTCTCTTCCAACCCCTACAATTTGGCAATTCTGTGATTCTCTGATAATATACAGAACTGGAATTTGTGTGCATTGACTTGAGCAATAATTGCCTTATTTTCTTTCATAGAGAATTATTATTTATGGCAACAGAAAGACAAGTTCATTGTTCATGTATTTGTTTAAGGGACAAGAAAACATACTGGAACCCTTTTGCATTCTTTTCACACTGCTTCTAATTCTTCATATAATCACTTAATCAAATAGGGTGCTTAGTTATCCAAGATCTGAGGTCAGTTTTGTTAAAAATAAAATTAACCCTGTAGGGTATATAAGTGAGATCAGGTGCAAATACTAAAGATTCCATCTGAGTACACAGTTCTTTGTTTGCTTGTTTTTTCAGTGATTTCATTTGTTTGTTTATTTTCAGAGAAGTGGTGGACATTTTTTTATTTTTATTTTTTATTTGGTTTTTTTTGTTTGTTTCTTTGTCGTTATTTATTTATTTATTGTTTGCTATTCAAAACTAAACTTACATCTATTTTTGCTAAGAGGAAGAAATTAAAATGGCGACAGGAAAGCGAGAATAAGGCAGAATGAGGCAGAAAGGGAGCAGGTGGCACTGTAAATTTACAACCTTTTATTCAGTTTCTATCTAAAAAAGAACTGTCCTTACTGCAGTGCTTGCAGCCTGAAATGCACTCCATCATTCCACTCTGAAACTCTAATAAGTCCAGATGTGTGATGGCCTTCAGCACTAAATCAGACTGTACTTCTAACATGACCTTCCCCTAGGCATCTCAATAATATCTCTAGTTCTGACTTCCTATGCACAAATTAAATCAAGGTACTTCAGACATCTCTTCTTTAGCAATTTTACATATTGTCTGGAAAAATGGACATCAAAAATCTTTCAGTTTCTGACTTACCCTTTTCCCAACTTGGATTGTTATGGTAATTATGTGTTTATTCTTTAGATCTGAAAAGATAAAGGAATAAAATACAATAGGAAAAAAAAAAAAGAAAGAAAAAAAGGTACTGTGTATTCTAAGCATAGCAACTGAATAAATAGCATATAATCTTCAAAAAATTATTTTGTTGCATTTATAATCTCATATAAGATGAGGGAAAAAAAAAAAAAAAAGTGAGATAAAATAGCAATAGCACCCAATTCTTTCCACAAGCTCCTTGATTTGCTATATGTATATATATGTATATAGTTAGTGTTTACAATAAATAAATTAAAACTAAGCTCCAAGGGACTATGCATAGAGTTTTTGGTCAGTGTTCCCCTCAATGAGAAATAATTTTGGCCTACCCACTAAGTGTTTCCCAAAACTTCCAAAATTGAGGAATGGACAGAACACAAAGCTTGAGATGATGATGATCTCTGACTAGACTATTGTTTCTATCTCCACCAGAGTCAGCAGGAAACATTCTTATCACTTCAATTTAAAACAACTTTCCGTGTTTCAATTTGGTGCTTCAACTGATTTTAAAATTTTACTCAATAAATGGTGAAAGGAAGGCTTGCTTTCAGGAAATTTCAGTAAAATTTCAGTGGTTTTTGTTGTTTTAATTTAAGGATAGAATCGGTGATTAGAACAAAAACTCCTCCAAAAAAAATTTCCTTCAAAAACAAGTAGTTGAAGAGACCAATTCTGAGTTCAAAGTGTTCTAACTACATTGTGTTCTAGATTATTGGGGGGGAGGGGGGAGGGGGGGAGTGGGGGAAATCTTTACACCCTGGAGGCTGGAGTCTCAGTCATGAGATAGAAAACTGAAGACAAATTTATGGCAGTGAATTTACTCCATGTTACTACAACATGGGAATATTTCCTTCTGGAGAACAAACTTGAGCCCTTCCTCCCTCTCCTCCTACCCTTTACAGAACAAGAACTATCAGAAGGCTGATTGCTTGATCTTTCTCTTTTTGTCAAAAAAAAAAAAAAAAAAAAAAGTTAGTGCTAGAATTTGGGACAAAAAGCTCAGAAAAAGCTTTAGTCAGTCGACTAACATCTTGTTTCTGGTAAGGCACTTCAAAGGGTCTTTGTTTTACCTGACTGCAGAATGGGAATATTTATAAAACTTTACAGACATTTTTCTGTGGAAAAAAAGGTTTCTTGCTGCACTATTAATTGCTGCATAAGACTCTATAGCCAGTCAATATAATAATAGTTCCTAGTGCCTCTGAGTACCACCAGTCCTGTTTGTTTTTTCCTCTGGGGAGGTGGGGAGTTAGGTTGGCTGGTTTTGAATTATTATCTTTTTCTGTTTGTTTGTTTATTTTGTTTTGTTTTGTTTTAATTTACTTTTTCCAGGTCTTGCATCAAAAAGGCTTATAACTGTTACCCTAATTTCAAATTATGATGGCTAATTCTTTCTCAGATGTTACCTTTTCAGCCACTTGAATCATGTTCTTTAAACATCAATCATGAATTTACAGAATGTTAACCACTTCAGAAGCATATGGCTTTACATGTACAATTTTGTACATGCAAATACAATATAATGTGTGGTAAAGATACAGTATTTTTCATATTTTCATTCAAAGAAAATGCTGTCATCAAATACTGAAATATTATTGTAAATATGCTTTAGGTACATTGCAATATTAAACAGAAAAATTTAGCTTGATTTTCCCTGTACTCTAAAATTATTTCTGAAAATAGTGTATTATCAACAAACAAACATGACAGATTTATTAAATACAAGCGATGTATTAAAACACACACAAAAAAATATTTTTTAACTTAAAAGTAAATTAAAACCATACATTTTATGTGTGCACAGATGAGCCCAGTCTTAGCAAACAATAATTATAGAATCATAGAATGGCCTGGGTTGAAAAGGACCACAATGATCATTGAGCTTCAACCGCCCCCTCCCCCCCGCTATGTGCAGGGTTGCCAACCACTCAACCAGGCTGCCCAGAGCCACATCCTGCCTGGCCCTTAATGCCTCCAGGGATGGGGCATCCACAACCTCCTTGAGCAACCTGTTCCAGTATGTCACCACCATCTGTGTGAAGAGCTTTGTCCTAATATCTAACCTAAACCTCCCCTGTCTCAGTTTTAAGCCCATTCCTCCTTGTCCTATCACTATCCACCCTCATAAATGACCATTCCCCATCCTGTTTATATACTCCCTTCAAGTACTGGAAGGCCACAGTGAGGTCTCCCCAGAGCCTTCTCTTCTCCAAGCTAAACAAACCCAGTTCCCTCAACCTTTCCTCATAGGAGATGTGCTCCAGACCTCTGATCATCTTAGTGGCCTTCCTCTGGTCCCACTCCAAGAGCTCCATGTCCTTCCTGTACTGGGGGCCCCAGACTTGGACACAGTACTCCAGATGGGGCCTCACAAGAGCTGAGTAGAGGGGGACAATCACCTCCATCTCCCTCTTCCCCCAGTTTGTATAAATACCTGGGATTGCCCTGACCCAAGTGCAGCACTAGCTGCTTAATTTTCCTGGTCCAAACTGCTTTCTATCTTGACCTGATGAGCCATTTCAGTTACCTACCCAACCTCTAAATACTTGACATTTTCTTCATTAGGATTAGTTTTTCTGATTGCCACAATACAAGATAAACTGTTTTATTAAGAAAAAATGATGGTGTAGCCTCTCCATAATTGAATCTGGAAGATGTAGCTGCTTTCTTTAGAATGACATATTCAGAAAGCCAAATATTCAACCTCAAGGGAACAGTTTGCTGTGCCTGAGAGATTCAGGTTGCAGAAGTACTTCATTTTGCAGAAAATGTGAAGCTTTAGTCAAAACAAGCCTACTCACCTGATAAATAATCATGTCATACAGAAATAAATGTTTTTTTTGCTAAAAATGCTTTAAAAATGTGGTTTAGAGTACTAATTCAGAGAGAATGGGATAGGGAATGGTCCATTCATCACTCTCTGTTGTCTTACAAAGGTTACATTCCAAGACTATACTTCATGTGTTCTGTTGTTTGACTTTGTTTTCTCTTCTAAGAGATAAAGACTATAAAATAAAATAAAATAAAATAAAATAAAATAAAATAAAATAAAATAAAATAAAATACTTTAAGCAAGTGTTTAGAAAAAAAAAAAATCCTTATCTTAAAATGCAATTGGATATATTTTTTCCTAAGTATAGCTAAAACAAACACTTATTGTAGCATGCTTTTTTTTTTTTTTTTATGTAGGGAAGAATCAAGGACATCCAGACATTATTATCTATCTACCTCCTACATTCTCCACTCTTGGAAAAGCATGATGACACTGTCAATGACAGTAGTCAGTAAGAAACATGCAATAGAATCTTCATAAAATGAGAGAGCAAATTTTCTCTGATTTACATGTGAATACATCTACATGCAACAAATCTGGTTGCTTTATTTTCCATGTTATGTTGAGGAAAACATAAACAATTTCGCTATTCTGTTCTGGACTTCTTTATAATTTGCAGTAAATTTAAAACTTCACGAGTTTTAATAATATTCTGTTTTGCATGTTTTCTAGAATGTTTTTCCTTATAGAATTTGACAAGGACTGCTCCAAAAGTAATGTCTCCTATTTTATTATGCTGACTCACAACGTCAGAGGTGGCTGTTGGTGATATGGAAGTAGAGGGTGGACCTCCCTGCCAGTATTCCATTATATTTTGTTGCGTATGACAGATGGCAGCAGAGGCACAGTCTGACAAAATGACATCTAACGTGGAAGTGCATATGAAGCAAAGGTGTGTCATTGAATTCTTACATGCAGAAAAAAATGTTCGCTCTTTCTTATACATCTTATGCTTTCAGGTTGGATACCAGGAAAAGGCTCTTCACCAGGGGGTTGTCAGGCACTGGAACAGTCTCTGCAGGAAAATGATCATGGCACTGAGCTTGCCAGAGTTCAAGTGTCTAGTGTTTTTGAGTGATCCTGCGAGCAGTCATGAGTCTGATTCAACGATCCTTATGAGTTCCTTCCAACTTGGGATATTCTGCGGTTGTATGATTCTATGATTCTTTATAACAAACAATTTTGAAAGAGAAGACAATGTTGCTGTTTCACAACAGGACACCCTCTGGCTTTCTCTCAGAGAGGCTCCCCCTCTTCAGGACCCCTTCTGCCAGCACCTTGACATGGATACCTAATACACCTCCAAAATGTATAGCTCAGTAAAGACTTAAAGGAAGTTAACTGTGACACTAATTTAGTAACTTTCAATGTAGTCATATCTTCATTTTTCTAAAACTTTGTTTATTTATTAACATATACTTCACATATCTTCTCTTTAGAGAAAATCTGTTTTAAATGGAGCAGTCAGGAAATCTTTTCCCTCCAAGAAATTATAATAATTTTCATTTTGATACTAAAAAAAACCCACCACCACCACCACCAAAAAACATATTAAAAATAATAATAAAAAAATTGAATGTAGTAAGATATTACAAAAACATAAATTAAACTTTGGAATGCAGTAATAAATTTCTATTTTACAAAAAGTTTTCAAATAATGTGGCGAACCATTAGAAGATCAAGTTTTAATATTCCATATTGCATGTCAAACATTATACATTTGTCATACATTTGTATAAGATCTAAAAGTAGCTGGAATATAAAGCCTCTTGAAAAATGGGATGGTATGTATCTAAGGGTGATACAAACAGAAGGTAAAGAGCATAAACCTACGTCGACTCCATCTTGCCGATTACAGGTATTTTATCATATAATTCTTTACATAACAATCACTTTGAAAGGTACAAATCATAAAACAAACATATACCACCTTCCCCAAGTAAAAACTGAAAACAGTAGCCAAATATTTGAAATGCCAGCAATAGCATAAGTTCTTCAATTTTATACAGCTCATAGAGGGATTCATTAGGACAAATTAAAAGTAAGTATCTATGTAGAATTTATATATATATATATATATATAATGATTAATTTTTGTTTTGTTTTGTTTTGTTTTGGGTTTTTTGTTTGTTTGTTTGTTTTTGTTTTTTTTAGTAGTAGTATTGACATTAAACCACTCTATAAAGAACAGTCCTATTTGTGTTTAGGCATACTGCCTAATACATTTAAGCTTCTTAGTCCATCCCTCTTTTCCCGAGTTGATGTCATATTAGCACATTTTATGACTGTGTTTCATGCATGAATGTTCTTACTTGGAATGCAGAGTATTAACATTTCCTTATGACTATTCAGACTTTTGTCAATCTGGGGGATCACTGCACTCCTGACAGCTTCTACTTAGTTAACTTAATTTCCAGACCAGTATTTCATGCTCAGTGCTTTTACTGTCTTCATTTGATGTCTTCCTATGTCAAAACAATCAATTTCCAAATTCTCATTCCATGAAAATATATATTGATATTTTATCACAGAAACATAAGCAATATCAGTGCTTTTATTTTTCCATAATTTGGATATAGTTTTGATGAAACTGCTACTATTAGCAGATATATGACCTCAGAAGAGAGGAGATAGTGATTTATGTGAATTTTCATAATTTCTTTCTCTTACTTTTTTATTTTCTTTGGGGTTTGGATTATATTTTATTTGTTAACATATTTTCTTCTTCTTTTCTCTTTCTAGCTGAGAAGAGTGAAAAAAAATTATCCACTGAGGCACTGGAATTTACACTGCCCACTAATGCTGTTGTTACACAAATAGATTCATACTGGAACCAGACAACCAGCTTTTATGTAGTATTATCACAGTGCAAGTAGAGGCATTTTTATCTTCTTCCAGGGAGAAAATGTTATGGAATTCTTGTTTTAGATTCACTTGGCTAGAAGACGGGATACTCTTGCAGTACCAGAGGCATCCAAATGGAGCCAGATGTTCCTAATCTGAAGCTAATGTCAAATTGGTCTAAAATTTCAGCTGCATAATATCTTTGTATTACCAGCATCATATTTTTTTTGCTGAAGCTCAGTAACAAGTTATAATACTTCTTGTAGTAAAGGATGACTTATTCCTCACCTCATCTTTTTCCTAACTGCCTATATGAGAGAGGACAATACTAGGAACAGACTCCAGATCTTAACAACCTGGGTTTATGATAAATCCCAAGGAGCAGCGGTGAAAAGGGAATGTAGAATATTTTTCACCCACTTAATCATTCGTAGGGTCTACATTCACACAGTAAATATTTTGAGAATTGAATGACTTGGTAGGTTACTTCAGATGTAATAATCTTTCAAAATCTTTTAACTTAGCTGCATCCTTAGCTTTGATGTTCATGAAATAAGGATTTTTAACTCAATTTTCTGTTTTCATTTAAACATTTTTTATAGTGTATAGATGATTATAGCTTCTTAAAAGTTCATTTGTGCTTTAATAATCTGTACAAGTTCTTGGGATCTGTGTAGAAGGATCATGCTGTGACTATATTGACAAATAGTATTTTGTAGCTGAGAATGTAGTCTATCAAAAATGTTACTGTGCTTTTTCTATCTGTTGTAGTTTCATGGAAATAAATAGGAGGCATTACATTCTGAGCAACCTATGTTGAAAGTTGACTGAGGATATTTTTTTGAATGCTGAACATTTATTTTACTTTTCTATTGCTTAGTGTGGTATGAACTAAATTCATTAGCCAATGCACTGAACAGTACGCAAATAAAATGAAGTTCATTCAGCTGAAAGCTTTGGTTTAAAAATGCATCCAATGACAAACATATTATCTAACTTTATGCAATGCAGATTTAATTTGTATGTTTCTAACATGATTCAATCCATTGCTCTTTTTCTCTAATTGTTCTGAAAGTGCTGAATATTTTGAATATGAAATATTATAAATAAATACCATGTCATTTTAGTTATTCCTTGCTTGTATTAGTGAGAAAAGTAAGGCAATTTGACATAATCTGCCTGGAGATCTTACAGTGATTAAAGCAAAAAGCGTTTATAAAGAAACGTAATGAGATTTTTTTTAAGTGAACAAAACCAGTTTTTCATAATAGCATAAGAATTAAGATTTCACAGCATGATCCTTCAAAAAGTATTATAACTTGTTACTGAGCTTCAGCAAAAAATTGTGATGCTATAATACAGATATATTATGCAGCTGAAATTTTAGCTCACTGTCACCACTGCTGAAATGCACTACTGCCTCACTGTGCTCACATCCATTGTCGGGTCTCCATAAACATTCAGCAAGTGTCAATGAATGTCAATAGGTGCAATTTTTTCCTTGACAAGGGCTTCAGTGACACGTCTTTTCTTCATATGCACTTCCATGTCAGACACCATTTTTCAGACTGCCCCTTTGCTGCCATCTGTCATATGGCAACAAAATTTAATGGAATAGTGGGGGGAAGGCTTGACTTCTACTGCCATACCAACATCTGCCCTTAAAACCTTGACCAAAATAGTAAAATATAATAGAACAGTACAAAAAAGAATAGGGCTAACCAAAAGATAAAATGTATTGTTGAGAGCATTATTCCAGTCAGCCTATTGAATGCTGACAGGTGTAGAGCATCAACCACCTCTTTAGGAAGCCTGTTACAGTGTTTGACCATGCTCATGGTAAAGAATTTTTTTCCTAAAATCTAATCTGAACCTCCCCTGATGCAGCTTTGTGTTGTTCATATGTATTCTATCATTGATGACAAGGGAGAAGAGATTGTCACCTCCTTCACCTCTCCTCAGGAAGTTGAAAAGAGCAATGAGGTCACCTCTTAGGCTCCTTGTCTCCTGAGCCTCCCCTTCTCCAGGCTGAACAGTCACAGCTATCTCAATCTTTCCTCAAAGGAGTGATGATCATGACTGTGACCCTTTATTGGACTTTCTCTATTGTGTGCATGTCTCTCCTGCACTGCGTAACTGTACGTAGCACACCAGTGCTCAGTTGAAGGAAAGGATCAGATCTCTTGGCTCACTGACAATAGCAGCAAAGGCACACTGCAGGCTCATGTTTTCCTTGGTGTCCACACAAAACCCTAAGGTTCTTTTCTGAAAAGCTGCTTTCAAGCTAGGTGGCTCCAGAATGTACTGGTGCCTGAGGTTGCTCCTCCCCAGGATCAAGGTTTGCCATTTCTGTCTACTGAATTTAAGGAGGTTCCTGTCAGCCAATTTCTCCACCCACTTGAATTGCCTTTGGATGGTGACACAACCCTCTGGCATATCAGCTGCTTCTCCCAGTTTTGTGTTATCTGCAAACTTGCTGAGGGTACACTCTGCCCTGTCATCCAGATAATCTAATGATGTAGAACATCATTATATTCACTATTCATCCCTGAGGTGCACTGCTAATTTCCAGACTCCAATTAGGCTTTGTGCCACTGATCACCACCGGCTGGTTCTGGCTATTCAGTCAGTGTTCAATTCATCTCACTGTTTGCTCATCCTGCTCATATTTTATCAACTTCTTATGAAGACCTTGTAGGACAAAGTGCTGAAGTCCTTACAGGCCAGGTAGACTTCCTTCCCCTCATCTACCAAGTCAATCATTTTATCAGTTTGGTTAAGCATAATTTGTGTGTGTGTGTTTATCTATGCTGTTTATAGGCTAGTGTTGCCAGAAACTTGTGACATAGGAAATAATAGAAAAAAATAATTTGGGGAGACATCCCTGGAGGTCATCTGGTCTGATATCTAGTTCAAAGCCATATCAGCTTCAATGATGTATCAAGAGTTGTTGCTTGCTGCCTTCTTGCTAAGCTTTGATTATAAAATATCCAAGGATGGATTTATTATAAGCCTTTATAAAAAGCATTCTGGTCCATAGAACTCTCATTGTGAAGAATTGAAATTTCCTTTGTTGCAGCTTGGGCCTCTATTCTTGTACTCTCATCTGTGTCCCTCTATGATAAATCCTGCCCATGCTGAATATGGCTGGAATGAAGTTAACTTTCTTGAGAGCACATCATATAGTGCTGTATTTTGCATTCATGGTTATAACAGTATCGATGACATACTAGAGTTTTGGCTGTTTCTGAGAATGAATACTCATGTTGCCTGTCCTCTTTAATATCTTTATTGATGACCTGGATGAGGGCATTAAGTGCACCCTCAGTAAGTTTGCAGATGACACCAAGCTAGCTGTAAGTGTTGATCTGCCTGAGGGTAGCGAGGCCTTACAGAGGGATCTGGATAGGTTGGATAGCTGGGCTGAAGCCAGTGGGATGGGATTCAACAAGACCAAATGCCGGGTCCTGCACTTTGGCCGCAATAACCCCAGGCAACGCTACAGGCTTGGGGCAGAGTGGCTGGAAGACTGTGTAGAGGAAGTGGACCTGGGGGTGTTGATTGACGCTAGACTGAACATGAGCCAGCAGTGTGCCCAGGTGGCCAAGAAGGCCATTGGCATCCTGGCTTGTATCAGAAATAGTGTGGCCAGCAGGAACAGGGAAGTAATTATTCCCCTGTACTCAGCCCTGGTGAGGCCGCACCTCGAGTACTGTGTCCAGTTTTGGGCCCCTCACTGTAAGAAAGACATTGAGGCCCTGGAGCGTGTCCAGAGGAGGGCAACAAAGCTGGTGAGGGGTCTGGAGGGGTCTGGAGGGGTCTGGAGCACAGGCCTTATGAGGAGCGGCTGAAGGAGCTGGGATTGTTCAGTCTAGAGAAGATGAGGCTCAGGGGAGACCTTATTGCTCTCTATAACTACCTGAAGGGAGGTTGTAGTGAGCTGGGGGTCAGCCTCTTCTCTTGTGTGACTAGTGATAGAACGAGAGGGAATGGCTTCAAGCTGCGTCAGGGAAGGTTCAGGCTGGACGTTAGGAAATGCTACTTCTCTGAAAGGGTGGTCAGGCACTGGAATGGGCTGCCCAGAGAGGTAGTGGAGTCACCGAGCCTGGTAGTGTTTAAAGAGCGTTTGGATGTTGTGTTGAGGGACATGGTTTAGCGAGAACCATTGATGAAGGGCAGATGGTTGGACTGGATGATCCTGTGGGTCTTTTCCAACCTTAGTGATTCTATGATTCTATGATTCTATGTTGATGCCCAGCATCAAAGCTTTCTCCCTTAATAGCACCAAAGGCCAGGAGACTGGGTGTTGTCAACAGATGGGGAAGTAACCAGGACAGCTGATCCAAACTGACCAAAGGGATTACATACAGATTGGAACTAGGTGATCTTTAAGGTCCCTTCCAACCTATGCAGTTCTATGATTCTATGATTTTATGATAGACCATAATATATGATAATTAGAAATTAATGTTAAGATAAAGGAAGGAGTGGGTGGGCATTGGCAGTTAAGGCACTGGCAGTTAAGACATTTTCTAAAACAACTCCTATGCATATTGAGTTTCTGGAATTTTCCTGCTGATAGGAAGTAAGGTAATAAATATCTTAGTTTTCTTCCACATATGCCCTTTACTTCTCTTATTAAGCTGCCTTTATCTTAACCCATAATCTTGACCATTTTTTCTTTCTCCTCCTGCCCTATTGAGGAGCGAGAAAGAAACAGACTGGATAAGGGTCTTGCAGGCAGCCAAGATCCACCCACCACAAGGACTTTAGTCCTCCAGGTGGTGGAAGGCTATGACTAGGTCCCTCTTTAGCATTTTTAAATCTAATTAGAATAGAATAGAATAGAGTAGAATAGCGTAGCATAGCTTTGGTAACAGAGAGAAGAGATTAGAACTTCCTTCGCCACTCACCTTCTTTAGAAAGCTGTTGAGAGCACTAAGGTCACCTTTTATTCTCCTTTTCCTCAGACTAGACAGCCCGTGTGTCCTCACTCTCTCCTCATATGACATATTTTCCAGTCCTTTTCTTGGCACTCCCAGATCCCTTTCTGCTGAGATACTTGCTAGCCACTCATCTGCCAGTCTGTATACATGTGTGGCATTATTCCAGCTCAGCTGTAGAACCTGGCATTTTCCTGTGTTTAACTTCATGTCATTGGTGATTGCACAATGCTCCAGCCTATCTAGATCCCTCTGCAAGGTCTCTTATCCCTCCAGAAAGTCAGCAGAACCTCCCAGTTTAGTACCATCAGCAAACATGCTAAGGATGCATTCAACTCCATAATCTAGATCACTGATAAAAATGGATTGCCCCCAGAACTGAGCTCAAGGGAATGTGACTATTGACAGGCTGTCATCCAGATGAACCCCATTCATTACAACCCTCTGAGCTCTACCACTGAGCCAGTTCATCACTCAGCATAGCATGAACCTGTTTATCTCGCAGTTGGACAATTTATCTAGAAGGATGCTGCAAGGGACAGTAATCTAAACCTGTTATCTCAGCTTCTCCTTATATTATGTGTTCCAGCTTCCTAATCATCTTACGTATTGAGATGCCCACAGAGACAGTGTTCTAAGTAAGACATCAAAGTACCAAACAAACAGAAATAAATCCCTTTCCTTTATCTGTGACCTATGCTTTTGGTAATAAATATAAGTGGTCAGCTTTCATCGCCAGAAGGACATGCTGCTGACTCATGTCTGAGTCATAACCCAGTCTTTATTTGCAGAGACTGATCATTATGTCCGCCTTCAGTCTACATCATTACATGAAGTTACTCTAACCAATCTGCAGAACTTTGCATTTTCATTTGTTCACATAAAATAAAATAAATAAAATAAAATAAAATAAAATAAAATAAAATAAAATAATAAAGTGAGTGGAGAGGAAGAGGAAGAGGAAGAGGAAGAGGAAGAGGAAGAGGAAGAGGAAGAGGAAGAGGAAGAGGAAGAGGAAGAGGAAGAGGAAGAGGAAGAGGAAGAGGAAGAGGAAGAGGAAGAGGAAGAGGAAATGAAGGATGAGAGAAGGGCCCCACAGTAAGAGAAAGAAAGGGGCGTCACAGAAACTGTGATAGGGGTAGTTAAAGATAGTTTCGGTAGAGGTTTTTAGAAGAATGGGGATTGCAGACACTGGGTCTGGGATAATGGGGGGGATGAAGGCCATAAAGATAAGAGTTTGAGAACAGCCCAAAGACGTCTGGCAGTGAGGTTATTAGATGTCCACAGGGCAAGCTGAAACTGGTTTGGGGGGTGCCCCTCCCGTAGGGTCAGAAGTTTACAGTGAGGAAGACTATAAGCCTTTGCCAGGAGAATGATGAGCCTTCATCCCACAACTATCAGGAGGAGACCCTCACAACTCACTACCCACACATGAGGGGGGGAGGAACCACATGCTAATGAGTTCTCGGGAATGTAATGAATACGTATCCAAATTTTCCTGGAAACTCTTGGTTATGTATTTGTTCAGCCTATATATCTGTAGCACACTTTTTTTCTGATGGTGTGCAAGTTAGGAGGAGCTATCCCCCTTGCACCAGGCATCTGCGCAGCATTGATTAAACATACCTGAGTTTATAACTACTTTGTGGTAATATAGTTTGATTCTGCACGTCAGAAAAGGAAAAGGAAAAGGAAAATCTGAAACAAAAGATTAAATAAAAGAAAAGTTCAATATAGGTGAAGGAAAGAGGAGAGCACAGGAAGAACATAGGACGAGATTACCTAGTAAATATTAACCAATAATATAAATAAATAAATACAAATTACAACACCAAGGATGATTTCGAGAAAGGAAAAGATATACTAGATTGTGCTGCTGAGGAAAGGAAAAAGGAACAGGAAAAAATGAGAACATGTACTGTACTCAAAATGAGAGGTCATATTTTTCTTTCATTTGAAAAGAATTGGAAGAAGACTGAAGATGTAACATAACATTGAGAAGTCATACAGCAAGGGAGAAAACATCAGATGTGTAAGAACAGACAAATACAGTTAGGAAGAAAAAAAGGTTTCAGAAAAGGTGGATTTGACCTTCAGATTACTGAGTTAAGATGGATCTGAACTTTAAATTAATGAATTTACATTATCCTTATCTCTGCACTGTTGTACTTAACACTAAGGAAACTTTACCCTTTAAAACTCTTTGATCAATCCATCAATTTGAACTGTATACGAATCCAAAGAAAGAAAACTAATCCTGTTAAAAACATATTTTTCTGAATTCTTACTTCCTAACTACTGGCAAAGAGCTAAGAGGATGCTGGAGTTAGTCACGGATGTTGTTGAGGAAGTACTTTTGAGAGTTCTCAGAACAGCAGTTTAGATTTTAGTCATTATGGTTCTTTGTTTATTATACTATACACATTCTGAATCTTTGTATTGCATTTAATCTTCATGTTATTAACAATAAGAAGTCAGATTATATTTAGAATTTATGTGCACTGATGGCATATGAGGGCTGCTCTGAAAATAATGCCTCCTATTTTATTATGTTGGCCCACAGTGTCAGAAGCAGATGTCAGTGGTATTCCAGTAGAGACTGAACTTTCCTGTTGCATTTTGTTGCCATGTACCAGATGGCAGCAGAGGAGCAATCTGACAGAATGGTATCTGTCATATCAGTAGTATGACATGGAAGGAAAGATGAAGAAAAGGTGTGCCATTTTACTTCTCCATGCAAAAAGTTTGGGCCTGCTGACATTCATTGATGCTTGCTGAATGTTTATGGAGACAAACAGTGGACATGAGCACAATGAGGAGGTGGGTGGTGTGTTTCTGCAGTGGCAAAATTGACAGTGGGTCACCACCATTGATGCAGATTTTTACAAATGTGGCATGCAGGTTCTTGTTCATCATTGACAACAACGCAGATCTAATGATGACATTACTTTAGAAGTGATCTATGATCTATGCATATGATTTTTTTTTTTTCGTAAATACAGTTGGGAAAATTTGTTTATTCTTTTTCTTCTCTTAATTCTTAAAAGTAACATAACAGGAAAAAAGAAAAAAAAAAGAAAAAGAAAAAAAAATCCAGGAGAGTCTGGAGGAAAATAACTATGTAAGAGTATATTAAACAGTGTGGTATTTGCAGCAAGCAAGCTTATGAATCTGCCAGCCTGTAAGTTACAGCCCAGCTTGAATTTAGATTACCTTGAAACATTTCCCATGCAATATGATACTAGGACTACCCTTTTTTGTTTGTTTGAATTTTGGGAGAGAGTAGGAGTGGCTATAATAAAGAATATATGTAACATTATGCAAAATTGATTTTGATTCTGTCTGGTACCGTCTATAAAAATTACTTATTTGAAAGAACATTCCGACCATATTTAAACAGTAGTAAAGTTTCAAAGTAGTAAAGTTTTCAGTTCTGAAAACTTGCTTGAAAACAAAGGCCTTTCCAGCAAACCAGGGTTACAACTAAATTAGTTTAGGCTCAGTGCCCAAAACAGAAGCTTTCTAAGTTCACATTGCATATGCATCACCAAGTGATTTCTCTTTTACTGTTACAGAAGTTAGTAATCAACCTAATATAAGAATTATGCATTTTAATTTGCTGATCTTGTTTTCTTTGATTTAGATCTCAAGTCTCTCATTTGGTAAAAAATAAATAAATTTAAAAAAATGCTGAGCAGACATCCACATTTATTGTGATTAGACACTGATAGGCAGCTGTAAGAGATTATTCTTTTGCATCATTGTCTCAAAGCTTGCTGAAAGACACAGATGAACAAGTCCAAGCAAGTCCTAGTCAAGGGTTGTGAAATCGTTTGTCTGAGGGACGCAGATGGACAAGGCCAGGGACAATGAGAGAGAGATAAGCCAGAGCTTAATGCCAGGAAGCAGTCTTTTGTGTGGGCTTATCTTGAGGGTGATAGTCATCTCAGGGGGTGCTCACATGACTGTTACCCAAGCACCCAGGAATGCCACGTTGGCAGAAGAAGGATAAAAAAGGGACAAATAACCACGAGATTAGGTTTTCTGACAACAGATTCCTCATGCTAAAGAGGAGGTTTCTGGCAACAGATTCCTCATGAAGAAGAGGTTTCTGACGACAGATTCTTCATGACCTGAGACCTGCTTGCTGAAGAAGAAGATTTCTGATGTGAGAAGCTGCCTCTCCCTCCTGGACGTGCTCTGCGCTCTACCTGCTTGCTGCCTAAGGCCGGCCACTCTGCTGCTGCTCTCCCCCCGAGGTGTCTGCCATCAGATCCCTCACTATGGAATAATTACATGCTGACGGACTCTTCAGGGCCTGCTACTGGAGACCTGCTGCTTTCTCCTGGACTTCTTTCTGAACCTACCCAGTACCTGCACCTTCTTGCTGCCCAAGACCGTCCACGCTGCTGCTTCTCTCCACCTGCACTTTTGCCTCAGACCGTCGGAACATCATGCAGCAGGACTGCTGATGGATCCTGGTGGTGACTATCCCCGCTTTACACAATTCTTGCCTCTTTCTATCTTTTCTATCACCCACCTTCCCTTCCCCATCACCCTGAATCGTCTGTCCTCCCCTTCCACATCTTTCTGATTAAGATTTGTAATAAACTGGTCGGACTGAGATCAGGAGCTCAGGTGGGTCTAGGATTTGAACAAATAGGGGTTAAATAAGCTAGCTTTAGAAACTAGGGAAGGAGAACAACATCTCAACATTTCATGGTCAGCTGTGCAAACACAAAGAAAGGAACAACACAAAATGAATGGCTTTGACCATTTTGAATGCACCATAAGAAGGTCAGACCGAGGAAGACGTCAAGCCTTTGCGAGGAAGACTTCTGACTTCATTCCCATGACTACCAGAGGGAGACCCCTACTACAGACAATGCATGCGCTAGGGGAGTGGCAGTATGTAAATGAATTTCCAGAAGGATAATGAATATGTAGATGGGTTCCAAGAATTCTGCTGAATATGTATGGACTTGGCTTACAAATTTGTAGTGTTTTTGCTTGCTGGTGGGCAAGTTTGGTGGAGTGATCCCCCTTGCACCTGGCTGGCCGAATAAACCATACCTGCTTTATAACCTAACTGGATTATAGAGTTTGATTCCACACCTCAGGACCAACATTTGAACCACTGTTTCTTAATCTCACACTGGGTGTACATATATCAAAGAACCTCCTCTCCCTCCTATAAACTGTGTGGGAATTGAATGTTTCTGCATCAGAACGAGATGAGAATTTTGTTGATTTCATGGCCTCTGCTACCATTTGGGTCCTTTATTACAATTAATAGCTCTTTTCAGGGGTCTTTCTACTTTATCGGGGTTCTCTGTTAGTTTTCATTGTTCATCCTCTAGATAAACCTTTCCCAACAATGCATACTCAGTATATAAGTAAAATAATATATACATATATATATACTATATATATATACATATATGTATATATATATATATCCATAGAGATGAGGTAGATGGAGTAAGTTTTAAGCACAAAGACTGAAGCTCCTGTCTGTCCAGCCATCTGAAAAAACTTCTGGGCCTTCAGTTAAAGGCAAGTTAGACGTAATAGATATCTTTACAAATCAGAAACCACTTGATGTTGGAAAACTACTAGCTTTTGGTGCTGGATAGACAGGACCTGAGTAACAGACAATTAAAGGAGGAGAAGTTAAACAATTAACGGCATACATATATAAGCTAGTAACAACTTATGTATAGCCAGCATGAAAAAAATATATGTCACACACACTGCAAGAATATCCTGCACAAATTAAAAGAACAACTCATGACATGCCTTAGGGAGTGCCTGAAGAACGTATTGAGGAAGATCTGGCACCTCCCCTCCTTACTTTTTGTCTTACAAATACTCTGAGGAAAATCACCATATCAGTACGAATGAGGAGGGTGCTGAGACATCTTGGACACAACAGGACTGCTACCGACTGACACCAGATAACACACGAATTAACAAGTAATTAACAAATGTAAACCTTTTGATAAGATTGTGAACCTGGAGTACCCAGCCAGTGGGGAAACGAGGGAGGCAAGGGGAGAGGGGGGAAAACAAGGTACAAAAGCTGTCATATCCGTGCCCATAAGTGTGCTCTCCTGCTTGTGGGATGTCCTCCATTACAATCACGTATAAAATCTGCTTTATCAGAGACACCACCCTGACAAAATTAATTGGATATTTCCAACAACTGGGGCGAGACAGCAGCTCAGCAATGTAGAGCTGCTTGCTAACTCCCCCCACAGAGGGGTAGGGGAGAGAATCAGAAAGGTAAAACCATGAGAACCAGTGAGTTTAGATAAAAACTGTTTACTAGGGAAAGCAAAAGTTGCATGTGCAAGCAAAGGAAAAAATGAGATTCACTCACTACTTCCCATCAGCAGGCATACATTTAGCCATTTCCAGGGAAGATGAGTCCATCACACATAATATTTTCTCAGTGTCCAAGTGGAGACCAGTGACGAATGGCATTCCTCAGGGATCAGTGTTGGGACCAGTGCTATTTAACATCTTTGTAGGTGACATGGACAGTGTGATCAAGTGCACCCTCAGCAAGTTTGTAGGTGACACAGAGCTGAGTGGTGCAGTTGACATGCTAGAGGGAAGGGATGCCATCCAGAGGGATCTGAACAGGCTACAGTGGTGGGCCCATGCCAACCTCATGAAGTTCAACTAGGTCACGTGCAAGGTCCTGAATCTGGGTCAAGACAATCTCAAGCATGGATAAAGGATGGGCAGTGAATGGCTTAAAAGTAGCCCTGAGGAGAAGGATTTTGGGGTGTTGATTGATGAAAGATTCAACATGAGCCAGCAATGTGCACTTGAAGCTGAGAAGGCCAACCATATCCTGGGTTGCATCAAGAGAAGTGTGAGCAGCAGGTCAAGAAAGGTGATTCTGCCCCTGTGCTCTGCTCTCGTGAGATCCCACCTGGAGTATTGTGCCCAGTTCTGGAGTCCCCAACACAAAAAGTACATCGAGCTGTTGGAACAGGTCCAGAGGAGGGCCACAAAGATGATCAGAGTGCTGGAGCACCTCCTCTATGAGTACAGGCTGAGAGAGCTGGGACTCTTCAGACTGGAGAAGAGAAGGCTCCAGGGAGATGTTATAGGGACTTTGAGCAACCTGGTTTAGAGAGAAGTGTCCCTGCCTATAACAGGGGGCTGGAACTAGATGATCTTAAAGGTCCCTTCCAACCCAAACCACTCTATGATTGATGCATGCTGGCTGATCAAAGGAAAACAAACAAACAGACAAACAAAAATCAAACAACAACAACAAAAACTCTAGACATAAAATATATAGTACACTTTTCCCAAAGCATGAACGTACATACTGAATTCAGACACAAATCAGATAATATTAATGCTGCCCTTTGAACTTGACACATCTTTTAAATGAGTTAGCAATCACAGAGAAAGTCAAATGCTTCTGAAAGATCTACATGCAGAAAAATGGATGACTGCCCTCTATGTACTGACAGCAAGAACCATCTATCAATGCTATTTGTATTTTATTTGAAGTTAGATTATAATGAGTCCCAATAATTACTTACAGTTGTATAAGGCTATAAACTTAGTTTTTCGACTAAGTAATGCTTAGGTTCTTAAGGTTTTTCATTGACAACTGAATTAAAATCATCTTCAAAACAGGAAAAGAATGAGACTTTTATTATCTCAAAACAGTGGCAAAATTAATATATATGTATACATTTACATATATATATAGTCTCAGTGAAAATAATATTTATTGGTTTAAAAACTCTTTTCATTTATATTTTTAAATTATTACTACATTCTTTTTTAAAAGAAATGCAATTTGTGCTTATTATGATTCTGATGCTACAATCTCTGTGTTTATCATGATGCTGATGTTGCACCTCAATAACAATCGTCAGATTCCAATGCTTATTTAGAAACACTGTTTAACTCTGTACCTTCTCTTTAAAATGGAGGATCACTGTTGAACTATAAAACCAAACAACCACGTTCCAATCCTATCAATGCTGTTTCTGTAAGCTCTCTTCTGCTCTTTCCATAATCTCGGAAAGGATGAAAAAGGTGGATAAAGGAGTTGAGATAAACAGTTAAATACACTTCACTAGCAACAGTGGAAGTTTTTGTCCTTTGAATCAAAAGGAGAAAAAAAAAAAAAAAAAAAGTGATAACATTCACCATCCTTCCATTCAGTATGCTCATATGCAGAAATTGCTTTAAACTGGTTAAAAAGATTTTGTGAGGTTTTAAAGCCTTTTTTCTCTTTGTATGGGAACTCTTGAATAATGGCCTGAAGCTCTGATTGATCACCTGAATCAGCCATGGGAGCACAGCTGAAGGAAATTCACCTGTGTGACCAGAAGGGATGGAGCCTGTCTGCACCTCTCCTAGACCCCATTTAAGGGCTGAGTGCCATTGAAGAAGGGTCTCTTTCTGGAGATTGCTCCTCTTGGAGTTTTTATTGTGAGCCTATGATGCAGGTGAGTATTTTCTATCTATTTCCAATTATAGTCTTTCTAGCTATATTATCTGTGGATATTTGTGTATATTTGCTGATTTTATATATATATATATTCAAATTTGTTTTAATTGGCCAAAGCCCCATCATCCTGAAAATTGCCCTTGACTACTATTATTTTCTTGGCATGACAGGTGTTCTTGCACAGTGTGCAGTGAAGCAAGAGATGTAATTCCACAGAGGATTTCAAGGGACTAATTCCAAGAGCAAAAGGCAAGGTGGGGATTGTAGCAAATGAAGTGGTGACAAAATGGAAATTTTATTTGTTGCAAGTTAAAATGGAAATAGGAGGCAGAGCAGTCAGAAGTTTTGTAGCCCAAATACACATAAATATATTACATTATAGCAAGCTAATTTTATTTCTATTCTCAAGAATAGAATGTTAATTGGGAAGAATTAACAAGAAGCTCAAGTAGGTACAATAGGAATTGTTTTAATTTCACATCTTCTTTTCTCTGTGTGCAATGTATTCTGTAAACTGCAAAGGTTTCTTTTCATGTAACTGTTCAGACTGTAACAAACGTTCAGAATTCTGCTTTGCAAGTGGTTGTCTTATGTCTGTCAAAATGTTGCTGGTTTGTGCAGAGTTAAGTGACACACAAAGAACTAAATCCTTGTTCTACATAATTACACATATGTTAAAGTAAGCTTTTTTTTTTTTTAAGGCTTAAAACATTTGGACTGTTGTCTACTTTGTGTTAATTAAACTCCACGAAGTCAGGAGCAGCATTTTTTTTGCTTTTTTTTTTTTTTTTATGATGGAATTCCTTATTCTTTTCTATCAGTATGACACATGCCTCTCCTTAGTTTTTCCTTGCTAGTTGCAAATTGCCCCCTCTTTTACCACTCCTTTTGCTGGTGTTGCATGGCAAACTAGGTCAGAGAAAGGACCTGGGTTAAACTAAATTCTGTAGAAAGGTAAAATCACATATTATGATGTGAGGACACATTTCAAGCTAGCATGAGAAGTTATGCAAGAAGCGTATCTGGGACCATACCTGCTAAAGCACTGAGTTCTGATATCATGTCTGCTTCCATCAAATTCCTGTGTTCTTTACTGATTTTAAAATAGAGTGTTATAACGGTGAATGCTATTAAAAAAAAAAAGAGAGAGAAATGATACTATCAAAAGTATTTTCTTAGAGGAAAATAGGTGTTCAAATTCAAAAATATGAAGGCTCAAGGTCATCTGTAGAAATTTCATCTCCTCACACGTCATTTTGAAGCCTAGTTTCTGGAAAAAGTTCTGCAATCCATATTGACAAAAACGTGTTTCTGAGTATCCTGGCCAGGGGCTGTTGTCATAAGCTTTTCCAAATTACTGTATCTACAAAGCATAGAATTAATTAGGCGTGATGTATTTTTGGCATGTGACTGCAGAGAATATAGCATAATGTCACGAAATCTACCAGCCTGAACTGCACTGTTTGCAGAGGTAACAGCCTCTTGGGAATCTTTTCAGCTCCGAATGAATGCAATTTACCTTGAAAGTAAACTGCTAGCTGACTAATGCAACCTCTCTTTTCTCTCCCTCTTTTTCAAGAGCCAGGCATAATAGGCTGTTGGTGGTGCCGGTTGTTGTGTTTGTTTGTTTGTTTTTTTTTTCTTTCTGATCACACCTTACTGCACAACATAATAAGAAAAAATCAAATAGCATTCCAACTAAACTCCCAGCACCTTTAAAAACTAGAAAAGAATCAGAAATAGCAACAGTATAATAACCAAAAATGGCTGGGGAATTTCATCAGTTGATTTCACTGTATGGTAGTTTTAAATAAATAAAGAACATACACAGACATGCCTGTGTGCACATATTAACAATAGAATCATATCTATATATATGTATTGGCATAGGTACGTGTATGTGTATGTTCATGCTTAGACAGATGAAGTTCTTCTTCTTTTTATAGGCATGTTGAAGTACTTACTGTGTAGCAATTTTATTTATTTATTTTAAAATGAAAAACAAGCATATAAAAGAATAGATCTACTGTGCTCCAGAGTATAGGTCCATAGTATTAACAGCCTTTGTTTCAAGATGGTGATCTCAATAATATCAACCCACTAATTTGATACAATTTTGCAACTGTTAAGCTATGTCAGACAGTGACTCCACAGCATCATAAAGAATTAATGAGGTATTTTAACTGAAGTACCAAATTGCACACAGACTGTCCTATAAAACTTTACCTGAAATACATCAGTTCTTTGGCACATGTGAATATAGATACTCAACTCAAGAAAATAAAAAAAATTCTCAACATTTAATGATTTATAGAATTGCTTGAGTTGGAAGGGATAGTTAAAGGTCATCTGGTCCAACTCCCCTACAATTAAAAAAAGACATCCATCTAGTTTGATGTTAAATTTTATTGAATAGTATTTTGTATTTTCTCTCTCTCTCTCTCTCTCTCTCTTTTTTTTTTTTTTAACTAAGTACACAATAGTCCTCATTTCTAAAGAAAAAAAATTTCTGAGAAAAGGTATTTTGCAGGAACATGCTCATTTTGAATACACTTTATATATTTAAAAGAAAATGTTATCCCCTCTTTTTGAAATGGCAAATCTTTCATTTTAAAGAGATAAAAATGCATCAATTAACTGTATCATTCTATATTACTATATATAGTGAGGAAACATTCTATATTCTAGATATCATATTTATTATAAGACTTTAACACAGAATGTGAATCATTCATACATCAAGATGAAATAAATGTCCAAGCACAAATATTTCCTTAAAGAAAGCATACTTTGCTTTCTCAGAAACTAAATTGCCTAAGTTCCTTCTTCTAAATTACTGCAGTACCAGAACTTGAAGGTAAGAAGGTGAATCATATCTTATTTCATACTTTGAATGATATATGTATATATGATATATATATATGATATGTATATATAATCATATATATATTAAGCTCATAAATACACTGTGGGCTTTTACAATTGCTGCTGTGCTTATTATTACGAACAGGAAATGCACTTGTGCTATTGTTGCTGCCATGTTTTTCTTGTGTTCTAAAATACATGATATAATGCCAACCATGAGTTGCAAGAGAAGAGAAAATGACAGATAAATAGATGCAGCAGATCCAACATTGTTTCCACAAGTAAAAAATTTGATAGCATTTTTTAGCATGTAATAGCCTGACTTAGGAATAGTCTTAGTAGGCTAATTTCTTTCACATCTTTTTGTTGTTGTTACAGATTATAACAAACTATCTCAGCAGATATTTACAGGCATTTCTTAGACAACAATGAAAAGATGAAAATAAAAAAGATCGTTGGAAACCTAGTAAAGTAAGGTTGGCATCATTGATACAGCAGAGGTAAGCATTTAACATCTTGACCCAAAATGTTAATCAGAAATGCATTGTCTGCTTCTAGTATATTAGAGAATAGGAAGCCAGAAAAGGATCTAGGAAGACTTGTATTATCTAAGTAGCTTTGTAAAATGTAACACAAACAGTGAAACATATCCAGAGGAGGGCCACTAAGGTGATCAGAGAGCTGGAGGATCTCTCCTATGAGGAAAGGTTGAGGGAACTGGGATTGTTTAGCTTGGAGAAGGCTCTGGGGAGACCTCATTGCAGCCTTCCAGTACCTGAAGGGAGCATATAAATGGGAAGGGGAATGGTCATTTATGAGGGTGGATAGTGATAGGACAAGGAGGAATGGGCTTAAACTGAGATGGGGAGGTTTAGGTTAGATATTAGGACAAAGTACTACACACAGATGGTGGTGACATCCCTGGAGGCATTCAGGGCCAGGCTGGATGTGGTTCTGGGCAGCCTGGTCAAGTGGTTGGCAACCTTCCATATAGTGGCGGGTGGGGGGGGGGGGGGGGGGGGGGGGGAAGGGGTAATTGAAACTCTATCACTATAGTTCTTTTTCCCCTGCAATAAACAGGAAATTCAAGAACTAGATCAGATAGCTCAGAGACTAGTCCAGACTGATCCTGAATGTCTTCATGGATGAGGCGTACCCCTATGGGCAACCTGTTTCAGTGCAACAGAATCCTTATCATAAAAAAAGAAGTATTCTTATATCCAATATCAATCTCATTTTCAGTCTGAAGCCATTTCTTCTTGCCTTATCATAACTGAACCTGCTGAAGAGTCTGTCCCCTTCTTTCTTAAAGCCCTCCTTTATGTACTGGAAGGCCACTATCAGATGCCCCCAGAGCCTTCTCTTCTTAAGGCTGAACAGCCCCAACTCTCTCAGCCAGTTCTTATAGGGGAGGTTTTTCATCCCTTGGATCATTTTTTGTGTTCCTCATCTGAAGGCACTCCAACAAATCCATGTCTCTACTGTACTGAGGAAATCCACATCTGGACACAGTACTCCAAATGAGGTCTCACCAATACACAGTAGAAGGGCAAGATTCCTTCCCCCAACCTGCTGACCCTGCCTCTGTTGCCACAGCCCAGGATACAGCTGGCTTTCTATGTTTCAATGGCACACTGATGGCTCATATCCAGTAGTCTGCCATCCGCCAGTACCCCCAAGTCCTTTTCAACAGGACTGTGCTTGGTCCTTTCGTCCCCCAACTTCTATTGACTGGGGGATTTGCCACAGCCCATGTACAAGACCTTGCTCTTAGATCTGTTGAATTTCAAGTTATCCTGACCCATTGCTTGAGCCTGTCTAGATCTCTCTGGGTGGCAACCCATCCTTGAGGCAGGTCAACCACTCCCCATAGCCTGGTGTCATCTGCAAACTTTTTGAGCGTGTGTTTGATCTCCCATCAATGTCACTGATAAAGATATGAAATAACAAGTTCCAGTTCTGACCCATGAGGGACAGTACTCATCAGTAATCTACATCCAGACATTGAACTGATGACCACTTCTCTTGAGGTACAATCTTGCAACAGCTTCCTCATCCATTGAACTGTCCACTCATCAAATCATATATTTCCAGTTTGGAGTGTGGAATGTTATGGGGATCGTATCAAATGCCTTACTGAAGTCCACTGAATGCCTTTTTCCCAGTCACCAGAGACTTTACATGTCTGCAATTACTTTTCAAGTATAACCAAGAGCAGCTTGGTGATTTCATTAGTCAAGTCTTCAATGACTCTGGGATTTATCTCCTCAGAATACATAGACTTATGGATGTTTTTCTTTTTTTTCCTCAGGTGGTTGTGAACCTGAAATTTGCTTGCAGCAGGAGGGACTTTGCTCGCACAAAAATTTAGCTTTTTAATAGCCAAAGGAAATCTGTTTTTCTTGGTGTCTGGGAGGGAAAAAAAACTTATATGGAAAGCAGCAATGAAGCTTCAAAAGTGTTAGTACTTAAATGTATTTTAGTTGATAATTTGCTTGGAGAGATCTCCTGCTGTGGAGCTGTTTCTTCTTTCTTGATTACACCTATGTTATGAAAATTCATACTGTAAATTCATTGTAAATAAATAAAATTGTTTTTTCATTTAAAAACACATCTTTATTTCTTCATTTCTCCTCATTAAGGAAATACTCATTGGTGCCAACATTTTGACAAAGCATTCAAACTGAGAAGAGATTATGTAGAATAGTGAAAAGAAAAAGAAAATGATTTTTTTCGTCAGCATAGATAATATTAGCACAAGAGTAGTCATATAGTCAGAAAGATGTATGACTTAATTTAAAGGACACTACAGTCTTAAGAGACCGAGAATGCACAGATAATACAAGAATATATGCTACTTAGAAACATGTCTGTCCCTCCTCTTTTAGTCCCAAAAGAGCTGATTTACAGTCTGAACTAATTAATCTTATTTCGTAATTCACAATGGGTTGTTCATGTAATGTTGGTCTGAATACAATAATAAAATGCAATATCAAGATTATGAAAGACAAATCAAAGTTGTTTTTTAAAAAAAAACAAACAAACAGTACAGCCAAGTGTTGGAGCTTGGTAAACTAATAAACAACATCCTAAGCCTTTTAAAAGGCTTTACTGCTACTGCATGAATTCTTTCTTTGCTTTCAATTTATGTACTGATTCTGATACAGGTAAACAATGAGTAGGTGAGCACTAAACTGCAGGAAGCAAACTAATAAGCTACATTGTCATAAAGTTCTCAAGATATTATAAGTATATCAGTATTTTTCTCACTGGAAGTAACAAAAATCTACTGTTTTCTCAGTTTTGCAGGACAACTTAGTTCTTACTACAATGGAGATGGAACTGAAACACGGTGAAAGTGCTTTCATTATTTATGATATTAATATTATTATTATTCCTGATTATTTTATTTCAAAAATTACGGTGAATACAGTTAAGCGTGCATATTTTATAGGAATTATATGTTAAACAAAAACAGCTTGAAAGCTAACTATTTACAAGAATCGGCCATAAACTAGCTACAGAGAAAGAATTATTCACTGAATGATTGTGAATAATGAACAAATCTACGAAAATCACAATCTGTTCACGGGCAATTTGTGAGCTGAAGAGAGTTAAAATTCATCAGCCAAATTATTTGTTATAAATTATTTGCCAAGCTCTAATGAGCACCCAAAAATATGGCTGCTTATTTAAAACTTGTTATCAAAAGTGCTTCTGTCTGTATAAGAAGTCCAGAAATACTCTTCTGTACTTCTCAATATGTCTTGACATTGTTTTCAGTTTATTTATGTTCTAGGCTTAAATATGAAGTACAGAGCAATGTAAAACTAAAATATAATAAAAAGGAGGGAAAAATCAGTATTATTCTCGCATCTAAAAAGTGTTTTCACTGAGTGAAAATGCTTGTGGTGAAAGAATGCTACTCTGCAGCTTATTCTTTTAATCTGAAACGATCAATCAAATCAATATCACTTTGTCATAATAGGAAATTATGGATCTTCTGCTGTAGTTTACATTTATGTAATTCAGCCTTTCTCTCTCTCTTTCTTTTTTTAATTCAGCTTTCCAGGAAAAAAATATGCTTCACTTCACTTAGTGCTGTCTTTGTCTTTAGTAACTTGGCTTTTATTATAACTTTTCAATCACTCACAATCTAAATACTGAATATATCACTCATTCCTTATATCTAGCAATGACGGTAATAAATATTTCAGTAATTTGTGACTTTTAATTATATCTGGTTTACAATGGCTATCAAAAATAATGACATATCACATTGCAAATAGTAATGTTCCTCAATTGCATGAACCATACTAAGTGCTTAAAGTGTGTTAACTGTCAGATTAAGCACAAGCGCTCTGTGCACTTTATATACAGGTACAACTGTGTCTGTACTCAGCAGTGAACACGCACTGAAATAAATAACATTCTAAATACTTTTAAACCAGACTTGAAAATTATCAAAGACTATGGAGATATTTTAATTGATTTTAAAGGGAACTGGATAAAAAGAAAAATAAAGAAAAAAAAAAGATGATAGTTTATTTTACATAGTTTTGGCAAAAGAAGGGCAATTCATTTTTGCAATTTTCTGTGAATAACTTCAACCTTGGGCAAGTCACTCCCTGTATATTCAGTGACAAGAAACAGGCATGTTCAGGAGTCTGATTTGTCAGGCCAATTTTAGATACCCTTTTTAGTATAAGATTAATTGCCGTAAAGATGTTCACAGTGTTCTGCAGTAGCTATAGAAGGACTCTGGATTGATTATCTCAGACCTAAACATCTAACTTCTAGACATATCTGACAAAGGAGATGTGTTTCACTACTAGCTGAAACTGCAGTTTCTTTAACTCTTTTTTTTTTTTTTTTTTTTTTTTTTTTTTTTTTTTTTTATCCTTTTCCCTGTGGATCTTATGGTGATGTGACTGGTAAGTAAGAAGCTACAGAGTTATGGAGAAAGTTGTGAGAAAAATGGAACATGAACATCAAGCTTCTAGGAATCTCAGTTAAGATTCAGAAGTTCGTTAAATTAATTTTGGCCTTAGTGACTGAACTTTGACTGCATTGGTGAATTTTTATATATGCGACTGTCATGATTTTATGATTTTTGGTTATCAGTATTCCACATCATAACATCATGTAGTACACTGGGAGTTAAAGAGTTAATGCTCCAGTTCCAGGTACCTGTCTGTAAGAGAAGAACAACTACACTCCCCAGGGGGCTTTGCAGACAGAGGAGATATAACCCCTGGCAAGGTCACCTGATGTACCTTTTTCCCTTGGCTCTCCTCCTGTTGCTCATCCCGACTGCATGCATCGCCTCAACACTACTGTCAGGAATACAGCTTTCAGATACTCTTTCTCTCATTGTGTTTGGTTTATTTGCTTCAATTCTAATTATATTGTATTATAGTGTGTTATCTTGCATTCCGATACCATATTTAGTAAATCAATTCATTTCTCCTCCGATCATAGCCACTGTTTTTTTAAATTATTTTGGGGTCCCATTTCCCTTTTCCAGAGGCACAGATTTTGCAAAAATCACTCCTGGCCCTCTTAGTCATGGAACTGGGCCGAACAAGCCCGTATACCATTTACAGCAACACTGTACATAACATTTTTCACTCATTCCTCAGTGCAAATAACTTCAGATTTCTGGAGCTTTAGGGCTCCCTTCCAGCCTTGCACTGAGAACCCAAGAGGTTCATTGCAATAATTGCTAATAAACAGGAATCTTCTCATCCTAGGACACTAACCTTTTTTTTCAGAGTGAGCTTCAGTTTTAGAGTGGCATTAATCTGTCTACCTTAGTTGCTTAAATATAAAACTCTGAATACTGAGCTAGTTGTCCAAAACTTTTCTGTTCTTGAACAGGTACTCCCATAGTACAACTCATGGCATGGTGAAATCAGAAGCAGGTAGATAAAAGCCCTCTTGACATGCTTAATTTTGATTCATCTGTACTGATACAGTAAATCTAGAGAAGTAATTCAGATTTAGATACCTAAACTTCAAATGCTGCTCACCCCCTAAATAATTCTATTTTCACTTTTTTATTCTGCAATTGTGTGAGAGGAATAATAGAGTTTATTTGCCTCAGCGGAATACTGTGAGGAGAGAGTGAGTAAGCAAGCTTAGAAAAACCTAGTTGTTACAGATTTCCCACCGTCATACTCATTTCTAGCTGATCTGATAAACTGCCAGTAGAATCAGCATGTATGCTTCTCCTAGAAGGTCCCAATGTCACTGTGAGAAATGATAATTCTGTGAATCTATTTTTTTTACTATGACATTTAAAAAAAATCTGCTGAGAGAACTAAAATTGTCAAACAAAAATGAATATTAATTTCATGATCTAGGACTGGAACTTTTGTCACTTTGAAGTTGGTAGGCCTTTGTGAATTCCCAGATTTTATGGAAACTCCAAAAATTTAAAGCTGAAACTTTTTTTTTTTTTTAATAATGTAAGCTTTTTTTTTTTTTTCCTATTACAATTATTACTGAAATAAAGAGAAAATAGATGAAAATAAAATGGTAAGACAGTAGGAAACAGAAGGAAATATGAAAGTGTGAGGGAAAAGAAAAAAAAAAAAAAGGAAAGATTTTCAAAATTATGGAGAAGGACAAAAAAAAATCGAAATAACTTTTTCCAAGCTCTAACTTTTCTGATTCAGTCATGATGGCCGAGGTTAGCTGCTTTGGAGCTGGCCCAGATCGAACTGCAGTGACTGACCGCGAGGTACAGAGGGTGATTTCAGTCCGCTCCTTCATCCAGGGAGCCCTGAGATCACAGAGCTGCCCGGCAGCTCGCCGAGAGCGGCTGACGTGGCGTGGGCGTTGCCTGGGCAACGGCTCTGCGTTCATGCCCCCTTGCCTTCAAAAAGCCTCAGGGACGGAGAGGAGGAGTCGGGGTGTGTATCACGTGGGCTGTTCAAACGCCGAGAAACCGTAAGCCACCCATTCACGGGACTACACAGGGAGGAGGGTTGCTATCACTGAGAAGCAAATGGTAAGTGTGGGGGCACCTGTTAACGGCTTGGTAACAGGGCAAGGGCGGTGCCAGCACTACCAGCGACAGGGCAGGGCTGATCAGTCACAGTCCATTAAGGCTACCTGAATAGTGCTAGTGAGTCTGCTGGTTTGCCATAGCTGTGCCCCGGTGGAAGGCTACTGCCAAGAATAACGTGGAGACCGAGGCTGAGGTCCCAAAACAAGATGGTAGTGTGCAGGTCTCTGTCTGTAGTGAGTGCCAGAGCCTGGCCTTTGCAGTGCTAGGTGAGGGAGACAGCACTTGTGTAAGATGCAACCAGGTAAATGACTTACTCAGCCCTGTGGTTGACCTGAAGCAGGAGGTAGAGAGGCTGAGGAGCATAAAGAAATGTGAGAGGGAGATGGATTGATGGTGCCAAACCCTATCATCCCCGAGATCTTGGCAGCCAGCTGAGGCTCCACACGGAGTAAATCACCCCCTGCCACCTTGCAAACAGCTGACAGAGGAGAACCTGCAGGCAGACAGTGTTCCTGCTGCAGTGAACCCCCTATTCTCTCCTCCCACTAGGAACAACAGTGAAAAATCAGGGGGTGTGGAGCAGTGGCAGAGGGCCCCTGCTCGGTGATGCAGGTGTGCCCTCCCAGAGATTCCCCTGCCTCCCCAGCTGCCCCTGCAGAATAGGTACAGTGCTCTGCAGGGACAACTGGATAATGGCAGTGATGATGGTTCTCCCTACTTAGTGGTGTTACCAAAGTCTAACCAGTCCTCACTTAGCATTTAAACCTTATTGGCAAAGAAAAAACGACAGGTCGTTGTCATTGGTGACTCTCTGCTGAAGGGAACAGAAGGGCCAATGTGTAGACTAGACCCTCTACACAGGGAGGTCTGCTGCCTTCCGGGAGCCAGAGTCAAGGACATGAGGAAGAAACTTCTTTCCCTAGTTCAGCCCTCAGGTTTCTATCGCCTGTTGTTGTTTCAGGTTGGCAGTGATGATAATAGGAAGAAATTCCCTAAAGACTATGAAAAAGGACTTCAGAGTCTTGGGGTGACAGGTAAAGGGTTCGGGAGTACAAGTTGTGTTCTCCTCTATCCCTCCAGTTATAGGGAACAATGAGGGACTAAAACTGATGGGCCAATGGATTAATACCTGGCTCCAAGCCTGGTGTTCCTGGCAGGGGTTTGTGTTTTTTGACCTCTGCTCTGTTTGCATGAGACCAGGCCAGCTGGGAACCTATAGGAGTAGCTTCTCCCACTGGTGGATAGGGGCCTTAAGACAGGAGTTGGGAAGGTTCATTCATAGAGCTTTAAACTAGGTATGAAGGGAGGTGGGGGTGTAACTGGGGTCACTAGAACGGAGCCTGTATGTAACATCTCAGTGCTTGTAGAAGAGGGATGTGATAGTAAGATCCCCCAGTCTTGTGTCTCGGTGAAGGAGGATGACTCCTTTTGTAGGAAGAACACAAGGGTTGATGTGAGGTTGGTGGCTGTGGAAACACCTGAGTATCGTCATGAGGGTATTAGGGCACCTGCCACTCAAAAGGAGGCCCAGCTCAGGTACCTTTACACTAACGCACACAGCACGAGTAATAAACAGGAGGAGCCGGAGGCCACTGTGTGGTCGGAAAGCTATGATACAGTCACCATCATGGAAACATGGTGGAATGGCTCGCACAGCTGGCATGCTATGATGGATGGCTCCCGACTTTTCAAAAGAGACAGGCAAGACAGGAAGGGTGGTGGTGTAGCCTTCTATGTTAAGAATGTGAACATATGGAAACTAATGATGATGATGATAGGGTTGAGAACTTATGGGTCAGAATAAAAGCAAAGGCCAATAAGACTGATATTATCATGGGAGTCTGCTACAGGCCATCCAGCCAGGATGAAGAGGTGGACAAGACACTTTATAGACAGTTGGGTGAGGTCTCAAGGTTTCTCCCCCTTGTTCTTACGGGGGACTTCAACTTCCCAGACATCTGCTGGATTTATAATACAGCAGATAAATAACAGTCCTGGAGGTTCCTAGAGAGTGTGGGAGATAACTTCCTGACACAGCTGGTGAGGGAGCCAATGAGGGGAAGCAAAATCCTGGACCTGCTGTTTGTTAACAGAGAAGGTCTTGTGAGGGATGTAAAGGTTGGAGGCCATCTGGGGCATAGTGATCATGAGAAGCTAGATTTCTTGATCCTTGTTGAAACCACAGAGGGGAGTCAACAGAACTGTCACCTTGGACTTCGGGAGGGCAGACTTAAACCTCTTTAGGACCATGGTTGAGAGGGTCCCTTGGGAGTAGTTTTGAAGAACGTGGGAGCCCAGGAAGGCTGGGAATACTTTAAGGAAGTTATTTTAGAGGTGCAGGAGCTGACCATCCTCAAGTCACAGAAGACAAATCGACGAGCAAAGAGGCCACACTGGCTGAACAGAGACCTTTGGCTGGATCTCAAGAACAAAAAGAAAGTTTATGGTCTCTGAAAGAGTAGGCAAGCTACTTATGATGATTACAGGTATGTAGTGAAGCTGTGCAGGGAGAAAATTAGAAAAGC